>NC_092817.1:44461126-44783626 GCF_023375885.2 Dermacentor andersoni
TTTAGTTATTTTGGTGCTAAATTCACTCTAGTAACAGGCTAAGTATTCAAGTAAAATAATGCACAAAAAGCAGACAATACATGAGTGCCACGTAATGCTAAGAAGAAATATGCTTTACGTATACACATGTCATTTTAAATTCAAAGTCGGATTAGAATTCTGATTGGTCATTTCAAAAGCAGACTCAAAGAGGTTATTGAGCAGATAGTATTGCTCTTGTTTAAGCGCTAATACGAAGGTTATCCACACGTGGCCCGTCATCTTCAGATGAAGCTGTAGCTCGGGGCCAGCACACGCTTCATCTCGATCGTAAATGTGTGCCATTAGTGCTTTAAGTCGCTGTAGGGCGATATTGCGAATAAACGACGCTTTAGGGTCACATAAATCTCCAGCGTAAATTGTATATTTTTTAAAGAACAGCATTTCTCTTCTGCTGCATTCATCGTAATTTGAAATTTTAAACTCTGTATCACAATTAACTCGCATAGAAGAAGGAGAATGTGGAAACACTGAATACCGACCCAACATTCTAAACACTAGCCAATGTTGCACCAGAAGAAGATATTTTGAAATACCCGCTGCAGATGACCATTTAGTCCCTAACATGGCCCCCCAATCCGCAGCTTTATCGCGCTTAACTTCGTTCACTTATCTACGTTCGGAAACTGATGCAATCATATTTTGGCCAATATTTGACGACTTTTGTGCGATACACCCGTCGACTGTTTGTCGCCATTCCGAAGAGCACAGCTACAAGGCTTCAGCGAAAATCTGTTTGGTGGCGCCAGGCGTACTGGAATGGGTGTATCTGCACAGAGACATAAGCGTACGCGTTAGAGTGCAGAGCCGTAAGTGCTCAAAATTGCGTGGGAAGCCTTAAGTACACTCTAAAAAAAGTTTGCACTCTTTCGGGTGTATATCTGCCACACAACGATAACCGTCATCTGCCTTGATGCGTTTCCTTTTTTTAACGCTGCGAGTCCGGTACTTTCCAGTAACGAATGGCATGCGCGTTATCAGCATGACAGAGCATTCCCGACAGGAAAGTACCGGGCTCGCAGCGTTAAAGAAAGGAAACGCATCAAGGCAGACGACAATTATTGTTGTGTGGCAGATATACACCACAAAGGGTGCAAACATTTTTTGAGTGTACGGCTTCCAACAAAGCGTCTATGTTGTTTTCGGAGGTTAAATACGATCGATCAGTCAAATTAAGTAGCCAGTCAGCAAAATTCATTATTCAAATGTTCTGTTTTAGTTTTGCTCGCGCATTAAAGGGGGGTACGCCAATGTCAATAAAAGCGCCAGGCTCCCTTTTAAGTACTTTTAAGTACTTATAAAAATACTCCTTTTTGGTGTTTAGTTGAGTATTCTTAAAAAGAAATTAGTAAGAAAGAATAAATGAGCTTATAGTGATAAAGTATGTATGATAAAGTACTTTAGCTCAAGTGCTGTCCGTACACGTATGTACACCTTCTCTCTCGCTTCTCTCGCTTCCCTTCTCCGTTTCCCCAGCGTAGGGTAGCCAACCAAACTATTGACTGGTTAACATCCCTGCCTTCCTATATTACGCTCTCTCTCTCTCTTGAAAACTTCAGTTTCTTCAATTTTGTGGTGATATGCTGATGATTGGTATAAAAAACGGACGTAAAAGTCCGTTAAAAAGAATTCGCACCGAAACCCTAGCAGGTATACGTCACGAATTTCAAAGTACTTTCTTCTTTTCTTCCTATATTTGGGTTGTTGTAGCCTAGGGGATGCTCTTGGAGCTTGCTAAGTTCAGTGTCTGGCTATTGTGTATTACCATTAAAATACGCGACTGAGTGCCGCGTACGGGAGAGACGAGCAAAGGCAGCCTGAGCTCCACGAGCAGCAAGGGAAGAGCACGCGCAATGCCGTATCGAGACAGCACGCAGTGGTGCGGCGACGCGACCGCAATGAATTTTGGACACAGGGGGCGCTTCTCGAGGCAGGAGCGCAGTAGCGTCGCCTAGCCGAGGTTCTGTAGTCGGCGACCAGCAGACTTCCTCTGCCGACACAAAGGTACCGGCACAAATGGCGCGTGCTCTCGCGGAAGCAATTTGCGGTATGTGTTTCATCGCCGAACTCCAGTTATAATAAATAGCCATTCGAGACTCACGTTCAATCGCGCGACAGGTTCGTGGCGTCGTTTAGATGCTTTGGGTGGTGGAGGCGCTGTGTCGCGGTTCTACGTAGGGTGCCTCGATAGTGCCGCTTCTACGGCGGCACTGATATCGAGGTACCCAAGTTGGGTCTCCGCTACCTCGGCCGACGGTTGCGGTGTGCGTTCGTCGCCGAAGTCCGCTACGCAGATCTTGGATGAGATGGACCGTTTCAGCTTGACGGCCGCCACAGCTTCGCTTAGACCGACTCCAATAGTGCGTGGCATCAACGTGATCTTACACAGAAGATATGACCTCCATGGATTAAACGAACGGACAAGAAAGCGCAGGTGCGGAGCCGCTTGTCATCGTAACGCTGCCGTCGTGCCTGCGTCGTCATCACGCTGTCGAGGTACCGTTGTCGTCATGCCGCCTTAGTCGCGCCGTCATCGCGCCGCCATCGTCAACGTCGTCACGCTGTCATGCTGCCTACATGTCGACGTTAATTTGCGCCGCCGTCATCGAACACCGTTATCGGCGTCAGCAGCAGATAATTCGGAAGAATTGCTAGTGTGTGTATTTGACTTCTTCGGCCCGCATATGGGTCTGTTCGATGGTACTTCGGCAACCATGCAGAGTAGTAAACAGGACTAAGTCTTGTTAACCACCTTGCCTTTCCTTCTTCCCTTCGCTCTCTCTCGACAACCATTTATGGTGGTTTCTGCAACTATTTTAATGTTCTCGAAATCTATCTCACGGCAATGCGCCTCTTAGCGTTGCGAATCATTCAGGGTTATTACATGAAACCAACAGAAGCGGGTCAAGTCGGCTTGTCGGGCTAGAGTCGGCGCTTGTCGGGCTAGAGTCGGCCTGTCGAGCTTGTGCTAACTTCATTGGGCTAGGCCAGCTGGGCTGCATGGGGTAGGTTGACCTGAAGCTCCTCCATCCACGCGCCACCACACGAAAACGCGTATGGAGGGGATTTAGGTTAGCCAGCCCGACCCAATTGCAGCGCGCATGTAAACACGGACGGTTCGGACCGGCCAGAGCTGAGAATTACGTGGGACCACTGAACTGTCAGCGTTTCGACTAGATGAAAGCAGCGCTACCAGACGGCCGAATCAAGAAGGAACGTGCCAGTGTGCTGCTGCTTGTTAAACGACAGTGTTTTCCTGTTTCGCCCCATTTGGCTTTCATCTAATCTTATCATACACAAAGAGCTCTGTGAAATCGCCCCTCGGTTCCAAGCAGACAGCTGCTGCAGCTTTCGCAACGCGGAGCGTGTTCGCTGAGATAAAGTGAACGCGAAGCACATCAGCCTCATTAAACTGAAAGGAGACGAAGAAGCTGCAAGAGTGAGTTTTCTCCCTTAGCGCTTCTGATACACTCGCATTTCCAGGTCGTTTATTCGTTACCTGAACTTTCCCGTTCAAATGTAATGATTTCTAGCTGTAGTGTTTAAGTGGTCCCAATTTTCCCTTCTTAATAAGAAACAACTCGTGAAGAGGACGAGCGGGTAAAAGAGAGCGCACGCCTCTCGCGCCAAACGCAGGCACACACACACACATATAGTCGCCATTCTAGATGTCTCGTTCGTCGGTTGCTCACCGACATTTCGCAAAACGGGGAAATTGCAAAGTTAGGGAGGGGTTGGGGGAAGAGACGAGGATGGCGAAGAGGAGGATGAGTATCCGCCCCGGGCGAAGCCCAGGCAGGCGAGAACTTCATTTCTTAAAAAGTGTCCGCGACGCGGCGGCTCCCATCCCGCGAGAGTACCGCGGCGCGCGTCGGCCGCTCGGAGGACGAAAACAAAGAGCCTCCTTTAAAATGCACGGCGCCGGTGCAGCCGTCGGCCTCGGCGGTAGCGCAGGCGTGAGCGCCAGCGCCGAAGCGCTTCGTGGAAGTACGGCAAAGAGCAGCGGGAGCTCGAAGTGGGAGCTCGAAGCAGTATAGTATCAGCAGCAGCAGCAGCAGCAGCAGTAGAAGCGTTGGCGACGTCGGAACAGCGCTCGCTGGCTGGCTGCGGTTAGAGCTCTGCAGCTGCTGTGACGCTCGTGCTCGTCGTAACAACGCCGAGAGAGCTTCCGCGGGACTGGCGTATTAATCCTGGCGCGATCTCTCTCCTCTGAACCGTCGCACGCGAAAGGACAAGCGCGCGACGCGTGCTCTATATGTTACACCTATTTGTTGCTGCATATATGCTAAGAAAATGACGGCCGTATAGTAGAGTCCTGAGCACGCTTCCATGCGGTGCAAGAGGGCGTGTTTTTTGTTCCCGGTCTCGGGCGGAGAAGCGCGGATGCATTCCGAACGAAGGTTGGAGCAGCGGGGGTTGGTGGGAGGTTTTGCCCTGTGAGACCATTTTTCTAATTGCTGCCCCGAGCGCTGGATCGGGATGTGTAAAACACAGTATATATAGGTTTGCAGGAGCGGTTGCCGCCAAGAGGAAATGATGTGTGCGTGTCGCATAGACTCCGAAGTTTATTTTTGCGTTATGCTGACGAATTGCAAACTTCGAAGTAGTTGGTTACAGTGCATGGAGGTAATTCTACGCGTTGCGTCGAAATCTTGCCTGCATCTGTCTGAGAATACAATACTCTAAACAACAAGGGAGAAATATACTTCCTGGTTGTATAGCGAGGGAAAAGAAGGCCGGAAATAAAGAATTTGAACCTGCCCGTATTAAGGAATGCGGAGCTGACTGATACACGTAAGATGACAATGGTAATTCAATTTCAATTGGAAATTTCGAACGGACAGCGACAAATGGTCATCTAGCTTGCTTGAGCTAATCAGGTAATTTTTATACAGCATAATGGTCTCGGAATTTTGCCTATCTCGCCTTTATCTCTTTTTTTCAATAAAGCCCCTGCCTCTATATATTGCACAGTTACCTGCCTGTAACACATGTGGCTCTGTCATTATCTTCTCTGCTATTCTCCACCAGTGCCCTAAACGTCTCTTGTTTGTTTCGACGGCTGGCCTGTTAATGCTTCCATCCGCTTTGAATCCCAGCGCTTCTACAAGGTGGACCTCCTAGGTTACGGGCCTTGCTGGGTGAATACCTTGGCATTCTACTACGATGTGCCGAGTCGTCTCCGGACTTTTGATGCAGCCGAAACATGCTCCAACTTGTTGCGCATTTTTCTCCTGCATGTTTTCTATTTTTTTAAATTCTCAGGCGCTCAGGGCTTAAATAGCAATGTGCTGCCCTTTCTGTTGCCGTGCATATTTTCCCTCCTGATTTATTTCCTGCCGCATTTATATATCTCCATGTTCTTTCTTTTTCCCGTTCTTTCCATTCGACTTACCGTCTCCATTTCTCCCGCTTTCTTTTTGATGACTCTTGGTTGTCTAGTTATCCAGTCAATTACAGCGTACCTAGTTTCCAACTTTCCTGACCTCTTCCTCCATGAAGTGTGCGCACTTTTGAGGTGCAGATATTTATGCACTTTAGCCGCCAATTTATTTTCGTCCATGTTCCTGAGTCTTTCTTCAAAACTAATTTTGCTCGGTGCTTCTCTGAGTACAAAAAGGCCCAACCCCGGTCACCCTGCTTTGCCTAACTTGTGGTTTTAATGTGGGCCTCCGCTGTCAGTCGGCTCACATACATTTTGTTAATTTCCAACTCAGACAGATCTCTTAATTTTAGATGTTAGCGCTGGAACTATTACTCCTTTACTATTACTTCGTGCCACCACATATTTATTGCAACCCCAAATGGCTCTATGTTTGATTATTGCTGCATTCCGACTTCCTTTCATCCTCAGATTATCTTGGTGGATGTTTTATTAGGTATTTCCTTCGCTTATGTTTACACCCAGGTATTTAGCTTGCTTGACTCTGGTGTGACTTTTGTTGAATGGAATTGAATTTTGCTGAATTACTCGTCTCTTCATTAAAGATTATAATTCGCGATTTCTTTGTGACAAATTTACGGCCTAGATATGTAGCTTCATTGTCGCATGTATTCGCCCGGCTCTGTAAATTCCCTGTATTGTCCACCAGTAACGCCATGTCCGCCTACATCAGCTCAGGGACTCTCTGTTGCACCATTTGCCATTAAGGACGTAACATAATAAAAAGAAATCGCAGTTTCACCCGGAAGGCGAAGCACCGATTGCGATAGCAAATTAGTGGATAGCTGTGCGAAGTAAGCATAGTAGCTTTAGCGGCCGTATAAACTTGTAAGCATTCTCTTACTAACTAAATTAACAATGATAAAATATGTAAGCTTGACTGAAGGAGGACGTAGAAAGAAACAGACGCACCAAGACAGCGCTGTCTTTGTTTGCCTGCTTCTTTCTACGTCCTTGTTCAGTCGCGCTTACACATTCTATCAAATATTACAACCAGTTAGCCCGCCAACGTGTTTTAACTAAATTGACAAGTATGGTGTCACACGCGCACACGTAAACATGAACACATCACGCTCGATGAGCGAAGAAACTCGCTGTCAAAATGCTGGAGTGTGGAATCGCGGCAGCAGCAATCGAATTGACCTTCGTGCATCCCTCACTTCAACGCGAACGAAACACCGAAAGCACAGCATATACGAAGCTACCGGCACTACGCGCGCTCTGCAAACATCGCAGATCGCTTTCAAGATGAGGCCCGCGCGGACGTGCGCTTTGGACACGTCGCAGGTCGCTTTCAAGACAAACGAGCGCCGCCAAAGCCGCCTGCTACGGCGTCCACCAATCGCGTGTCTAACGCCGTAGTAGGCGCCGCGGTTGTCTCCAGTCTGCAAGGAGTGGTGGGCGCGTAGGACATCGAGGCAACCTAGCAGTCGCCGGAGAAGAATGCCCCTCCTCCCTCGCCTGACCCCCCTGCATCGTGCGCGACAGGAAAGGGCACACTTGCGGCCCGCGTTCCTCGCTCGCGCACGCGAGATTGAACCGCATTCGCCGGCTCAGCCTCGCGCGCTTTCACTCGCACATACAGCATACGGCGCGCGAGGACGATTTTATCGCCTTCGGATTTTATACAGAGCATCACGGCGACGCCGATTGCGACCACGATGGCAGAAATGCGCCTGGAGTGTTTGCATAATTGCTATCGCAATAAAATATCCGCCTCCATTCCACGCTGTGATAGTGGATGTACAGTAAAGCTGGTGCGGGCATTAGACAAGTAGCACCAGCTCAACTAACGTTGGATGACAGCATCACCACCACAAGTGACGTAGGTCACGCGCGCACGCACGTGTGCCGAAGTGCAGCATTAATCCTCATTCTTCTAGGCCGTCCGCCCAGCATAAGTGCCTTAATGAAGTAATGTTTAGCAGCAAAATAAGTCAGAAAATGCGTAAAGTACGACTTACAAACAAGCTGCAGACATGATAGCTTCGGATTGTCATTCGAATATACGAGAAAACATAAATCTGTTAGGCAGAAATCGGAAGACAAATCCCTTTTCCAGTTGCGGCTTGAGGTCTGTCTGAATGGCCGCGGCCGCTAAGTGGCGGTACCGTTAGCACAGCATACATTCTCATTCAAGTAGGCCCTCCGCCTAGTGCAAGTGCGTTATTGAAATAATTGAATTTCTCTAAAGTAAAATACGTCAGAAGATTTGTAAAGTATGGCTTAAACACAACCTCCAACCATGATAGTATCGGGCTATAATTGGAACTTACGACAAAACTTAATTCTTTTACATGGGAACTCGCACACAACCCCCTTTTACAGCTGCGGTCTCTTGGGTGAGCACACCACGAAAAATCCCGACCAACTAGTGGCTAACAGCTTCGCTGCAAAACTTGATAAATAACTGTTTCCCAGTCGTATTTCTGTGGCTTTAACATAAAGCGTGAACTACGTAAAATGGAGACAAGAGGGCACCCTTTTTAAGCTCTCGGCGAATTTGCACTAGTTCTTTATATTTCAGGCCTTCCCATACAATTTGTACTCGGTTTTCGCTATATACACCGTTCAGCAGTTTCACGAAATCATCATCTATGCCCTCGTGCTTGAGAAAAATCCGAGGACGCCTAAGCACTTATGTGTTGTGAATGTGAAAACATTAATGCCCGCTGTAACGTCGCTGAGCGTTCCTTCGAGTTATGAACTCCTCGCGGGCAAGCGAGCGCGTTTTGATTTGACCTTACCGAGGCGCAGTTAGAACGCACACGAGATCTTGCGCGGACAAGGAACGTGCGGATAACACAGGATTTCGAAAGCGAAAGCTAGGGTGACGTGGCGCCACTGTGATGCCCTCTCCCTTCACGCAGCAGCTGGCGCGTTACTGAAGCAGCATGTGTTCAGTTTCGCCCTTTGTGATTTGTCGATGCGCGCTCGTGACACGTGGCGTCTCAGCCAATGGGAACGCCGTCGAGGCGCGGTTGCGACGTGGCGTCGCAGCCAATGGGAATTTACCTGCCGTTTTGCTACTGCAGTACAGACGCCGACTTTTTCGCTCAATGGGTCATTTGACGCTTCCGTATCAATATTCCATAGCAGTTCCCTGCATACTTTATGGTATCCATAAATGCTATCCATAAAGGTCTACTTCGGCATATTCAAACCTTTATGCACTGAGTTAGTACAAATATATTATCCTCTAAGCGTCTGCCTGATCCTAACCCACCGCGTATTTCCGTCAATATATCATTTCTCTCCACCCACTTCGGCATCTCTAATTTTATGGTTGCATTGCCATTCTATATATCCACGACATTGCTGTAACTGGTCTGTACGAGCTCGTATTATTCTAATCACCTTTGCCTTTACAGAAAATGTTCGTCCTGTTTTCACGCCTCCTAACGGCAATTTTTGTTGTTTTAATCACTTGCTCTATCGCACTAGTCAGCTGCTCTTTGGCGCAGCAAGAAGAGACATACAAAAGTAGGACACGCACAAACACAAAAGGCTTTGTGTGTATGTGTGTGTGCACGCTCCATTCCTGTGGCTCATTTGACGCCCAAAAAGAACAATGCTTAGCAAGTTGTGCGGCAGTTATGAAATCCACAACGTTGTATAGCGCCTGCTCAGCTTCCATGCCTTACGAAGCATTATTAAGAGAGCGCAATGAGAAACTTGAGCGCAGCGCGATACGTGTTTTCATTTCGGGATATACTGAGGCAAAAAATTTGAGACTAAAATCACCGCACCGACTGGCAGTGGGCCATTGCTGTCAGCGCCTTCGCACAGGGAGGGGCAGTATGGGAACGCTGGCACGATGAGCGCCATCGGAGCCAGCTGTGGTAGAAGACGACGACGAACGCGCGAGCAGTGGCACGAACGCGTTCGCGCGGTTACGCCGAGGGACGCCAATGTTCAACCGAGGAGCGAGCGCGTAAGAGCTGCGCTCTGATAAAACACGAGCAGGTGTATTCTGCCTTCGCATTTCGGGAGCAGACGTTCCAGTTTAACGGTATCGGGCATAATCAGCGCTTTGAGTGAATATGGGTGCTTATATTCTAATATTCATGTTTTGGCCACTTGGAGCAGTGTGGTAGGTATCGCAAAGGTGCATTTAACCTTCGTTAGGGACACTGGTGTCAATGAGATACTTCAATTAGATTGTATGTTGCGTGTTGCGGTGTGTTTTGTGTATGCTATGGGTCTGTGACGTACACTGCACATACCATTTCTTTTTTCATCATGCGTACCTGGAGTGGCGTACCCCACCATTCAAAACTGCACAAAATTACAAAATTACCTGCACAAATTACAAACATGCACAAAATTAAACCTGCACAAAGCAATATACCAAAATAGTGTTGAAAAAGGAAAGCCAAACTGCAAATGTAAATTATGACTTCACTTGACGAACGTCACGCGAATAAAAAAAAAAAAAGATATTCGCCTGAATGAAGCTCCAGCTAACTGAAAAATGTAGACAACAGCCTTTCATCAAGAACGAAAAGAGTGTGTGGAACATTTTAATGAAACCCGAGAAAGCACTTACATATCCAATTTCCTCACAATTTGAGCAAACTGAAGCACATCTCACTGATCTGCACAATCGAGCACAATAATAATAATAATAATAATAATAATAATAATAATAATAATAATAATAATAATAATAATAATAATAGTCATAATAAATAAAAAAGGTCCTCTGTTCTTGCATTATAGATTTCACCAAGGTGCTACTTGCGAATTGTGATTGCCTAATTAGAAGCTTTTAAGGTCGTTCTCCGATCTAGCTGTATTGCTGAGCAGCAAATGCCGTTAGGATTACAGCCGGACAACCTCACTTATCGGTTCGGAAAAGACGCCTCAGTAGGCGACGTCGCGCAAACGTTTCTAGGACCGAAAGCAGTTTCTCAGACTTAGTTCAACTGAAAAGCTCTGTGCATTGTGTTCAATGTACTTGAATGTGATGTGATTTTACGCGATTTGATTCAGCGGATATTTTCATTCAAGTGAAGTTTGATCAATTAAAGTTTTAGTGGATGGCGATTGGTGGTTTAAAAAAAAAACAATACAAATAAAAATAAATATGTGCTTGTTAAAAATGAGGTTGCTCTGTTACAACAACGGCTATTGCTGTTGGTAGCGAGTCTCCATGAGAGCAATTATTGAGCACTTCGTTAAGTGCTCCTGTTAGCCACTTAGAAAACACTATAATTGACCACGCATTGCTCCACTGCAAGACAGTTATGTGTCACTGAAAAGCACGATTCACAAGCTCTGCATTTGCTTGCGTGCGTGGTGTGTGCACATGCATGCGAACATGTTCGTTCGTTCGTTCGTTCGTTCGTTTGTTTGCTCTCTTTCTTGTTTGTTTATAGATAGATAGATAGATAGATAGATAGATAGATAGATAGATAGATAGATAGATAGATAGATAGATAGATAGATAGATAGATAGATAGATAGATAGATAGATAGATAGATAGATAGATAGATAGATAGATAGATAGATAGATAGATAGATAGATAGATAGATAGATAGATAGATAGATAGATAGATAGATAGATAGATAGATAGATAGATAGATAGATAGATAGATAGATAGATAGATAGATAGATAGATAGATAGATAGATAGATAGATAGATAGATAGAAAAGAGTGAGTGAGTGAAAGAAACAAGCTCATCCGCAGTTAAGTTATTCTCAGGTGAAGCCTAGTCATCGTAACTATAGTGAGCATTCGTTACACGGAAGAGAACAACTGAAAAGAAATAACTTTCAATGGGTGCGGTGCCTACTGTTTGTGGGCGACTTATGAGATACAAGAAACAGTGCTCACATATTCATGAAAAGTTCCTGGATGGAGTATAAAGAATAATGTAACGGAAGTAGCAGATATCGCTGTGTAGCCAATTACCCCAACGCATTTCTGTTTAACCTCTTTGCCTTACCTTCTATTTCTCTCTCAGTGACAGCAAGTTTAACGTTAAAACGTTGCAACGTGTAAGAAAGTTGCTTTTTTTTTTTTCCACCAGCCTAGAAAACCGGTAGCGGCGACTCCGGAAATGCAGCACAGCCGCTGCACAAACACCACTTTGCTGTGACTACACAAACTCGCCAAACGGACAACTTTCAGATTATAAAAAAGAGGAAGAAAATAGAAGGAGAGAGAGAGAGGGGGGGGGAGAGAGAGAGGGGGAGAGAGGGGGGAGAGAGAGAGATTGCGCTATGACTCGAACACGACTCATATCTCCGGCCACCTTTTCCTTTTTCTTTTTTTTTTCGCCAGCGCTGCTTTATTGTCTTGCGGCCCGATGGTAGCAGTGAGCGAGGCCACCAGGAGGATCGTGAGGGGAAAGGGGGGCCACGAAAAACCCTTAAAAACGGGGCGCGTGGCCGGGCCTCGCGGTTTCTCGTTAATTACGGGACGCCGTGTGGGTGGCTCTCGCCACGGTTCTCGCCTTGCGCCTCGCGCGAGACTTCCTCCTCATTCTCCTAGCCCTAATTTGGCTCGGTAATTTAGACCGCTTTGGCGACTCGCGTGCTCCGCAGTTTGCGTTGCGCGTTTCTTTTTTCCCCAACGCGTCGGCGAAGAAGGAAAGTCAGGCGGTACTGGTACAGGGCCACGTGGCACACAGAGTGCTTCTCATCGTGTTCAGCTTGGAAGGGCACATGCATGCGTCCATGCGTAGCGGCTTAATATCGTGGGCTCTTCTTGATTTTGCTGCACTGTCGCTTTTTATGCAAATAATGGCGTAAAAGTTGGAGGCAGGAGATTAAATGGCGGGAAGGGGAGAGGAATTGGAGAAAAGGGCATAAGTGGAGAGCAACAATACATTTTGCGCCGCATAATATATATAGTTCTTTCATTTATGGGTTAATATTCTCGCTGCTCAGTTTCGTGAAATATTAATAACCGGTTTTCACATGTATTTTGTACCATTTCTTTGTATGTACTTTCCTTCATGGAAATTTCTTGCGAGAAAATCAAAGAAAAAGGTGAGAAAGGAAACTGTGCGTTCTTTTTTTCTTTTTAGTTTGCGTAAACGTACCATATCTCCTTTTTTCTTTCTTTTCACTCGTGTTTAGAGCCGGCTTCTCTGAGCTTACTGGAATTCTGTAATTTCGCCTTATCACATGAAAGCGAAGCATGATTTATATCAACAATCGAGTTACACGGCTGGTAAACGCCGACGCAACAGTTGGAAGGGTTGATCTCATTTTCAGAAAGGGTCACATATATTTTATAGTTTCTATTTATCTAAAGTACGAAAGTGCCATAATGACGGGAAGGAGGAGTTTTGCTTGAACGCATGAGAGAACAAGGATCCTCCTTATTCGAACACCATAATTTTGATTCAACGGAAGTAGCTCCCAACATTCTTAAAGGGCTGTTGAAAACACAATGCTGCTGTGTTTTTTTTCCCTAAGAAACAAATAAGCAATATCACCCTTTTAATTAACTGTAACTCTGATGTTTCTAATAGGATCAATTTGTACGAGCATATGGCTCATTAACAAAAATACTGCGCAGAATGTTGTTCAACATTCTGTACAGCATTTCTATACACCCGCCGTGGTTGCTCAGTGGCTATGGTGTTAGGCTGCTGAGCACGAGGTCGCGGGATCGAATCCCGGCCACGGCGGCCGCATTTCGATGGGGGCGAAATGCGAAAACACCCGTGTACTTAGATTTAGGTGCACGTTAAAGAACCCCAGGTGGTCAAAATTTCCGGAGTCCTCCACTACGGCGTGCCTCATAATCAGAAAGTGGTTTTGGCACGTAAAACCCCATAATTTAATTTAGCATTTCTATACAGCTTTCTCTCTCGATGTTCGATCGGGCGGCTGCGTGGTTCGCGCTAGCAATGGCGCGACGAACACCTCCTTCTAACGAATCTTTCGCACGTCGACAAGTATGTAGCAGTGTACAACGTATCGCCAAGAGGAAGGTTGAACTTTGGGGCGCGAAAGTGGTTCGTGAACGCCCGCTGTGGTGGCGTAGTGGCTTTGGAGTTTCGCTGCTAAGACCGAGGGCGCGGGATCAAATCCAAGCCGTGGCGGCGGCATTTTGACGGAGGCGAAAACAAAAAAGAAAAAGCCCGTGTACCATGCATTGGGTGCACGTTAAAGAACCCCAGGTGGACAAAATTAATGCGGAGTTCCCCTCTACGGCGTGCCTCGTAATCATATTGTGGTTATGGCACGTAAATACAGAATTATCTTTTTTTGGTTCATCAACCGGTTCGGTGTTGTAAACCGGTTCGCGAACAGTTACATTTTTTTTTTTTTTTTTGTGCCAGACTGGAACGAAATTGGAGTGCGTTGAACCGATACCCGGACCAAACCGACCGTCTTTCTTTCGGTTCGACACCCTGGATATCACATCTTTAGGCGGCTGAAAGGTGTTAATGAGAAAAAAAAAAAGAAGCGCGCAAATTCTTCTTTTTTTTATCGCGGCGCTCTTGTGTTAACAAAAGTCAGACATCGATAGGGAAGGAAGATTTCCTTTTAAAAGATAGTAAAGAAAGAAGGTGGTTTGAGTACACGGTTGTTAGCGCAAATTTCCCACGGAGTTAAACGCTGTTTGACTGTATCCCAATGCTCTGTCGATAGAGTAACCGGGAGAAGCAAGTTGTGGAAAGTCCCGGCGCAGCGTCGCTCCCGCAAGCATCCCGGGTACACGCAGATGGCGGTCGCCGGAAGATCAAGAGGCGTGACGCTGGCGGCTTCACCGAGCGTTCACGAGCGATCCGGGACAACGCGTCCCTCGAAATGGCTCTGGTTCTCACGGAAGTTATCGGCCGGGCACTTTGTTTCACCACGCTGACCCTTGCCTCGCGCGGTGAGCGCCATCCCGAACTGGCCTTTCTCCCTACTCGAGGGGAACTTACGAACCAGCTCTCCCACACAACTCGCGCTATCACCATCCTCACCCCCCCCCCCCCCCCCCCCCCAGCCCCCCTCCCTGCTACCCGCCACGAACCCCTCCTCCGCTCCACCGGTGGCGGAATCCCCTCGGGGACCGCAGCGCGAGCCTCCATCGCAAATTGTTTGGCGGCGCGCCGAAAGCCTGCTTGCCTCCGGTGCGTACGCGCGCACGCGACGCACGTCCTTCCTGTTCGAACACGATCCTTCCTCTGAGCGAGCAAAGGCTCATTACACTCGCGTCCGAGTGTAACCTTGAACACGTGTCACCGTCGTTGTTTCTGTCCCTCACCCGGATGTCCTCTCCATCTTCTCCTTCCCTCCCTCCTCTCCCCTTACCCAACTGTCCTCCATTCGATCCCCGCCTCCCTTCGCTCCCTAACGTTAATAATGGACGAGCTAGGCTAACACAAGGCAAGTGGCTTTCGTAAAACTCCAATAAAGGACTGTCTGCCTTCCTGCTGCGGGGACATGTGCGGGATGAACGCAAAACGCGTGCCGGTGCCCGAGCAGCGAACCGGGTGGCAGCGCCGGTAAAAGCGAAAGTCGCGCGTGTCCCGGGCGTTCACACGCCACGTGGGGCATTCCAAAACATTTCGTCACGCGCTCCCAGGAGGCGAATAATTTCGGTGTCGCCTGGTTTTTTGGGCCGGAGCGGGCATCGGCGACGTGCTGGCCGGCCGTCGTCCCTAACGCGGCTCAATGGAGTGGACGTGTGCTGAAGGAGAACTTCGGTGAACGGTGAAAATCGAGTTGCTCGTCGAAGCATTAAAACAACGTAACTCTTTAGAAATCATTTTGTACTTATGGCTATAGTTGGATGACTTTCGGAATTCTCTCACGCCCGAATGGCGGAAGTGGGCGTTAATAATGTGACAATGCTGTTCTTTCGAGGCCGAAACTTGAGAGAAACTTGAAAGAAAGAACAATATCCCAGGAATTCTCAACGACTGATGGAAAGGAAGACGACGTAACGCTAATCGGTAAGAACACGGCACTATTTATTAGAGAGAAAAAGGGGGTAGATTGCACTCTAGTTTAAGGAAAGCAGTTAAAGAAAGTGGAGGTGGTGCAACTTTCAGAATACGTAGAACAAGTGAATGGCGGCCTCCTGAGCAACATGATGTGTCCCAAGGGAAAGAAGTTGATAAGAACAGAGGATTAGGTGAATAGGTGGAGGGATGATATTCAGAAATTTGCAGGCGAAGCATAGGGTTAGGCTCCACGGACTTGCTATTTAGCGTTTTGCCATTCTGTTATAGACTTTTGACATTTTTTCCACTTTCATTATCCCTCTTGCTTTTGTTGTTCTTCCTACCTGTGATTTTGGTATAGCCGGCTCTATTTGTGGCCAAACTTCCGGTATTTCACATTTAGTAACAAACAAGAAGAAGCATGTTAGGCTGACGTGAAGCAGTTGTAACTCTAAATTTCTGAGAGACATTAAATCTGGTTGGTGGGGGTGATGATGATGATGATGATGATGATGATAATCAATGTCTAAGGGCCGAACAGAAGCAATGTACCGCTACCGACTTCACTGCGAAGGCTAGTACGAGCGACGCCATGCCATCTGTGTGATGTAGAGTCGCACTTCCGCTCCATGAAGCAACTTCTCCTCCCAACCGGGTTGCGGCATCCTCATTTCCGCGGGGGCCCATCCCCGCGCACCCGTGGGTTGCAGGTGCTCGAGCGCTCGGCCGTGGAGTGGAGCCGCAGTCGGCAGTCACGTGCCTCTGTGACGTTGACAAATGGCGCGGTGGAGGGCGCGCCAGTCTGGTGGCATCACCGACGCGGGCACGGCGACCGACCGCGATGTCCCCTGAGACAATTCCGTACGCCTTGCTTCGGTTTCTGGGGCGGAACACGGGGTGTGCGGCAGGTCCGGCGTGAATGTTCGAGAGAAACACTCGCGGCCGTGGTTCCCACGTCGAAACACAAACGGCGACATCTGTGAGGACATTGTCGACGTGCCCTGCAAGTTTTGTATTTCCTCAGCCCTCCCAGAAGATGCCGAGATAAGCAGGCAGCACTGTCGTTAGGTCACTGGCTCTCCCAAGCATAAACATTTTAGCATTAAACTTACTAATTTTAAAGTGTGATCGAAGCATCGTGCGTGAAATCGGTCTGTTGAAACATGCGACATCGTTTTCTGCATCAAGGAGAATGACTGTCGTCGGTGACTCGAAGAGAACAATTGGGAGTGTGTGCGAGATAACTCATCTACATCATCATGAGCCCATTGTAATTTCCATTGCAGGACGAAGGCATCTCCCAGCCATCTCCAATTACACTTGTCTTACGCGAGATGATTACAACTAGCGCCTGAAAATTTCATAGTTTCATAACTCCACCTAATTTTCAGCTGTCTTTGACTGCGCTTTCCTTTCCTGGGAACCAATTCTGTAACTCTCATGGTCCACTGGTCATTTACCCTACGCATTATATGGCCTGCCTAGCCCCATTTTTTATCTTAATGTCAAATAGAATATCAGCGATCCCTGTTTTCTCTCTGATCCACGTCGCTCTTTTTTTGTCTCTAAATGGTACGCCTAACGTTTTTCCTTCCATCGCTCTTTAAGCGGTCCTTAACTTGTTCTCGAGCTTCTTTGTTAAGCTCCAAGATTCGGCCGCATACGTTAGCACCAGTGGAATACAATGATTGTAAACTCTACTTATCAACAACAGTGGTAATCTCCCAGTCAGTATCTGATAATGCCCGCCGTAGGCACTCCAACCCATATTTATTCTTCCGTAAGTTTCCTTCTCATGGTCTGAGTCCCCTGTGAGTAATTTCCCTAGATAAACGTACCCCCGTACAGACTCTCGAGGCCGACTGGCGATGATAAATTCTTGTTCCCTTACCAGGCTATTGAACATTAGCTTTGTCTTCTGTATATTAATCTTCAACCCCACTCTTTCACGTTCTCGGTTAAGGTTCTCAATCATTTGTTGAAATTCAACTCTAGTGTTGTTGAGCAGAACAATGTAAGCTGCAAAACCGAATGTTGCCGAGATATTCGCCGTTGATTCTCACTCCCAAGCCTGCCCTTGAATACTTCTAAGCATGCAGTAGATAGCATTGGAGAGATTGTGTTTCCTTGCCTGACCCCTTCCTTGATAGGTAATTCTTTTTTTAATTTTCTTGTGTAGAGCCAACGTAGCTGTAGAATCTTCGTAGGTATTTCCCAAGATATTCACGTATGCCTCTTGTACTGCTCGATCACCCAATGCCTCTGTAACTGCTGGTATGGGGTCGTGGTGGTGGTGAGTTGTAGCAACAGGCGGGTTTAGCCTGGTGATCAAGGCCGGCAATTGCTCCGCCCGAGCGTCTCTTATAGAATCACTGTGGTGTTTCACCACATGTCCATCAGACCAATCTCTCTTAAGAATGCGATAAGTAGACTGAAGTTTCTTTGCGGGCTATATCTGGTCCTTCGGAGAACACAAGGTGTTGTAGACACGTATGCGGAAGGTTCTTTTGTATCTCTACTGAATAAAATGCCTTTTCATAACTATGAAAGCCATATAGAAAGTCTTACAACGCACCCCGCGGCTGGGCCGCGCCAGGAAGTACACGTACACAGTGGCCAGGGCACAAAGTCAGCGTTTATTTTCCGGCTTGGGCTTTTATCAGAACGGAAGTTAAGTGAGAGGGGAGATGGAGAGAAGGACAAAGGCGGCGCGCGCGTGCGCAGACTGACGGCACCTGTGCAGTGGTGACCAGCAGTTTGTGGCAGAAAGGTTGATGGTACTCCGCAGATTTCTCACTTACATAGTTGATATCATGGATTCCTGCTTACTATTTGTACATAATCGTTTTTGTTGAATGGATAATAAACTGAAACCGGTGTGATCCATTGTACAATATATCCCTTCCTGAAGCCAGCCTTTTCTCTTGCTTGATTAAAATCAAATGTTCACCTCATTATACTGGGAATTATCTTTGTGAATATTTTATGCAATACTGAAAGTAAGCTAACGGACCTACACTTCTTCATTTATTTAACATCTCCCTCCTTATGATTTAGTATAATGTTGGTATTCTTGCAGCACTCTGGTACGCTTGAAGTCGTGAGGCATAATAAGCATATCTTTCAAGCATAATATCTCCTCCATCTTTGATTAAATAGACTGTTATTCCATTTTATCCTGGCACTCTTCCCGGGTCATGTCTTCTAAGGCCCTTCTAACTTCATACCAAGTTATACAAGGAGCCTCTTTAACATGTTCATCAATACTTTCAATATAGGTACCCTGGCTTCTCTGGGTATTATTGTACAGGTCAGTATAAAATTATTCCGCAACCTTTACTATATCCTAGAAATTGCGGATATTGCCCTGCTTATCTTTCAGTGCAGACATCTTGGCTTCTCCTATGCCAAGTTTTCTTCTCATTGATGTTCATGCTGCCTCCATTTATTCATGTTTCCTCAGTCTTTCTTAGGTTATAATTTCGAACAGGCACGTACGCAGGATCTTTTTTCGGGGGGGGGGGGGGGGGGGGGGGGGGGGGGGGCAAACCAAGGTAACATTTCTATGCAAATAAGGGGGAGGGTACTTTTACTAGTACAAATGTGAATAATGCCCACCATTCGCCATAAAGATGCGTAAACCCGCAAAAGAGAATTGAAATCACGTGTATCTCACAGGTACACCTGTAAGATACACCTCTTCTCTACTTGGCAAACAAAGAATCACATCAAATGGACTCGCGCATGAAAGATGCGCAGGAAGAACCTTGCCAAGAACAAGTTAACAAGCGAAAGTACCAAATAAAGATTTCTAGTAGCGTTTTTGAATTAGCTCTGGAATAATTAGAGAAATGTATATTTGCGGAACAATCACAGTTCTTTTGCATCCCTCGTCTACTGCTCTACCAAGTTCCAAAACCGATTCGTGCTGTTATGTGGGAAGTTGCGTAAGGATTCGTGGTCCCCAGTCCCGTCAAACCGCGTAGAGCGCAAGACGCTGTGGGGTTCTAGACGTACTGAGGCCACCCCGGAGGGTTAGAAAAACACCCCCATTAGCATAGCAGGAAAGTGGATACGTCATGGGGCTCGATTCATAACTGTAGAAGCATCATTCAACACACGGAATCATTCTCAACTTCTGGTGTCGTTTTCTCTACTTCCTCTTTAAATAAAAAGACATTGATCCATAAATATTTTCACAAATAATCTTCGCTTTTCCTCTCTGTTTGGCTGTTGCCGTGGCTTTCTCCCTTAGTAGATCGCTTAATTTCTCATCTCCTTGCGACTCTTGTTTCCAGTTGCCAATTTTGCACGAAAAGTGCTGTACAATTCGGGGAAAAACCAGACGAGGTAACGGGTGACAGTCAGATTGCTTATGGGTTTAACGATTATTGAAGGGTCTGACGATGGATGTTGTTTCGCAATATCTAATTTTCCATCTTATCTAACCGATATCGCGGATATATGGTTCAGAAGATCTCCCAGCGTCGCGGCGAGCCGTCACTCGAGGAAATAAATAATGAAGCAAAAGGAAAAGTTAAATGCAACTGACAGTTGCTCCGTCAACAACCCGTTCCACGAGCATAGAGAACAGCTGACACAGCTGTGTCTAACCGTTTCTAAACCTTGCTGTTAGTTAAGTTCGACGACACGTTCTTATACGGCGATGGAAACATCTGCCAAGATTCTGTATTCTAAGTTGCTGCCCACAGTTCCCAAGTTGTTATTGCAACTGCAGCGATACACCGGTTCGAGCCAGCATGTGTATCAGCAACAGTGTAAAAAGAGAGAAAAGAAAGAAAAACACTGGCATTTTTTTACATGCTGCTAATAAAGCAAAAAGAGGCAAGAGGGTAAAAGATGGCTGCTATTTCTTCACATCACCGAAGCATCGCCTTCCGCAAGCGCGCGAGCGCATCACACAACCCCGGCAGAAGGGTCTTTCTCGTTTACATCTTTCTCAATAATGGGGAGAGCGGAGGAGAGCTTTGCGAGCCTATTTGTCTATCCGGCCTTCGACAACTTCTTCACCATCCAGCCGACTCCAACCCGACCCCTTTCCGCCCGTTTCCCCGCTACTCTTACTCGCTACTGACGTCGAACATTGTTTTTTTCCCCTGTCATTTGCCATTAGCTTTATTTTTTACGTTTTAGCCTGTCGAGAATTTTCATCCCATTCTCCATCGAAAAGAATGCGGCCCTTTGTGTACACACACTCTTTAATTCGATTATCTTGCGACCCAGCAGGGTTTTCCGTGCCCTTCTTTTAGCACGCACCCTTGCCTTCATCCACGTATCTCAATTTATCAATTTTTGTATTTCTGTTTTCCTTTTTTAATATCCTATGCTTTGCTTCAAGCAGTGGCCCTTGTCTGCCCTTGTGTGTTCTCAATGTCTTTATAAAACTAAAGATTTACGTCGGGCTGAGAAAAAACGAAGAGAAAGAAAGATAAAACGAAACAGAAGGGAAGAAGGGAACGAAAAAAACAAAAGCAGTGGCCCGGAAAGAAGGCTTTTTGGCAAGGTCCTGGGCCCGTAGGGAAAGTATCCCGGGCGCGTTTACGCTTGGGTTTTTTTTTTTTTTTTTTTTAATCTCCTGAGATATACGGCTATGTCGAAAGTCTGCCAGGAACATCCTGCGCTGCACCCGAGGCCTTCAGGCCAGCATCTGCACAGCTTTCCGAACCAAACTATACTTGGGCGAGGCACCGAGATGGAGCCCAGCTCGGAGGAGCGAACTCGAGAAGGTCTTTGAAAAGTGCTGAAACGAGCTCCTCCCTCCCCCCGCTGACTTTCCTGTCTGACTCCGCGCTGTTGTGTCCTAGAAAAAATAATGCTCAAGTGCTCACGCTGCTGTTGTTTTTTGTGTCATGGCAGGAAGTTACACTCATTGGCATGTTCAAAAGGCACGCAAGAATACTTTGTTTTCTGCTAATATTCGTTTCCCAACTAGAGCAGAGGTACGATGTATAGGTGAGGATGATGATAAAATTTTTATTTGTATCTGGAGTTGGAGATTATAGCACTCCAGAATACGTAGCGTAATAAACTCACTGTCGGAGTTCTATTCAGAGTTTAGCCCGTCTTTGAAGCTGTTTAAAAATGCGTAAGTTCAAATTATCGTGTAATATTAAAACCTTATATTCGTCTTCAATATGTGCAGCTCGTATGACTTTAGTGAAAACGTACGACGCGACGCACATGCGCAAGGGACGATCTCGGCCAGGGTTTAACGATATTTCGGGGTTACTGTGATGCCTAATACTTGCTCACTCAGTTTTACATTAGTTCTTTTGACATTTATTGACTAAGCCGTTCTCTGTGGTATGTCTGAAACGTGTATATCCGCGCCGTCACCGTAGATGTGCACTGTGGTTACACCTTTACTAACGAAGAGCAGTTAAATCGCCTAGTAGATGGAACAATGGTTACATTGTAAGTTAAAGCAATAACCGCGGCGCTAATATGGCGAAATCGAAAAAGGTAACAGGACGATATGCTACACTCACGCCTGGCTTATTTCTGGAAGGACGACACCCCTAAACCCGTGTGTCTCAGACTCCGAGCTGACGCTTGCCAAGTTGTTCAACGAAAAAAAAAATTAACAGCACGGTGCGAGATACATAAGACCTACGCTGTTTGGTCCTCAGATGTCTGACGGCCGAATACCCACGGCTATTAAAATCCTACAATGCACCGTGTATCTTTAATCCTTGTTTTTCATTGAACACTTTGGCTAAGGTTGACTGGGACACCCAGCACATGACACAAATATGTGGCGCATATCATGACAAAATTATGACACAATATTCTCGACACTCATACAATAAATAAATAATTCTGCACTTCGAATTGTGCCTAGAGAGTATAATACCAATATGTTTGCTTGTGTTTTAATGGCGCAAAAACGGTCTGAAGCATTCGTGCACCAGTCGATCATCATCACCATTGTCATTTTCTTTTTTTATGTTCACTGAAGAACGAAGGCCTCTCCCTGCGATCTGCAATTACCCCATTCTTTCGGTATGTGCTTCCAACTTGCGCCTTCAAATTTCCTAATTTCATCGCCTAACCTAATTTTCTGTCGTCCTCGACTGCGCTTCACTTCTCTTGGCACCCATAAGGTATAATAAATCCAGGGAAATCCAGGGAAAAGATGACGGTGGTAAATCCCAGAAACGAGGGTTATCCTAGAAATGGACACTAGACGTGAACACATCAAGCTACCCCATAATATAACAGAAAAGTTGTTTCAGAATTAGTGCCAGATAACGTTACCATTTATCTTTCGCAGTGACTGCAAGGATAGCTGACATAAACCCTGCTTTTTACATTTCGTTTCATTTGTTCCAGCTTGACACCATATTGCTCGTATGTAGCCGATATTACCATAATATGCAGACAATTCGCGATTGTAGCTGCACTCCGGTTGCCAACCTGGCCGAGCGCACATTTTTTCCTAACGTAACGTCCACGCATGACATCACCGGTCGGGTAAACAGCGCACAAGACAACACGCACACACAAAAGATGAAGCGAAATAAAATTCTCCTCACGTCTGAGTGGCACCGAGTGCTCTTAATGTGGCATTCAAACACTTGTGCCTCCACTTGAACTGCGTCGGAGATCCTCTCTATGGGATGAGCAGGAGCGGTTCATGGCGTCGGGTGTACTCTGTAGGCGATGGGCGGGCCAACGTTACAAGAGCACGGATCAAAGCACGGAGAGAGCTCTCGAGTACGCGACTGCGAAGAGGAGCGAGAAGGGTTAGCTGCCCAATGTCTGCATAGAGTTCGTAACCATCTGTCACGTGCAAACTGCGGGAGCAGGTGCTAGTCATAATATGGTCGCAAGGATTAGCAGATTTGCATTCATGCTTCCGAAACATGGAACCACATAAACTGCACGAAAAGACGAACTCGCAAAGATCAGTATTGCCCTCACCTGTTGCGACTTCCCTTTGCCTAGTTATAGACACCTGCCCTGGGATAAAACCGAGTCATATAATGATGAAAGAAAGAGAAAAACGTTTATTAAAAATAAACAAATGATAACCACTGTATTTCTTCTTCCGGTGAGGTGCCTTGATTAGGTCTATTCTTAAAAGGCTTAGCAGTAAGTTATCATAGGCGGCTTTTCGGTGCACAGGGGTCCCTGTTAAAAGGATCCCCCGTTTTTATTGCATTTACATGTTAAATCACCTGACAACATCGAAGGCCATCATAACGAACGTTTTTATTATGCTTCCCAACATGCACCTTGAGCTGTGGGAAGTTCTCAAAAAGCTTCGTTGTCCTGCCTCCATGATACTAAGGTGGTTCGAGCATTCCTGCGGAATATGGGCCACAGTCAGACTACACAGGTTACCTTGAGTTTGTGTGCTGGTGCGTTTAGCTTGTTTCCATGTCCTGTGTACTTTTACTTTCTTTTTTCATTCTCTTTCATACTTCATCATACTACACCAGAAGATGCATATCAATACTGTAGCTAGGCTAACTTGCTTAGTCATTACTAAACGTTCTCTTTCTGTCTGTGTTCACGCAAATATAAACACTGTGGATCAAGCACAGAAAATTAGAAAATAGCATCCAATGTTGCGTTTCTGGTATTTGTGCCTCGCCATTCGTCAGCTGTCCAATCTTCAACGGTTTGAGCGGCTGCAGCTCAGAGAGAGAGATAGAGCGAAACAGCTTTATTGAAATCATGATTGTGCTTGGTTACTGCGGGTGGAGCCCTTCTTCCAGGGCTCCTCTGGCTATTGTAGCTCGCCGGACCTGGTCGAGGGTCGCCAATTGGCTTCCCAAGTCCCGTTCGGAGAGTCGCGCCTTCCACGACCAATTGCTGTGTGTTTGGTTACACCCCAATCTCAACCGGCGACAGGCGAGGGACTGGCGTCGAACACAAACAAACACCTACCCACACTTACTCAGACTCCACAAAATTTTTCCCGACAAACACGCTGACAGATGTCCGTGGTTCGACTCCACCCCTACACTTGAACACACAACTTACCAGTGCACGCAACGTCCGGCAGATGCTGTTTCGTCGCTGCAGCTCACCATTCTGGTTCGTGGAACCGTGGGAACGGATGTAATTCTTTTCATTTTCATTCAATTCTAATTTCATACACTACGATTGTCTTGATCGACCGGGCAATCAATGCGACGAAGAGAATGCAAAAGACTCGAGCCACCTCCTCCTCGTCTCAAAACAACCACTGCGTTGAAGCGCACCGGGTCGTTATTGGCGCATGATGTCGGGGAACAGCTTCAATTGTGCATTATTGAACACATTACGTTTCTTTTTTTTTGTGGCTGGTAACATTCTTAATGAATTCGCTTAAAGAGACCGAAAAATAACTCGTTCGTAATTTATTTAGAATTTTAGCATGACAAAGGAAAACGTGGCAAGCTATGACGCGAGCTTCGATGCGCAAACTCATTTTTTTTTCTTTATATCGGGGTGTGCGAGGGGGGAAGGAAAGGAGAGGGAGGGGGCATCACAACTACGAGTCATGTCCTGTGAAGCGATATTCCGAACGCGTTCTCTGGAAACGTGGTTTGTTTCTTTATGCCATTACTTTCGCTCGGATGTTTTCATTGTGCGCCTCTAGAGCATCACTGACTCGCTTGCTCAAGCATCGCCTGAGTGGCAAGAAAGTTATAAGCGCAAAGACAACAGCATTTTTTTTATCCACAGCTGCGCGTCTGAGTTGAATGCGAAAGTGTGTGTGCCTGGCGAGGAGTTCAACGTGACACGTTTTCAAACTCCCTTCCTCTGAATGAGGAGCACGTCAGGGCACGCTAAACAACCTTCACGGTTTCATTCTTTGAGGAAAGGATAAGGCGGTACTAAATGTAATAACGCATTGTCACCGCCTATTACTGACAGTGTTGACCACACACAGCATGAAACACTCAGACATGAACGGCCTATGCGAGGAATCGGGCAGAATAAATATCATACAAAAATGCACAGGTTCAGTTACAAAATTGCACGTGAGCTTTGAAATTCAACTGGAGGGTAAATTGTGCATTTAACTGGTGTGGTTGCAGCATATTTATTCAAGCGTTGAGTGTATAGTGCGATAAATTTTATGAATGAATCTAGTAAAGCCCAGTTCTTTGGTAGCGCTGCAACACTTTACTTGTCGACCAACGTAAGAGGCCTCGTGTTGGATAATAGGAAAAGGGCCCAAATTATTTGTGTCAACAGTAACTTCGTTGCAGCTGGAACGGACGCACAGACACGTGTGTAGCACCTGTAAAGCGTGCATTTCCTGTAAGGCATTATTGCCAAGTGGCGCAGCAATGCGCTATGTCGCTCTTGGCACGCGTGAGGGTCTCTTGAGGAGTTCTCTGCGCTTCTGTTCACCGGCTAGAAAACAAATTAACCGTGGTTTCAGTCACGTTAACCAGCATAAATGCTCAAGCAGCGCAATGTAATAGATTATAGAACACAGGTAACGCGTAACAATAACTCAAATTTGCAGCCATTTTTATGGATGTTACTTTTCACCCCTTACGTTACAAATGATGGACTTTCCCGAGTGCAAGGCTCTATTCCCCCCTTTTTTCTCTTTGTTGTTTATTTGAGGAAGCCTTGCGATAGGTTCAATTTTTTTTATTTTGGTTCAACAATTTTCTCTGTTAGCCTAACATATTCTGCTAATTGTACTTGCATATGGACATGCGTATATGTCTTAAATTTATTTTTTATGTTTCTCTGGGCCTGAGGCGTTCTGAAAAATTGAAGTAAATCTATATACGATGCAATGCAGAATCAGAATCGGTTTTATTTTGACGAAAACATAAGTCTACAGAACATTTATACACAGAAGTAGGTCTTGAAGTCCCAAGGCGCAAACAAACAACGGCGACTTAATATTGAGAACACAGCGTTGACGTTATGTGCATATCAGAACGTTCGCGCCTAGACCGTGGTACTGATTAGCCGATAACCCAAGCGATAGCTTTCTATTATACTAAATTGTGCCTCCTCCCCCATTTCGTTCCTCACCATCTCGCCTACAGTAGCGCGCCTGTCCTGTTACTAGGCTGTCCTCTCCTGATATTAATAAACTTTCTCTATCTACATTATACCTTAACTTTTCAGACTCGTAGTTTTTCTTCGTGCGCTTTTGATTGCGATAGCAAGTATACGGACACTCCAGGCGCATTTCTGCCGTCGGCATTGGCGTCGCCGTGAGTTTCCGTATAAATCCAAGGGCGATAAAATCGTCATCGTGCGCCGTTCTCTGTATGCGCAAGTGAAAGCGTGCGAAGGTGAGCCGGCGAACGCGGCTAAACCTCGCGCGTGCGAGCGAGGAAGACGGGCCTAAAGCGCGCCCTCTCCTGCCGCACGTGAGGCACGACAGTGATGCGAGAAAGAGGGGGGGGGGGGGGGGGGGCTGCTGCTTACGGCGCGCCCGTGCGGGCGCCGTATCTTGAAAGCGATCTGCGAAGTGCCAAAGTGCGCGCTCGCGCGGGCCTCATCTTCAAAGCGATCTGCGTTGTTTGCGGAGTGTGCGTAGTGCCGGTAGCTTCGTATGCGCTGTGCTCTCGACATTTCGTTCACGTTGAATAGAGGTGCACGAAGGTCAATTTGCTCGCGGCTCCCGCCGCGATTCCCCACTCCAGCATGTTGACAGCGAGTTAATGCGCTCATCGAGCGAGATGTGTTCATGTTTACGTGTGCGTGCGTGACACCGTGCTTGCTAATTCAGTTAAAACACGCTGGGGGGCTAGTTGGTTTGAATCCGTGATATAATGTGTAAGAGCGAGTAAAAGAGGACGTAGAAAGAAATAGACACACAGAGACAGTGTTGTCTTTGAGTGTCTGTTTCTTTCTACGTCCTCGTTCAGTCGCACTTACACATTATATCATTGGTAATTTAGTTAACAAGCAAATGTTTACAAGTTTATACGGCCGATAAGGCTACTATGCTCCCTTCGTATAGCTATCTAATAATTTGCTATCGCAGTCGATGCTTTGCCTTTCGGGCGAAATTGCGACTTCTTTTTAAGGCACCAGAAAGACATTCTGCAAACTCAGTAACAATTGAACTTTATTAAAATTTACTGCCGGTATACGGCATTTAGTAATGGCCAACTATAATTGGCGGCTCAACGTGACAGAGCTATAATTTGTGACAAATTGAGCGCTTGTCATAAGCGTGAAAAGTTGTCACTTTGCGTCTACTACAGGAAGCGGAGTTTTCGGGGTCGTCGTCAGTTCTGGATGGCGCTCAGGCTCGACCATTAATCAACCCAGGGAGGCGGCAAATATTCCAAATTGCTATTTAATACCATCATCCTGGAAGTTCTAAACAACGTCATCGTCACTCGTAAAAGAGAGTTGTCCTTTTCTTTCTATGCTGTCCCTCGTGGACATTAACTGCTGCGCTTGTGTCGCGCGCCTTCTGCGACGCCTATGTGCCACCGATATCGAGCTTGTTGGCGGCTTGTTTCTTTATACTTCGACTTGGGCGCACTTGTGATGCTATACTGATTCTACATGGACATCTAAAAGAAATTAGGTTATTGATGTTTCCTCTTTTGCAATAGCGAAACAACAACCTAGCTTTAAGAGGAGGTTTGGTAAGCCTGGGAAGACATAAAAGCGAAAAAACAACTGACGACACCGCTGTGAAGTTACCACAGCAGCTCGCAGAGACGTCAACGGTTTTGATAGCGCCTGATAGCGCCTGATAGCGTCTAGTTAGATTTTAATCGGCGAAGGGCGTGGAGGTTGCGCGTAGAGAAGACGTAGTCGAACGCGACCGGGTTTTATTGAAACCGGCTAGCCATGGCATTGACGGTCCCGGGAGATGTATGTTGACAAGGCTAACCAAGCCGGGTGCCATTGTTCGTTCTGACCATGTGCGAGTCATAAGTGACAATTGTCGTTTTATTGCGAGAGCAATTATGTGAACACTCCAGGCGAATTTCCGCCATCGCCGTCGCAGTGAGGTTCCGTATAAAGTCCAAGGACGATAAAATCGTCGGCGCGCGCCTTGTGCTGTAAGTGCGAGTGAAAGCGTGCAAGGGTGAGCCGGCGAACGCTGCTCAATCTCGCGTGCGCGAGCGAGGAAGGCGAGGGAGGGAGGGTGGGGACTCTCCGGTGGCTGCTGCCTTACGGCGCAGCCGTGCCTGCGCCGTATTTTGAAGGCGATCTGCGATGGTGGCCAAAGCGCCCTACCGCGCGGGCCTCATCTTCAAAGCCGTCTGCGATGTTTGCAGGATGCGCGTAGTGCTGGCACCTTCGTGTGCGCTGTGCCTTCGACGTTTCGTTCGCGTTGAAGCGAGAGATGCACAAAGGTCAATTCGCTCGCTGCCGATGCCGCGACTCCTCACTTCAGCGTTTCGCGATCAAAAGAACCATGGGGTTTTACGTGCCAAAACCACAATCTGATTATGAAGCACGCTGTAGTGGGGGACTCCGGAAATTTGGACCACCTGGGGTTCTTTTACGTGCATCTAAATCTAAGTATACGGTGGTTTTACGCATTTCGCCCCCATCGAAATGCGGCCGCCGTGGCCGGGATTCGATCCCACGACCGCCTGCTTAGCAGCCCAACACCACAACCTCTCAGCAACAACGGCGGGTGAGTTTCCGCCGTCATCGAGCGAGATGTGTTCATGTTAAACTGTGCGCGCGTGACAGCGTGCTTGTTAATCTAGTAAGTAAGAGAACGTTTACAAGTTTGTACGGCCGATAAATCTACTATCCTTACTTCGTATAGCTATCTACTAATTTTTTGTCGCAATAGGTGCTTCGCCTTTTGGGCGAAACAGCGACTTTTTTTTATCGACCATAGTTAGCGAGCGCAGGTATCAGAGCAGACATTTATTATTATGGCTTGAAAGTTTAAGCTTCCTTTTAACGTGGGATACCATATAAGGGTAAAAAAATGTGGCCAGTTGGCTTGAGATAAAGTTATTTCCAGCATAATTTTCTTTTTTTATTTTTGTGTATACCAACTGTATCTACAGGGAGGCAACTATATAGGTGTGCGTCCATAACTGGTAGGCGCTCAGGGGCAAAATGCTCCATCTGCACGTTGCGCGTACGAATGCCGAGCGATCTACTGACAATGTCCAGAGGGTCCCAACGAGCAAGGCTACGAAAGAAGAACCAAGCCATGCGGCCGAATGGCGACTCGCGCGATCCGAAAACGATCCCCAGTGCCGACGTCAGCCGTCGGCTACGCGGAGCTGTCACTGCAAACAGAGCACGCGGGAAGCGAGGACCCAGGCGAAATTGGGAGCTCCTCTCTCTTACTCGACTTCGTTTTCCTGCTTTATTTTTTTTTTTTCTGGCTTCAAGCGTTTTTGCGTGGTGTCACACTATTGACTCTCTCCCGGCGTGTTTTTGTTTTGTTCCTTTCTGTTTCGTTTTAGTCCGATTTTTCTTTCAGCGGGGCCTCTCCCCACACTTCTGATATCGAAAGAGAATAATCGCAAAGATTGCTCCCCAACGTGGACTTCATGACCGCCTAAGAAAAACCAGAAGCAGCGAGAAGCAGCGTCCTTCCTTCCGTTGCTACATATCCTATTCCAGTAGGTGTTTCATCTTGCGCGTGCATGCTACTACCGTCCCGTCGTTGTTCCAGCCTGTTCAACAGTCCAGCGGGTACGGACGAGGCGACCAATCGCTCTAATGCGAGTAGCCCGCTATCCGACCGCCTCACCCTCTCCCCTCTGACCTCCTTTCTCTTCGTTCTACACTTCTCCTTCCGCATAGTCAATTCACAGCAATTCCCCCGTCGACGCCCGCCTGCCATCTCAATTCCTACTCTCTCGTATACTCCTCTCGCCTCGCGAGAGATCGGCGTTCCTCCAAACTTGGGCACGAGCATTTTTCATCCCTGATATATATCACCCCACTCGCAGTTTTCCTCCCGGCGCTCTCGTTCCTCCACTTTCTCTCGGTCCGACTTCCGTCCTTGCTGACCTTCTTCTTCTTCTTCTTCTTCTTCTTTCTTTTCTAGCTTCCTTGCGTGTCTTCCCGCTCAGTTGTGCCTGCGTTTGTGCGCGCTTCGAGTCCAGCTGTACACTTGCTGGGGAGCCCTTGGTTGTTTTCTAGAAAGGAAGTGAGAGAGAGAAATAGATAGAAAGGAGGACAGACGGGTCCGTAATTACTGCGTCGCGTACCACCGTTTACACGAAGTGGCACTCCATTTGGACGCGAAGAAAGCGGGGCGGCCCCCAGCGGCAGCAGCGCGCGTCCCGCCTTCTGGCGACAACCCCCCCCCCCCCCCCTCTTCCCCCCGCGACTGGTAACTAATGATCCGCTTCCAGCTTCTCCGCTCCTCGGGTCGGCGGACCAGCGGCCGCGCCGAGGCTAATGCTGCTGCCACTGCTGCTCTGCCACCGCCTACGCCTCGCCGCTGTTCCCTTTTCCTCCTTTCTCAAAAGCAGAAGTCGGATATTCATTCCGACCAGCCGCGCCGGCACCGATGAAGCGGTGGCGGCGGCGGTAGCAGTGGCACATGGCGAACCATGCTGCTGTTGTGACGCTTAGCCACGCTCCGTAAGTGCGACAGTGAAATCACTGTTGCCGTTGGAAGACAAAGCTGAGCTACTTGGCACACTGTTATTTGTTTCACACACACCTCCTGGGCCTGTAGAGGCTCGACTGTCGCCTGCAAGAAGAAGAACGTGGGCCCACGTGCAGGTAGCGCGACGATAAAACAGGCTGGCGCGCTCGACCTATGGCCGATTCCCCAGAGCGGGTTGCGGCATTTAACTAGGGAACAAGGACAAGAACAAGACCGGAGTAGTCGCGGTGTCGGCCGCTCCCAGGATCCCGCGGAACCACGGCTGGTCGGTCTTAATAAACCGTACCGACTGCGGCTACATCTTCTCGCCGCCTCCCACAGGCCTATCTTGTCGTTACGCATTATTCGTCATCTATGTCGAGTGCGTTTCATTTCTGTAACACCTCGCGCTCGCTTTTTCCCTGTAAGGATCTCTATATCGCTATATCGTAATTTCAGTGTGCAGTCAGTCATTCTAGCAGATAAGTTTTTAACAATTCCTTTACTTCAACGCTCGATAGCCTACCTGCGCCTCGTTGGGCATCTGCTCTCGCTCGTAGCGTTCTTGGTTCGGCCTTTTACTAGAGTGCCCAGTGGAAGAGATTCAATTACACTGTTCATTTTGAAGAGGTTTGTGGTATGGGGAGAAATATCTGTTGATGTTCCCTGTAGAAATCTGCTCCGGTGAAAATTTGCTTTTGTTGAGCATTGTAAACCACATCTTGAAAGATAGAGACAGAAAAAATTAGAAAGTCAGGGAAGTTAACCGGAAACAATAATGCGGTTTGCTACCCAAAACTGGGAAAATAAAAGAGGGGAAGTGTAACGATAAGAAGAAACTAGACAGAAAAAGAGATGGAGCGCAGACACACGATCAAAGCCACTCACTGCCACCGCAGACTATCACAGCACGGTATCACTCGTAGCACAGTGAACACCAATTCAAGCTACAGCCGCTTGTGCAGATTAGAAATTAGTAGCGCCGCAGCAGCGGCGCGCAAGGCTTCGCCTCCACCATCGACGCCGCGAGCTGGGGCCCCGTCTCTTGGTCTGGCGTGACGTCACACCAGCGAGCGCCCTCTCTCGGTAGCGCCGCAGCAGCGGCGCGCAAGACTTCGCCTCCACCATCGATGCCGCGAGCTGGGGCCCCGTCTCTCGGTCTGGCGTGACGTCACACGGTCAAGTGACGCGCAGCTGTGTAAGGAGGCGCCACGACCACCGATGGGCTGAAAGTGCGAGCAGTATTACTTTCGCAATAATAATAGAATTGCGGCGATGATCAAAAATCACATGCGAACGCTTACTGAAGTCGACGGATATAGATCTCTGCTACGCTTAGCCTTCATTCAGAGCCAATATTCCTTAGTAATTGAGCCATGTAATGAAGTTGTTAATATTCGGTTTATGATGCAATAGTCCTCAAAAGGTCTAATCATCATCAGCACCATCATCATCATCATCATCATCATCATCATTACTATTATTTTTTATGTCCACTGCAGGAGAAAGGCCTCTCCCTGCAATCTCTAATTACCCCTGTCTTGCGCTAGCTGATTTCAACTTGAGCCTCCAAATTTCCTAATTTCATTATATATTGGAGGATAAGTTAAGATGTAGGTTATTATTGTATATGAGAAAGAATAGAGGCCCTACGACAGAACCTTGAGGCACACCGGACAAAAAAGGCTAAGGAGATTGAGGTAATGAAAACAAGTGAAAAAAGATCATTTGAAAATTCTCGGGTGTCGTTTATCACTTCCGGGTGATTACTAAAGTGTTAGAGAAGAACGTGTGACACCTTTGTCAAACGCCTTTTTCGAAGTTCAAGGAAGAGACGTCAATGGAGATGTTTAGGTCGTCGTGAGAATGCAAATGTTATGGAAACAGAGCAAGTTGAGTGTCGCAAGAATAATCATTGTGAAATCCGTTCTGATCTGGATGAAAGAAATTGGGAGGAAGCTTTTGCTCGGGGCCAATTCCAATTTTCCTCTTGAAATGCACGTAAAACGCAGAAATGTGTTTTGCAAAAGCAAATTTTTTAGATAATCGCATGAATGATCTGAATGAAATTTATTGCAGTTGAAAGAGATAGTTAAATTCTAGCAACTCTAAAAGACAGATGTTGATTTAGGTCCTACACATTTTTGCAAAATCTAAAGATTGGTAAGCTTAGAAAAATAGAAGCATGGAGTTGACCAGTAGGTAGGCCAACAACATTATTAATTCTCGAGAGAATCGTGTGGGGGAAGAGAGAGATAAAATGAAGCAGGAGGACAATAAGCACTCGGGCCACTGTAGATGGCCGGGCACTTTTGTGCTTCGGAGACCACTCAGGCCCAGCCCACTGTCCGAAGCTGTAGCTCTGGCTTAGAGCTGCGCAGAGCAGCCTCCCATCGCTCCTGGTGTTCTGACCCTTGCCACGAGCGCTTGGGCTTGTTCGGGCAATTTAAAAAAAATGTGGTTAAAGTCGGCTCTGGTGCTAGGACACGAGTGGCAGTGAGGAGAGGTTTCACCGTGGGCTATGATGGAGAGATGCAAAGAGGTCGTGACTGTGGCCGTTTGAAGACTGCGCCACAGAGCCTGGTCACTTATGGGAAGAGAGTTTTGTGGTGAGGGGTACACTAGGCGGGAATTTTTGTAAAACAGGGCGAGGTCATGGTATTTGAGGAGTCGATCCCTGGCACTGCGAGACGAAGGCAGGTCGCTTTCAACCCGGTTGACGAGTGCTCGGCCCTGGATGTGAGCGGCCGTGTTGACTGGGCGTTCGCTGTGTGCAGGGGACCCAAAGGAGGGTGATGAGGCGATTAGATGAGGGACATGATTCGACAATTTTAGCAGCCGGAGAGTGGATTGTGTGATTGGTACAATTACTAATTGCCGTTTCGGGCTCTGAGAGAATATACTTAGAGTAGGAGTGTTCAATTGCAGCCTTTTCCGCTTCCTTCCAGGGACTCTATCAAATTTGGGCTTTCCTTTGCTTGATAGCGTGAAAGCATTGCTTTTCAATGTGCCTATTTGTGTGCAGACTCTGCACCAAGCACCCATGTCGCAGTTCTGCAAACTGCATCTAAAGCGGACAAGTTTGATGTATCACTTTACAGCGTTCGTCAAATTGTTACAATGTTTACGATGGTTTTACAACAGTCCTGCTCACAAACTGGTGGTATCGTCTAGAGCAGTGTTTAATCCGTGATTTTATTTTCTGTTTAGAAATGTGATACAGTATTTCATTGTTGAGTCAGGTTACACGTTTGTAAACTTGATACTTTAGCTTCCTAAAATTTTGCAATATTCGAGAACTTTTATAAAAAAATGATGACATCAGTTGGAAATCCAATTGCTACTATTATTAGCTTCAACCTTCTTTCTTTTAATGCAGCAAACCTCATCAATATGGGTGCAACGGTTGCCGAGAAACACTATTTCTCCCTTCCCGTGTACTTATTTAGGAGCTCTGTGCACTGTGGCTATCATTTCATTTCTCATCATTCCCATCCGAGGTAGCACTTAAGGCGAGCCGCCAGGCAATCCTTTCCAGGATTCATTAAATAGCCCTCCCTCCCTCTCTCTCTGTGCTAAAGCATACTTTTAACGGTACAGTAAAGTGGAAACGTGGTAATGTATAAGATTCCCGACAGATTTTTTAACAGACTCTGGCGATCAAAACTAGACGACAGTTTATAGTACAGACGAGGGAACGCCAAGTCTTTTATTTATTGCGATAGCAATTATATGGACACTCCAGGCGCATTTCTGCCGTTGCCGTCACCGTGATGTTCCGTATAAAGTCCAAGGGCGATAACACCGTCGCCGCGCGCCCTACGCTGTATGTGCGAGTGAACGCGTGCGAGGGGAGCCGACGATCGCGGCTCAATCTCGCCCGCGCGAAAGGGAGGAAAGCGGAGAGGAAGCGCGCCGTCTTCCGTCGCGCTCGAGGCACCCAATGCTGTGAGGCGCCGGGGGAGGGCGGCGTTCTACTCCGGCTGCGACTGCGCATGTGGAGGCTGCGCGCGGTCGCGCGGCCGTATCTTGAGAGCGATCTGCGCTGGGCGCAGTCTAGGTACGTCGGCGGCTCGTAGCTTAGTGCATGCTGTGTATTCTAGGCGCAGAGTTAGCGCTGAAGCGATCGACAGCATGAAGGTCACTTCACTCGCTGCTGCTGCAGCGCTTCCTCACACCAGCGTTTTGACAGCGAGTGTCCATGGTCATCGAGTGTGATGTGTTCGAGTATCATCGAGTGTCATCGAGTGTGCGCGCTAATACCATGGTTGGTATTTTTAGTTAGCAAGCGAGTGTTTACAATTTGATACGGCTGATAAAAGTACTACTATTACTTCGTATGGCTGTCTGCTAATTTGCTATCGCAATCGATGCTAGGCTTTCTTGGCGTAACTGCGACTCTTTTTTTCTTAGATGGAAATTAATTCACCAAATTTTCACTCGTACAGAACTGATCTAGTTGCGAGGGATCGCTGAAAGATGCGCGCTAAAAAAATAAAAAGATGAAGTAGACTGCTGATGTGCTTAGTACTTTTCAGTACTTTGAAGTTGTAGTTAATACCATCACTACCACAATAAGAGGAAGTTTTGCAATGAATAGATAACTTCAGGGACGGCAACTGCTCCGAATATGATGTTTTGCACGGGTGTAAGGGAAGATCATCCTTAATGATCACTTACTACAGTGTCTCTACTTCTTATATAGCAACTCCTGTAATTTTTTAATAATGTTTCTTGAGCTTGCTTACTTCGCGAGAACGCGAGAACTTACTTTCGCGAGAACGGCACAGTCCCACAGCAGCTACCTGACTGTCGTACTGGCAGCGAAGCGTTCAAGGAACGTGGAATTACTGCATGCATGCACAACGCCATCCTCTAAGGCAATTGCCTGCTGTAAACGCTCTATGGGAAATCGTACGCGTGGCCGGTTAGACAGGCAGGTTATGAGCGTGTTCTTCCATCACTTGTAAGGAGCCACTTTATTCTAGCCGGACTCCTGTTATATGACGACGAAGAATACGCGACGCGAGCTGATGGTGGTACGTACAGATGAGCAGGATGAAAGTCACATATTGCCGTCACAATCTTCTTTTTTATGATCTTCACCACTAACTCAAGCTATCACTTCGATCACTGAGTCATCCTACTGAATAATTTCCTTTTCTACTATACGACCATGCCAGTAAAGCGTTTTTTTTTCTATTTCACTACTCCTTCTCACACGCTTACGATAGTTCAGTTTACATAACAACACGACAAATGTCGTTAAATACCGCCCTACCCCCCACTACAAAAAAGGAAGAAAATACACACTATATCTTATCCGAAATTGCATGACTCGGGCGGCCCATAAATATTTTTTCTTTTGACGTCAGTAGTGACATTAAAGCAGGTATACTCGCCAGAAACGAGAGAATTAGTGGCGACGTCTCGACACAACGTGTGTTCAACTGCAGGTAATCAATCTCTCTTTCATCCAATGTGTGTCTCTGTCTAAAGATAAAAAAAGAAGGCATTACAAAGATTACGTTGCCGCTGAAGATGTTTGCGCCGGAAGAGAACTGGAGCCCCATTGCTCGTGGCGACACGAATAGTGTGGACATCGTTCAAAGACAGCTTCGCGACGTGTTGGAACCAGTGCTGCTCCTCCCGGGATGACGGCACGGTTGGCACGCACAGGGCGTCAGGTAGGGATCGTCGTCCAAGGTTCATCAGTTCGTGAGTGCGCACGCAAATGTTCAAAGCGAAGTCGTGGAAAAGGCTGTATACATATTCTCAGCCACACCATTATCTCGCCGCATGGAACCATGTACAGCCCATAGCACAAGTTACGATATGAATTTTGTTGAGACCAGTACAGCTGGGATTCGAAGCTGCTCTTCAACGTTGGTCGAAATACACCGCTTATGTTCGTGTAGCGAGCGCGCGAGCGCGTGTGTGTGCATGTGTTTGTGTGTATGTGTGTTTGAGCGCACGCGCTTTCACACGCACACGTACACGCACGCACGCACGCACGCACGCACGCACACACACGCACACACGCACGCACGCACGCACACACACACACACACACACACACACACACACACACACACACACACACACGCACACGCACACGCACACACCAATATATATTGAATGAATAAATTTCAATAGGTGACGGCGCCATGAGTTGCTAGCTAGCGATCATAAAGCGGGTCTCGAAGTAATAAGCAAGCCATAAACTGCTCTTTGAACATCTACGTATGGCGTCAAGGTTCTGCTATTTTTTATTTCAAGGTAACCATAACGTCTAGCATAGCAATTTATCTTCACTTCCTAACTTAACGATTATTCCTGTCGTAACAGCGTGAACAAATAAATAATGACGGAACCATTATATATTTGTACGTAAATAAACAATGAGCGCAATACTTACACTTATGCAATCCTCGCAGGAAAACGAAGCGTTTTTTCGCGCTACGTCGACTTGATACCCCGCGCACTTTATTACGGCCAGCATCAGCCTCCATTACAGTTCAACAAGTATGAAGCGCAGATTCTACTGAAAAAAAAGAAGAAAAGGAGACGAAATGTAAGAGAAAAGGAAACATAGATTTGCCATTCTGAAATCGCATAATAGATGTTTATAGTTCTAAAAGAAATAGATGAGAAAATTTCCGCATAATAACTGGACCGCTTGAAGCAGAGGTAGTAATAATAACGTGGTGTCCAGACTGCGGGGAGGATGGCGGATGGGAAGTGCGTAGAAGCATGTACTTATGCTCCAGTGCCTCGAGTTTTTTACGCCATAAAGCAGCTTTACTAAATAGAAATGACAGCGCAATTTGTGGGATTCCTTTCAAGTGTCTCGCTGACTGGTGCTCGCCGCAGTTCAATCTTTTTTTATTGCTTTCCTATTTTTTTCGTCTTCCTCTTTTAGATTGCATAAAGACAATTTCATGCGGTTATGCGCACAGAAGACACCCTCTCGCAATAAGTGCTCAAAGTGCGGGGAACAATAGAAGTTTTTTTTTTATTTTGGAAAATGTCATTTATAAGAGGTTTTCCTTCGCGTTATATATATTTTGTTCATATCACCCCCCCCCCCCCCACCCCTTTGTTTATTGCTTATCTCGCTAACGTGGGCTCTTCTTGTTTGCTTTTATTTTTTTTTTCTCAATGTGACTAGGTTTCTTTCGCGACGTTATTAACGATACATTTTAGGGACTTGCCTAGGCCAATTGCGCACTGTGCTCTGCAAGTGATTTCGTTCTCGGAAAAAGCAATGGATTGTTTGATGCCTACGCAAATCAACTCATATTACCGTATATAACATTGTAAGGCTTCATTCAAATGCGAATTCATGCCCTATTATACAAATAAACTCTGCGCCTAATTGCAAGCTAGGGACAAAACGCTTAGCACAAGGTAGCTCAAAAAATTTTCTTGTACAGAGTGACTCAGCTGTGCCGGCACAGCAACGCAGTCAAATTTGTGTATACGAGTGAGAAAGATGCAAGAAAGTAAATTCAGAGCGTACCGAATCGAAAACTCACCATAGGAATGAGGTGTCAAAGGCAAACGCTATAAACTTGTAAAACAGTGCATCATTTTCCTATCAACGCAGTCGGAACGGCTGCGCAGTGATAAAGCAACTGGATTTTTGAGAGCGTCAAATGTTCCCTATTGTTTTGAATTACGAGAGACCGCTTCTGCGCGAACGAAAGATAGCGATGTCAAGAACAGCTGCATTATCCGGCGGATAAGAGGCAGATAAGGAAAGGGGAGAGACAACACGCTATATACCTCGATGAGAACAAGGAGTCTGAGGTTGAGATTGCCAGGTCTAAGAAAAAACACACAACGTGATCTTGGCGTGCTTATAGGCAGCGAACTGAAACAACAAAAATCGATATCCTTTCGTGTACTACACCCACGGACAGACGCACGCGTTGCGAGCTCTCACGAACACCTCCTCGCGATACTACATATCCTCTCCACTTCTTTTCACGCCTGAACTCGAGAAGGAAAAAAATGAGGGAGCCAACCAGAACAGTCATCAGCGGCAAAATCCGTGGCAGAGAAGACAAGATAACAAAAAAGGAGACGAAACAAAAATAGAGAACGAGATGTACAGAGAGAGAAAGAACGAAAAAAGAAAGAACAGTGGATTGCGCGGACGTCGAAAAGTGCACGGGCCACACAAAACACCAGCAGATCCGGGCGGAAGGTTTATCTCGCGTTATGAAGACTGCTACTTGTTCACAGCCAGAAGCAATTTCATCTTTCTCCTCGTGGAGTTGATCTCTCAGCCGCTTCCTCATCCCGCGGGGACGCACGGGCAACCTGGCACAGGGAACGGAGGAGAAGAAACAAAAAGAAGACGAGACATTACGAAAGACGAAGAAAACGAGCGTCATACAGACGCTCCGGGGAAAAAAAAAAGGAAGAGAATTCAGGGAAAGGGTGAGAGAGGAGAAACAAAGCGAAGAGAGAAAGAGAGAGAAAAAGAAAAGAGGAGGCAAAATGCTGCGTAAGTAGTGGCCTTCGCATCGTGATTGGGCAAATTACGGGGGCCCCGCCATTAACATACGCGCGGGTCGATTCGAGTCCGCGATTGGACGGGCGACCGTCGCCGCCCCTCCCCGCGCTGTGACTCCTCTCTCTTTGGCGACCATCGGTTGCCATGGCGACCCAAACTCTTTCCTTGCCTCGGATTCTCCTCATCTTCCATCCTCCTCCTCTGCTCCGCCATTCTTTACTTCTTTACTTTTTTTTGTTGATACCTCCGTTGTCTACTAGTTCTTTTCTCTTTCATTTCTTTTTTTTTTTTTTTTCGTTTTCAACCGCCGGGCTGCCGCCTCGCTTGCTCTCGACGACTCCGCAGCAGAAGCAGCAGCAGCATCGGTGGTCGTTCGTAGCGAACGCGATACGAGAAATGTTTTCTTTCGATGCAAATTAAATCTGAGCGTTTATCACGCCATTTCGGATAGTAAACTTTTGTCGGTGGGCGCGCACGCCCTTCATTCTGGTTTCCTTTCCTTTCTTCTTTTTTATTATTTTTTTTGCGTCTCTTCTTCTTCGTTCCATTCTTCAGCCCAGAGCTCAGCGGCATCTGCCCCGCGTCCACGAACGCGCGCGTTCGCGGGAAGCGATCGTATTCAGCGGTCGTATAAAAAACGTTATCGCCTTCGACGTGCCTCCAGCTGCCGAATCGGCGCCGGCGCTCTATATGCTTCCTTAGCACCGAGGCGAGAACGTCTCTAGTCAGGTTTGTAGCGTCGTCGTCTTCTACGGATTCCCTTTCTCGCCTCGCTATCATGCGCCGTGTAGCCATACAGCGGCTCCCGGAGGCCTTCTCTTATAATGGGTGCAAATCGCGCGCCTCGCACGTGCATCCTTTTATCGCGCTCGCCGCTCTTATCCGTGCCTCCCCCCGCCCCCTCCATCGACGGCTGCCGATGATCTCGGGCAAGGAGAGAGCTCGCACGGAGAAAGCGTGCGTGCGTGCTCGCCAAGAAAGAGAGAGAATGCATTGGAAGAGGCGATCTGTGAGCCGAGAGAAAGGCGTTCGCTAAAGCTGCGTGCGAGAGGAGAGAGAGGGCGTCGACTAAGAGGTGAGGGGGAGGGAGGGGGTGGAAATTGAATCAGCCTGATTAGCGTGCAAGCGCAAACGCACACTGTGTGTGTGCCGACAAGCAGAGTCAAAGGCGCCGCTCGCAACAAGGTTAAGAGACGATTACAAGGTCAGCTGACCTCCCCCTCCCCCCCCCCCTCCCGTGCAGCCGCTGCCAACAGAGAGCCGCGTCCGATCAAGCAGGTGGTCTCACGTGATCGCTGCCGTCACGCGCTGCCCCCCCCCCCCCCCCCCTGCGCGTGTTGTCGCCACGTGACATTGGCGTGTCTCCTTCTTTTCTTTTTGCTTAGGAGAAAAAAAGATAGTTGTTTGAAGAAGTGAATTCGGGAAATTCGGGAAGAAAGTGAAATGCGCAAACAGGACTGGATGCGACATTGTTGATGTAGGAGGCGCGTGCTTTTTCACTTACTGCGCCGAGTCTGTAAAGCGCAAGGTTAAAAAATTAAGAGAAAAAAAACCGTCGCGTAGGCTAGTGAATATATACACGGAGCAAGGCTTCTCTCGATTCGCTGACGTCGTTGTTCGAGGCATTATCGATGTAATTGCTGATGTTTCGTCTGGCATTTTCTTGAAATTCTGATGAAGGCGATGAAATGTACCTCCGCCAGCTCACTTTCTTTCTTACTTTTGTTTCTGCGCTTTTCTTTTAATTTGTATGCTATAATCATAGAACTGCAGAAGTGTGTGCGGGTGAATGCCGAATTAAATATTTCTTCACAGACGGAATATTTTTTATTTAGGTTTTAGGCTTTTGCCTATTCCCTTTTCTGAAAGTTCGGAACCCGCTACCTTCCCGTTTTTCTTTTCGGGTATTTGCTAAATGTCGTAAGAAACCGTAAAGCTGGAAAGAGAGCGCCTTACGCGGCTCTTATATTTAACGGAGTATCCGGCACCCTTGACCAATTGACCCCCTGCTGGTTAAGTTCTGGACATGCGGATGCGATTCCGCGCGTGATCCGACGTATATCACTAAAGACGTGCAAACAACCACAAGATTCAACAATTTTCCAGCATGTGCAAGTACATGCGCACATGTACAAGTGCAAATTTCCAACACGTATTCGAACACTCGCAGCAGCCATCCTTCTGGCGCACCGCTTGCTCGAATCGGGCGCGGTAACGGTTTCTGCTATATTAGCAACACTTGGGCGTTCTCACCGCTCGGCAGCTTTCGTGGGGATAGCCTACACTAGGTTAGTTGAAAAAGACGCGAGGAAATCTCTCATAACGACCGATTTTGCTGCCTGATTTTGAGATGTGCTACGTGTGGTTATTCACAACATACATTCTTTGCAGCTGCTCAAATATGTGCACGATGAAGCACGCTTTGTCGCAGCGAGATAAACCACTGTAATTATCGAAACACCTTCTCGGGAAGAGAGAAATAAAATTGTTTATAATAGTAAACAAAAGTTTCTCCTTTCGATACAAGTTATTGTCACACTTTATTGTACATCTTCTAGTTTCACCCTTAATAGAGTGTCAGGCGGAAAGAAATATTCATTCATGGGGTTTGACGCCACAGAACAACACCGGCGATGCGAGAGTCGCCGTGGCGGATAGCTTCGCGTTGACTTTACCCACCTCTTTAACGCGCACATAAACGTATCTGCATAAGCGTTCTTCCTTTCCACCTGCATGCGTCGAAATGTTGTTACAGCCGCCGGACATATCGAAACCACGACCTCGCGTTCAGTACCGGTACGCCACACGCGTTAAACCGTCGCGGTGGAATAAGATGTCGAATTGAGCTAGTTGGTCGACGCTCATATTTGAGTTAGATCATCATCATGATCATCAGCCTGGTTACGCCCACTGCAGGGAAAAGGCCTCTACTATACTTCTCCAACAACCCCGGTCGTGTACTAATTGTGGCCATGTCGTCCCTGCAAACTTCTTAACTCATCCGCCCACCTAACTTTCTGCCGCCCCCTGCTACGCTTCCCTTCCCTTGCAATCCAGTCCGTAACCCTTAATCACCATCGGTTATTTTCCCTCCTCATTGCATGTCCTGCCCATACCCATTTCTTTTTCTTGATTTCAACTAAGATGTCATTAACTCGCGTTTGTTCCCTCACCCAATCTGCTCTTTTCTTATCCCTTAACGTTACACCCATCATTATTCTTTGCATAGCTCGCTGCGTCGTCCTCAATTTAAGTAGAACCCTTTTCGTAAGCCTCCAGGTTTCTGCCCCGTAGGTGAGTACTGGTAAGACACAGCTATTATACACTTTTCTCTTGAAGGATAATGACAGCCTGCTGTTCATGATCTGAGAATGCCTGCCAAACGCACCCCAGCCCATTTTTATTCTTCTGATTATTTCCGTCTCATGATCCGGATCCGCCGTCACTACCTGCCCTAAGTAGATGTATTCCCTTACCACTTCCAGTGCCTCGCTACATATTGTAAATTGCTGTTCTCTTCCGAGACTGTTAAACATTACTTTAGTTTTCTGCAGATTAATTTTTAGACCCACTCTTCTGCTTTGCCTCTCCAGGTCAATGAGCATGCACTGCAATTGGTCCCCTGAGTTACTAAGCAAGGCAATATCATCAGCGAATCGCAAGTTACTAAGGTATTCTCCATTAATTTTTATCCCCAATTTTTCCCAATCCAGGTCTCTGAATACCTCCTGTAAACACGCTGTGAATAGCATTGGAGAGATCGTATCTCCCTGCCTGACGCCTTTCTTTATTGGGATTTTGTTGCTTTCTTTATGGAGGACTACGGTGGCTGTGGAGCCGCTATACATATCTTCCAGTATTTTTACATACGGCTGGTCTACTCCCTGATTCCGTAATGCCTCCATGACTGCTGAGGTTTCGACAGAATCAAACGCTTTCTCGTAATCAATGAAAGCTATATATAAGAGTTGGTTATATTCCGCACATTTCTCTATCACCTGATTGATAGTGTGAATATGGTCTATTGTTGAGTAGCCTTTACGGAATCCTGCCTGGTCCTTTGAGTGGCAGAAGTCTAAGGTGTTCCTGATTCTATTTGCGATTTCCTTAGTAAATAGTTTGTAGGCAACTGACAGTAAGCTGATCGGTATATAATTTTTCAAGTATTTTGCGTCCCCGTTATTATGGATTAGGATTATGTTAGCGTTCTTCCAAGATTCCGGTACGCTCGAGGTCATGAGGCATTGCGTATACAGGGTGGCCAATTTCTCTAGAACAATCTGCCCACCATCCTTCAACAAATCTGCTGTTACCTGATCCTCCCCAGCTGTCTTCCCCCTTTTCATAGCTCCCAAGGCTTTCTTTACTTCTTTCGCTGTTACCTGTGGGATTTCGAATTCCTCTAGACTATTCTCTCTTCCATTATCGTCGTGGGTGCCACTGGTACTGTATAGATCTCTACAGAAATCCTCAGCCACTTGAACTATCTCATCCATATTAGTAATGATATTGCCGGTTTTGTCTCTTAACGCATACATCTGATTCTTGCCAATTCCTAGTTTCTTCTTCACTGCTTTTAGGCGTCCTCCGTTCCTGAGAGCATGTTCAATTCTATCGATATTATACTTCCTTATGTCAGCTGTCTCACGCTTGTTGATTAACTTCGAAAGTTCTGCCAGTTCTATTCTAGCTGCAGGGTTAGAGGCTTTCATACATTGGCGTTTCTTGATCAGATCTTTCGTCTCCTGCGATAGCTTACTGGTATCCTGTCTAACGGAGTTACCACCGACTTGTATTGCACACTCCTTAATGATGCCCACAAGATTGTCGTTCATTGCTTCAACACTAAGGTCCTCTTCCTGAGTTAAAGCCGAATAACTGTTCTGTAGCTTGATCTGGAATTCCTCTATTTTCCCTCTTACCGCTAACTCATTGATCGGCTTCTTATGTACCAGTTTCTTCCGTTCCCTCCTCAAGTCAAGGCTAATTCGAGTTCTTACCATCCTATGGTCACTGCAGCGCACCTTGCCGAGCACGTCCACATCTTGTATGATGCCAGGGTTAGCGCAGAGTATGAAGTCTATTTCATTTCTAGTCTCGCCGTTCGGGCTCCTCCACGTCCACTTTCGGCTATCTCGCTTGCGGAAGAAGGTATTCATTATCCACATATTATTCTGTTCCGCAAACTCTACTAATAACTCTCCCCTGCTATTCCTAGTGCCTATGCCATATTCCCCCACTGCCTTGTCTCCACCCTGCTTCTTGCCTACCTTGGCATTGAAGTCGCCCATCAGTATAGTGTATTTTGTTTTCACTCTACCCATCGCCGATTCCACGTCTTCATAGAAGCTTTCGAATTCCTGGTCATCATGACTGGATGTAGGGGCGTAGACCTGTACAACCTTCATTTTGTACCTCTTAATAAGTTTCACAAGAAGACAAGCCACCCTCTCGTTAATGCTATAGAATTCCTGTATGTTACCAGCTATATTCTTATTAATCAGGAATCCGACTCCTAGTTCTCGTCTCCCCGATAAGCCCCAGTAGCGCAGGACGTGCCCGCGTTTTAGCACTGCATATGCTTCATTTGGCCTCATAACTTCACTGAGCCCTATTATATCCCATTTACTGCCCTCTAATTCCTCCAATAGCACTAATAGACTCGCCTCACTAGATAACGTTCTAGCGTTAAACGTTGCCAGGTTCATATTCCAATGGCGGCCAGTCCGGAGTTAGATCGTAGCGCACCTAAGACGCGGACACATAAAGGAAGTAGAAACGACAATGCTTATCCTATTTCCTTTCTGTGTCCGCGTCTTAGGTGCTCTACAATCTAACTCATATGTGAACGTCGCGTTGGGTCTGGTAGAAGGAGACGTCCTGGATAAGAACACCCGCAAATCTCCGAGCCTCTCTGTAAATAGAGAGAGAGAGAGAAAAGAGAGCTGACGCCAGGTTAAAATGAACAGAAACGAGGAGGCTAAAATCTCGCTGAAACTCGGACCACTCTTGCCAACGCACGAGTGAAAACTGCTGACAACCATTCTGGGCGCCTTTCTCTGGCGAGCTCTTATTTTTTCTTTTTTTGTGTGTATGTGCCAGGTTTCCAAATTAAAACCCAGGTTCCGAGAGAAGGTACTCTTCACCGGGAAAGTGGCGCTCGCCAACACCTGAACGCTTTCCAGACACCCCTGGCCACGGCGCCGAACCGCCTCGGAGTTCGCGGGACTGGAGCTTTCGCGCTGCCGCCGCGGCACCGTTTATCACGTTTCTCCCGCGTCTACGGAGAGAACACCAGCCTTCGGCCCGTGGTTCCAGCGCTTCCCCGATTATAGTTCCTTTTCTCTCCCTCTCTTTCTCATATTTGCTCTCTTTCACCCTGCGCTCCCAATCGTGCTGTTCAAAATCGCTGAGGCAGGCGTTTAACTTGAGGAGATATTTGTCACAACGGGACCGAAATAGGCCTCCTGACTTCAATCTTTCTTTTTCTTTTGATTTATTTGCACTGGGCGCGGGAACGGGTTGTTAAAGCGGTCCCACTATCTTCATGTTTCTGCTGTGTCGTCAGAGCAGCTCGTCAGTGAGCTGATTTTAACAGATGGCTTTCGAACGGCATGATATGCTGACCCGCCCCGCTGTATTGGAAAGCTTATCCATCAGCTGAGCTCATCTTGAATTTTGCGCCACATCACTAGTCGAAATAAGAACGATAATTTACTCCTTCTTTTTTAACAGAAGACTGATTGGAGGAAGAGGCGGCATGGAGAAAAATATAATATTAGCTGTAAGAAGCATAGGTGTTAACCTAGCGGTCTTGGGGGAAAGAAAGTGCGCGGTGAAGGATGAGTGAAGAGAAGAGTAAGGAATGACAGGAACTAGGGGTGTGCTGTGTGAACATGATGAATAATTGCCTTCGTTAAAGAGGTTGGACAAGTTGGATCGTTGAACTTTCTATAGAGGTACTGGCACAAGCGATAAAAATGACAAACTATGGCTAAATTTCCATGCTTGGCGGAGTCTGCTGCCTTCTGTGTTCTTTGTTATAGGGCGTCGTTCTTTTAACCTAATGAGAAACGGTGCTCAGATTTTTTTTTTATATTAAGGAACGTATTTCACTTTATTCCTTTATACCTTGGACTCAGCGTACAGACGAAGACAAGTATAGATTATTGGCTTTTTACAAGAGATGTACAGCTTGATAATGTTCATGAAATATTGGTTTCATTTCATTCATTAATTCATTTATCGACGGTCAGAATGGACATAGCCAGAATGCTAAATCCATAGTTTACCTGTTAGTCGGGCTAAAGAAAGATGAAGAGGAAATGAAGAGAGGTTAACCAGATATCAGTCTGCAGTTTGCTACTCTACACTGGGATTGGGAGATAGGGTTCAGAAAGAGGACAGAGAGGAAAGGGTTAAAAAAATGCGCACACGAAGGCCGTTCCAGTTAGAGACGTTCACAACGGCCAATAGATCGTAAGAGCGCAGTATAGCGCTTGCACGGTCTTGTGTGAGGTTAGGTCTTGTCGATGGTGTGGAATTCCTTATTCCGATAGTGGTCGGTCGTCCAGCTGGTGGAGTTCGTGGCGAAGGTATTTCCTCTGTGGACTGTACTGCGGGCAGTCGCACAAAATATGGCCACTCGATTCTTCATGGCCGCAGTGGTCACAGGCTGCGGTGTCGTCCATCCTTATACGGCACGCATAGGCTTTGGTAAAAGCAACGCCCAACCACAGTCGATAGAAAAGCGTGGCGTCTCCACTTCGAAGCTTTGATGGGACTCGAAGGCTTAATGTGGGATAAAGGGAGTATACTCGGGAATTCCCGAAATGCGGCTCATTCCATTGCGACGTGGTGCCCTGGCGAGCAAGCAGGCGGAGCTTCCGTGCTGCGTCAGTTCTAGAAAGTGATACTGGTACGTAGTGGTCCTCATTATTGGCTGAACGGGCAGTTTGATCGACCCCTTCATTGCCTATAATCCCGCAGTGACCTGGAAGCCGTTGGAAAATTATTTCATGGCCTGCATCACTTATATGGTGCATCGCCTCTGTAATCTGAAATACTAGCTGTTCGTGCAGTCCGCGTCGTAAAGGTGACAGTAGAGACTGCAGTGTCGCCTTTGAATCGCAGAAGATCGTCCACTCGTGTGGGCGGTTCATCACCCATGTAATGAAGGGAGGTAAGGAGCGCTGCGAGCTCTGCTACCGTTGATGATGTCGCGTGAGTCGTCTTAAACTTGATGGTCGTAACTTTCACTGGTATCACGATTGCTGCAGCAGAACTGTTTGGCAGGACAGATTCATCAGTGTAGATATGCGTAGGGTCACGGTAGTTCTCGTAAAAACGTAGTAACCTGAGCTGTTTAAGGGCTGGTGATGATAGATCAGCTTTTTTCGTGATGCCAGTTATATTCAGGTTGATTTTTGACTGAGCGAAGCACCATGGAAGAGTCGAAGGTCTCACAGCAGGAGTGAAACAAGCTGGCAATGATTCACCATGTGCGGTTATTGTTTGGCTGAAACAAGTGTGTGGTCTGTCCGTTGGTAGAGAGGATAGGTGGTGGCGAGGAGTCCTGGTAAAATACGTTATATGGGTCCTCAGCGCTTCAATTTCATTGTGGGTCTTGACAAGGTAGATGGCAGTTTGGGCTAATTTTTGTCAGCACACCTTAGCTCTGATAATTTTTTCCTCTTCGCTCGAGGCTGGGTAGAAACCGGACAGAATGCTGACATCCTGTTTGGCAACTGTAACCAAATGGTACAAAATACAAAAAAGTTGCCGTCCGGTAATAAGTATTTCCACATTTCGGCAATTCAAGAAAGGTAATTTTGCTAAATGTATATGCTCCACAAAGAAACGTCTTAGATTTAATTGTGGCATCTTGCTGAGACAGCTGGCTTGCAGTTTTGAGCTTATTAAACACGCGCGAACAGAGTTCACGTGACAAAGGGCAACACAGTGTCGTCGTCTTTCACTCTTTGAGCCACACTGATAAACGATATAAAGACAAATTAAGGGTTTTAAATCACCTCAACGTGAAAAGCAATTTGCCAGATTAAGTATATGTTCTTCGAAATATTTGCTTATTGTTTGGCATGTGAACGTCGTCTGGTATTTGAACGCCGTTTTTATGTACCTATATCATCTTGCAACTCACTTCTGGTGCTCCAGCGGTGTCGAAAGGCCGCGTAATGGAGGGACGTTTCAATTGCACGCGAAATGAAACGAAACAAGAACGATCGCGCATGGCAGAGGGCATGGAGAGATGCCGAGCGGCCGCGGGATGACGAGGGAAAGCGGGACGCGGGGAGCAGAGCGCGTCTGGGGAGCGGCGGGAGAGAGCGGGGCGTCGTGGGGAGGAAGGGTCCGCTGCTCCCGGAGGAGGAGCCTGCTATAAAGCGCTGGGGGAGTCCCGATGCCTCGATCAAAACACCGCGCCTCACCGGGAACGTGCCGTGGAGGGAGCGATCGCTGCATGCCGTGAGCGCCGACCGTGTGTGCGGCGCTGGTTGCCGTTGCTGGTGGTTCTCTTGGTGCTGTGCGTGCGACTGAACGCGTACTGTTTTGCCGGGTCCCCTCCGGCACGTGACTCCGCGGTACCGATAGGCGCGACTTCGTCGGAGCAGCCACAAGCCGTACATAGCCGTACTGTGAACTCTCTGTGTGCCAGGCCTAACAGAACCCGCATTGGGCAGTTTCGTTGGGCATCGACTTTTCGCGCGGCGCGCAGCACGCGGACCCGATCGCGCCGATCGCTCGAAGCGCCGCCGTTGAGGTGAGGCACGTCGCGGCTTTTCAGGACTTTGCGTTGAGATTTGTGCGTGAGCGAGTAGTGCGAAAGGCGGGACCAGGGAGTGAGAGACCGAAGTGACAGGTCGATATGAAACGTGCACCTGACGTACCTACATATAGATAGACGGGAAATAGAGTGTTGTGGCTGTTATGAACCACTAGGGAGTGGTAAGGTCTCGTATCGGACTTGGCTCAGCTAATTAGCTGCGTTCTTGAGCAAACATGGCACTTCCAGTTGAACTTCGCTTGTCCTGAAACCTGATCGAACAACTGCAGCTTTCGGGCGAGCCACTATGGTTCGTCGTCGTTAAGTGGCCAACTCGGCAGGCACAATCTTCAACTGAATGCATATCCCGCGTTTGGGACAAATTCTGCAGCGGCTTCGCTCGAGACGAACGACTAGTCGGTCGGGTGCCTGATATGATCTCGTTAGAGATCGTCGGCTGAAGAAAGCGCCCGGACCCTGCGTGGTTTTCGCTCGCGAATATCACACGAGCTCAGAGAACGGAAAAGCGGTAGGTTCTGGTTGCGAAGACCGAGCAGCACTGGAGTAGCGCAGAGAGAGAGAGAGAGAGAGAGAGAGAACGCTTCGGCCATGGACTACGGATACCTGAACCAGGCTGCTGCGGCCAGCGCCGCGTTCGAACCATGCATGGAATCCGCGGCGTGCCAGCTGTCCTGCTCGTACGCTGAGCTTGGTCCTCCGACGGCCGCCTACCACCGCTACTCGGCGCCCGTGCCAAGGTCCTTCTCGGCACCGCCGTCCGCGTCGGCCCCGACCTGCGGCGCGGCGGGACTCATCGCTCGAGGAGTGAGGCCCGAGCCTCCGCCACCTCCGCCACCCCCGCCACCGCAGCAGCCGCAGCACCACCCGACGCCAGTCTTCCCGGCCATTCAGAGTAAGTGCGGGCCTTGTACTTTTAGACCTCAGCGACTGCGTGACGCTCGCGTGCACTGGCAGCTCGCGGTAGACCGATGTCGCGTACTTGGGGTACACCCGTGAGCAAAGTATGCGGACCAGGGATTGCGCGATAAAACTAATTTTCTCCTCGGTCTGTGAATGCAACTTGAAATTAGAGACTGCAGTCCATACTTGGCATTACGAATTTTCTAGCGCACTAGTCAGTTTCCGCTTATGCGGGTTAATTACGAAGAAATTCTGTTTCTTCGGCGACCCTGTGGTCCGTATACTTTTGCTCCAAGTGTACGGGACAGTTCCTTATGTCCTCAATATTCTTCGTTCCTGGTGCTCGTCCCCTTTTCCCTTCTCCAGTGTATAGCAGTACCTTGAGCGAGGTGTAGTGTAGCGAGATCGAGTGGATACTTTCGCGATGTCATGAGTACCAAGCATAACTCGCGCCCTTCGTTTCTCACGTTCCTGTCGCATATAAGTCTGGCAGAATTACATAGGGAACACTCTGGCTTGATGAGCGACACAATTAGCGAGCAAGTGAGAGTTAATAAAATAGATGGCTTCTATAGCCATGATGATGCCGTGACTCTGCTGATGTCCGGGATAAGAGATACGTTATGTCACGCAGGCATCTGCCTTTTTTTTTTCTTTATTAGACGTCATCTCTTTCGTGGCTCTTCACCTTTCGCTGTTGAACGCAGCCATATGGAAGGAATAAGAACAGGATTTGAGGTGATTACCAGGCTCACGAAAAGCGTGCATATTTTATTACTATAGGTTACAATAATCACAAAAAAAGAATGATCCACTATCTTAAATACAGAAAAATTAATCCGCGCATTCAAGACATCTTCAGCCTACGTATTCAACTTACACTTAATTATATTGTATAATCGCGAAATAGTGTTTGTGAGCGTGTTTTTTCTTGCGGCGGTTGCTGGGCGCATCGACGTCATTGATTCTATGACTGTCTGTTGATGCTGACTACGCCTACACTGAATTTAATCTTGAAATTGAACATGTTGGAACAGTACAGCGGGTTTTAATGGACACCGCGGGAGGGCAGGGTGGGGGGGGGGGGGGGGGGGAGTTCCAAATTGCTTATACGTACGCCTATAGATTTACACACAAGAGCGGTTCTTTTTTTTTTTTCACTTTGCTCCCCATCGAAATGCGGTCGTCACGGCTTTAAGTCGAGCCCGCGCACCTCGTGTTCAACAGTACAACGTCACAGTCACCGAGCCACCTCGACAGGTGGCCTATATTTCTCTAGGTTGCGTAATACGCATGCCGCGGAGCTACTAAGTTCAAACTTTCCGTCTTAACACCTTTCTTCTCATTATATGGGAAGAATATGAGCATTAATTCATTCTTATACATGTATCGCCTACACGACTGGTGAGGCGCTGTCGCGGCTTGCATTTTCTCAAATAAATTGACGTGACAAAGAAAAGATGTTATAAACGTTCCGAAACAACTAGCGCGCTTCGAGAAAATTGGAGCTCCGGAATAATTTCTGCCACCCATAAAGCTGTTTATTAACGTGCACATATACATGAGTGTCCGAGCGCTCATGCACGGTTCTTCCATTGTGGTGCGACTTCCGCGGCAGGTCACAAAACAGGACTACTACATTAAAAACAATGATAATAAAGACGAAAGATATAGTTTGTTGCAAGAAACACTGGCCTGCGTGCTCGCACATCACCACTTGTCTAGGGCGCTTGGTTATGTGAGCATATCCCACTCATGATGGATAACGTAAACAGAGAGAGATAAAGGTGGAAAGGCAGAGAAATTAACCAAGGTGGCGCGTGGTCGGCTACCCTACACGTGGTAGAGAGGGTAAGAAAGTCAAGAAGGGGGGGGGGGGGGAAGAAGGAGAGTCATTGTGCGCACACCCGCAGATGAATGTCCCCTCACGTATATAAGTCCTCTTACGTATGTAGTCGCATAGCTCGTATATCCCAGTTGCCTTCAAAAAGCGCATGCATTAGCGCTTTGGTGGTCTTTGTGCATACTGGAGTTCTTCGGCCGATGTCCTGGGATCTTTGCTTTCGAGAATTGTTTGTGGTATAAGCGACCTAGACTATAGCACGCAGACCACGCTGTTGGGATTCGGCGGATGGGCAGTGGCACAGAAGGTTCTCTATAGTTTTTATCACAACCGCAAGATATTGCTTCAATATTCTTTTTTAGAAATTTCATTGTTGCCAGCAATTTATGATTTACAGGAAGCAGAGCTTCTAAATCCAAATTGTGTCCTTCCGGCTGTCAGTAACATAATACTCTTTTCTCGTAAGTGCGAAGTATTTCATTGAAATTGGTTCAGCGGTCACTGAAATGAACCATTTCCGCGCCCTTTGTGTACTTAATTTGGGCAGTCAACATTTATCACAAGATAAGATCCATCTTTAGTAATTTTGTCCTTGTTCGTTCTTCTTATTTTTATTTAGACGTTCTTCTTTTGAAATCCATGTTTCCACATAAAACGATTGACACAAGCACTACCTTTCAACTCAACTTAAAACAGCACAATTCAACACCACTTCACTGTTGGAAGATAGCGCTTGTGCCTGCCGTTTGGTGTGTTTCAATCTCATCCTAAATATCCGAGCAAGAAAAGCTAAGAGTTTAGATTCATTCTGGCTTCATCGTCTGTTACTCCATATGGTTGTGACTAACAAAAAATTTAGCCTGGGCCTCGCATCTCCTTTATTCTGCTCGCTCATGCTTCTGACTTGCTACTTCAAACGGAGAGAAAGTGGGAAGGATAGCGACAGAGGAGGCAAACGATGGTAAGAAGTGAATATGATGACAAAAACAATGCGTGTTATCCCACTCATGGGCTAGCAATACCTTGGACTAATGGAAAACAGCCAGCATTATCTCTACAGCCTGCATTTCTTGCATTGCTGTCTAAGCCACAGGCGTGCGCAGATATATAGAACCCTATTGTAAAAAAATGCAGGTGCCAAAGTGAGACGAGCAACGCTCTTGAACTCCCTTAGTTACTTCCGTTCAAATCTCCACCTTCCAGGGAACCCCTGGCCTATTTTGAATGGGACCTAAGAAAGTTTGTCTTTGGCGAAAGTCAGCTGAACGATCGCTCAATGTGTGTCTGCCCGCATTTGGGGCATCCGCACACCTAGTTAAACAAAAAAAAAAGAACGTCTCATAGTTCTATAATAGAGTTGCTTTCAAGCGTCGCTAGCTATCATAGTGAAACTAGCTTAATCTAGCTTAATCGTAGCGGTTTTTTACACAAGCTTTATCTTCGTGAAAAAACGGGAATAGTGCAGGCAAAACTGTGCAGAAGACAACGTTGGCACTTGAGTGAGTAAATTATTAGCATCAAATTGGAAAGTTTGGCGACTATTGTGTCACCGACTTCTCCACAAATAATAAACTGTTCATTGATCAAAGGATGATAAATACGTTTTGGTAATAAAACACATTTCGTAAAGGCACTTAAACAGTCAACGTAGCGGGAGAACAGTAAAAAAACGCCACATTCGAGGTGTTTTGCAATTGAACAAGTCAAATGCAAAGCAAATTTAAAAATAATTGCGGCAGAATTCCCATCTCACGATGGCTGTTGACGGTAATGCGTTAGCGTTGAATCAGTATAGCGACACAGCGCATTGCCACCGTCGAAACGAGGTATGTATGAGCCCTACTGTATCGCTTCCCTAAGAACACTCGGCGCCATCTAGCGCCACCACCACGAAGCCCGGGCGTGGCCTCTGAAATGCACGACTCCTGAAAAACGCGTCATGTAGCAACCAGGCTCCTCTATCACACTTCTTCCTGGACATGCTGCACCACTGCCACGAAGTCCGAGCGTGGCCTCCGAGACCAGAAGCGTGGCGCATCAGTTCCTGTGAACGATGAGAAATGTTCCCTCGCTTGCCGCATAGTCAGTGGCACATACTCAGTAACCCACGTTGGCGAGCGGTTCACTGAAGAGCGGCAAATACCCTTTGAATTCACGGCGCAGCTAGCTAGAACATTGGCGTAAAAGGCGTTCATTGAAAAGCAGCAAATACCCTGCGCATTCATGGCGCAGCCTGCTAATGCGTCGGGTTGGTGTCGTTTAGGAACCCTTGTGACGTTCGTTCGATTCCGCTCAGCATCATAGAAATTTAAGGAATCTTATTGGTCATTGTAAAGCGGCACATTCCTAGTGGCGCATACCTACTAGTTACCCAAGTTGGCATCAAGGATGTTCATTGAAGACCAGCGCGCACCTACTGGCACACGCTCAGTGACCCAAGTTGGCATAAAACAAGTTTATTGAAGACAAGCAGAGACCGAGTGGCACGTGCCAAGTGGTCCAAGTAGGCGTCAAATATTTTTTTCAAACATCGGCGTCTACCCAGTGCCGCATTTACAGTGACCCATGTCGGTCTGAAAGAGGTTCGTTGAAGCGTGGCACGTATGTACACATTGGCACATATATACCGAGTTACCCAAGTATACGGGAAGACGGATAGATAGATAGATAGATAGATAGATAGATAGATAGATAGATAGATACCGGAAAGTGCGTGAAGTACCCTAAGAAAGCTAATGCATTACACACACAAACAAGGGCACGCTAATGGCTAAGGCAATTTGTTTTTATTTTTATCTCACTCCCTTTCTTTCACCATCTAACATCGAGTAACAGGCCAAGCCTGTCGCTGGGCTTACCTCTAGAGTTTCATTCGACTCTCTCTCTCTATCTCTCTATCTCGCTCTCTCTCCAAGTCACATCTCTTCAACGCTGTTTTACTCTTCGAGGAACAGTCTTTGCAAAAGTATAGTATAACTTTAAACTTGGCCACTTCAGTTATCTTAGGCTGCTAAGAAACTAACGCCAGTGGCGGTTCTGGAATTATCTTGTTCTTAACTGGACGAAATGTGACGGCACTCCCGCCGCATGTTCGTGCTGATACTGGAACATTTCAAGACCACAATGTCCATATGTCATACATGCCAAGAACGAGATTTCTTTCCTAGTGTTTTTGCGAACGACGTAATACTATTGCTTGCATTTCAACGACGCTGTGTTGATTGGAACGAGAAAAGAAAGGCATGTATGAATGAACGCAAAATTCTTAATATGGTAGGTACAACTACCGTGAAGGAGTACTGTTGTAAAAGTACTATCCTCCGCGAAGAGAGCCATGTGCAGGGCGAGATGCAGATAGTGCAGGGAAAAAATAAACTGAGTTTATTTCTTTTTCGGGCGGACCAACTAACCATGCAATCAACCTTCGATTGGTAGCAGGATGTTTGAGGCTGATGATGGGCAATGATGAACGACGTGTGTTAAAGAATCCAGCAATAACAAGAAAATGAATTTTAACGTTACGATAACACGTTTAATGCGTTAGCGCTAATTGCCCTCTTATCCTTCTTTTTTTTGTGACAGCAAGTAGATATGTGTAAAACTTGGAAATCGTGCGTAACGTAGTGGCGCAAGCTGAGTGGTCAGTGTGAACAACATAAAATACTTGAAATTTTGTATACCTATCTATCCCATCATTGTCGTTTATCACAGTTACATTGCATAATAATCAACTTAGAAAGGTATTCACATGATGATATGCTTTGAATCTTTACCGACAAACAAACATGACGATAAAGAAAGAGTCTACGAAGGGAAGTGCTCTTTGTAAAGCAAGAGTACGTCGGAGCATCTCGCGCACAAGACACATAAGCTTTTCAAAGGTAGCGCGATTGTTGAAATATGAACGAACACTAAGTCACACAAACACGATTGTTTGCGCACGTCTTAACAACGCGCTGTCTTTATAATGACAATGGCAAGCCAAGTAGGCCACCAATACCTCCTGAGCATATAATGTTTTTTATTTAATTGTCACTCTATTTCAAAGACGTGCAAGTATCCTCCTCACTAATATACGTTGCTATTGGGAGAAGAGCAAAGTCTTACGTCACCTAATTTCTGGCAAGTACGAACGGCAGCGCAAATTGATCTCACAACGTACGCCGCTCGTGTATGGCAGGAAAACTACGAATACCCTAGCGAGAACTTGTTCACTTGGTAGTTCATGACGCGCAAGCTGCAGTCGTAACGAGTACTGTTTTCTTACAGCGAAGCTGTGTATGGCTAGCCGATTCATCCGTCCGTCCGTCCGTTGACTGTACGCCGAAAACTCCTCCGGCGCAACCCCATGCGCATGCGCGACAAAGAAAGAAAGAAGAGAAAAAGAGAGGTGCGCGATTGGCTGCGCCAGCAGTGACGTCATTGCACTTCGTCGCAGCCGAGCGCGCGCGCAGCAGTTTCTCTCCCGTTCCGAAATGGGTAGGCCACGCGTCATATACGTACTACTGAGGAGCAGGCAACTTTCGATCAGCAAGGCCACGACCATAACCGGGAACGAGCTCGTCTACGCCGTGCCGATGCTGCGGCCCGGGTACAAGAACAGGGTCGTGCAGCCGAGCTCAAGCAGCAACTGCGCACCGAGGATCCGACAGCCTACCAAACCGTCGTTTAATGAACCGTCGGGATTAACCCAGTGGTTTATCATCTGTACGGAGTGCTTGGGCGGTGACACTTTTTTATAAGCTTTCATACATGGCTTCTTTTTACACTATTATTCTGTAAGAGTCAATGTTCATTTTCCTTTTACGCGCTCCAGTGACCGATAACACCGCGAGAGATTGTCGTCACCATGAAAGTGAAGTCTGTCGCTCTGTGTGTATCTGCGTGCTGCCTGCCATAAGCACATCAACCCAACAGACAGTGAAGCGAAGGAAAGCATGGTGATAATAACTGTGGTTATGATTTAAATGTAGATACGATAAATCGAAGGAAAATGTAAGTGGAGGAAAAGACAACTTGCCACCGATAGAAACGGACACTACATATGCCTCATTACGCGTGCGATGATCCAGCGGTTGAGCTACGTCGTCGACTGTTCTTCCGTCCATTTTCTTGAGTATTTGTCCATGTGTACTTATAGATCTGACCCTGGGAATGTTAGCTACCGTTGCTCACGGCCATGGCGACGGATGTGGAACATTCCCGTAAGCACAGGCGTCCCATAGCACGTGAACCTAGGAGCAGGCAATCCCTTCCTCTACTTCATTTGTTGCGTGATTCTTTGCACGTAAAATGTCCGCGCGTTGTATTCACTTACCTTACATGTTTAACAAAAGAACTTGTAAAGTGGATAGGTTGCGTGTTGTAGATTCGCCTGCGGCGTAGAGACACAGAGAAACATGTTTGTTCTTTTGTTCTACGTCTTTCGCGCGGAAATCAAATTCTGCTCCTGTGATGCGAACTGTATTCTCAAAGAAACAGGTACACCAGAGTGGTTCTACGAAACACCCTTGGCCAATTGTATTAGCGAATACATTGTCAGCGAACGCGGGCAACCTCAGTTACGAGCAGTTCATATGAAAAAAAGAAAAGAAACAAGACACATTGTCAATTCGGCTGTATATCTATTTAGCTCTGCCACATCCGTTTCATTCTCTATTAGTGTTAGACAAGCACCTATAGGCACATGCACTGACGTGACTTAAGCCTCCACATTATTGTACAGCCAGCACGACGAAAAAGTGCGTTTTTTTTCTAGATCCGCTTATCTCCAACAACAAAACGAAAGCTGCGCATAAGGCAGCAAAATTGCGTGTTTGAGGTCACATGAATACTCACTATACTCATTACTGACTTTTCTGTGCTCCTTTACTTTCGCGATGAATGGTGTGGAATCCAGTCGACGAACTTTTTGCATTGTGCCACTCAGCAATGCCTCAGCAGGGTCTGCTTGGTAAGGCGTCGTTTTTGTTCAGGCATCGTTATTCTTCGACGTTCTTTGTGTCGGAAGGCAGCACCGTACATTAAGCGATTAAGCGTACATTAAGTTCATGCACCTGCGCGTCTACGAGACGTATAGACGGCGCCTGAGTGCGAGCCCTTACGCGGGCTTCCACTCAGTGACGAACATTCGCTTTGTCGTGACTCGCCCTATAAGGAATACACCCAAACGCTTTCGAATCGTGCATCTATCTACTGCACACGCATATCTATGGTTATAAAAACTGCGGCTTCTTATCCTCTTCCTGCTGCCTTCACGAAGGGCGTGCTTGCGATGGGGAAAAAAAGAAGCCACGAGACCAGAGGCTGCGTGCTGTCTGTGTGTTCTTCGCAAGAAACGAGAAAGAGAGAGAGACGCCGTCGAATAACGGCCCTTGGTACGGGGCGAGAGGGAGTGGGGGGAGTGGTTGAGGAAGGGCGGGGGGCGCAGGGGTTATAACCGAGTTACGGGACGTGGTGCGCCGCTGGCCGCTCGTTCGGCAACGCGGCGGGCCGCAGCCGATGCTCGCTTGCTTGCTTGCTTGCGTGTCCAAATTACCGCCACCTCGCCGCTCTCGCCTCGGCAGCGCTTCCCTCCTCCTTTCTCTGACGGCGGCGGCGGCGGCGAGGCCGCCCTTCGCCGCAAATTTGATCAAAGGCACCCTGGCTTGGATATATAAAACGCTCGGGCCGAACCAACGGGGACGCCAGTTCGTAAGGTTGGTTCTCCCGTCATTCCACTGCGCGCACACATTCAGCGCCGATCGGAAGCGAGCTATCCTTCGTTCGGCAGAGGCGAAGCAGTGGCGAACAGTGGAAGAAAGGAGCCGTGACCAGCGGCGGGGCCCCTGGCTTCTCGAGGAACTTGACGCCACCGCGAAGATTTCCGCGCGCTAGAAGTGTGCGAGCACTACGCGAAGAAGGGGATGACGTCGTCAGTTCCAGTATATTGGCGGATGACGTCGTGACGAATCTACTGTGCTCTCTTCGGTGCGCCGATGGGCACGTCCGCTGTTCGAAAGAGTCGGGGGGATAGTGTCGGACCGGATCAAGATGGCCGCGCCGTCTCGAAGGTGAGTGCGCCCATACATTGAATCGTCGCACACCGAGGTCAGTGCCTCTTCGTGAGAGGTTAATTGAAAGTCATTATGGCGCAGATAAGTAGGTTAGCTGCAGCGGCGTTTATATGAATGTGGATGAATGTGATTGCAATTTTTCTAGCGCTTCGCATCCGTCTGAACGGCGCTAATGTGCTAGAAAGGCGAATCGCATTGACGCGCCAGGAGGTAGTAGATCGAGACGGGGCAAGTCATATCAAGCGGTGCGCGTAAAGACTAACGTGTCGCATTGAGGGAGAGAGGAAAAGCGAGAAGGTTGCCGCCCTGTGCTGTCCTCCGCTCAGCCGCGGAACGCAAATCGCCGGAAACAAGCTTCCGGCTTGTTTCGGACGAAGTTGGATGCACCGCATGCAAACGCTTCCGCATAAGTATTAGCCTGATGACGCTACTATCGCGTTCATGTAAACACGGCTTGTGAACTCTGTGCGCTGAGGGTATACTGTTCCTAAAACTCGCACGCAAAGCAAACGCTACTTAACTCTTATACTCGGCTCCCAGTGGTGCAATTGATCTAATCCGCATAAATGGAATGGCACTTGTATTTTAGTAGTTTGCTAAAAGTACCTGTGTACCTGTACCTGTGTACCTGTGTACCTGTACCTGTGTACCTGTGTACCTGTGTACCTGTACCTGTGTACCTGTACCTAGTACCTGTGTCACGTACCCACGTGACACAGGTACGGCGCGGATGTCAACTCGGCCGTCGTTCTTGTGATGCGCTGAACAGAATAGCGTTTATTGACGAACCGAAAACAAACCCGCATTTTTTCACACGCATTATATGTCACCGTAAAGTTGTTCAGCGCTAGTTTTACGTACAGAGCTAAGTCCACACCAGCGTATGTTCTCGTTAAAGTTAGGAACTGCGAAGAATGAATGTTAGCTTTCGTACCAAACCAAGAAGGAAATTGAGCAAGCTAGCGTGCACTTTCAGTAGTTGACGGCCTAACTACGACAGGCATAATTATTGCGTTTGAAAATCTTGCTACTTCATTTTCAGATAGTTCTCCAGCTATTGAGCTGTTAAAAATGCCGAATAGGAGTCGTATAAGAGCGTATTCTTTAGTCAATAACCACTTTGCGTGTCTTGTGGCTTAATATTTTACTTTGTTTACTTTCAAACAGTTCAATGTGTACTCAATGTATTTAAAGGTCGAAATGTGGCTCAGTCAAATATTTCCTAACGTTTGCCATTTTCTTTTCCTTTTTATTTCTCTATGAAAAAGAATGAGCTCTTCAAACCAGCTGCAATGAGTGGTTTGCCCTCACGACTACGTTTTACTGTTTCTTCTCGTTAAGTATATTGTGTTGATGAGATTAACCATAAAAAAAAGAAACATGAATAAATCAAATCAATTCTTTTCAGCAAAGTGCTTTTTCTTATTTTGATGAATCTTTATAATAATAATAAAAAAAGATTAAGAATACTTCAGCAGAGTAAAGCGTCGTTTTATCTGCACTTTCCCCGTTAAAACATTAAACGGAAACATTATTTAGTTACTGGGCTTGTTTTAATCTTAGCAACAATTTTCAATGTTTTTTCAAACAGCATTTAACCTATAGCTCAAATTTTGTGGTTCATTGTTTTCACTACAGAACCATGTATTCGATATAAATATTGTTATCGGTCACGCTTCATTGGTTTGATCAGAAGGACGTCTGAATTTCAACACTTGGACTTGGATCTTGTGAAAGCTGATGATGGAAGAGAAATCTAAACATTATCGCGAAATAATTGAAGCATTTCGCTGCAACGCTGATGTCTGTCCCCTCACAACTGACATATGGCTAAGTCAGTTCATATGCATACTCTTTCTCTTGAATGCAATGTTTTCCCCATCGAAGTTCTATTTTATAACAGGTTGGCAATCCCTGAGATTTTCCGTATTTAGTGTCTCCAGACATGCCAGGACCCTTTCGGACGCAAACAAAAACGTATTTCTACGAGAAATACGAATAAATGGTTAGTTCCGCGTGTGAAGACGAACGGCGGCAAGAAGACCTGTAATTTATACTGCATATTACATTGGGAGAGATAGAGAGAGATAAACAAAAGAAAGGACAAAGTCAGTGAGGTTGACCAGAAGGAAAAATACCGGTTGGCTACCCTACACCGGGGAACGGGGGAGGTGGAGCTAGAGAGACAAGAAAGTAGAGAGAGAGGAGAGATGGAGAAGGATCGCAAACAGGCGATCGCAGCCTGTCACTATCACCGCAGGCTATCACCGCGCAGTACCATGTTGAATAAGTGTGATGCCTCCCATGATGCTTACATTTTGCCTCCAGCTTTCTTTAGGCTACACTATATAAAAATGTATCCAATAATACTACTTTCCAAGCATTCAGACTTGTTGAGATATTTTTTTTTCTCGTGCGTGTTCTGACCTGTATACAGGGTGTTTCAGCGAACACCTTCAAAAATTCTTAAAGGTTGTCTGTGGTAGATGGCACAATTCTAGTTCATGAGGTGGTCTACTCGAAGAGGCAGATATTACTTGCAAAAAAAAAAGTAAATGCACAATCGACTAATTAACATAAAGTTCACTAATGAAGTTTTTAACTAATACCTTATAACCCATATTGCAATTTACAAATTCTAGCCGTGGAGTTCGCAAGGCTCAGGATGACAGCAGTTACGAGATATTAATTTCCGAACTTTGCGGAGAAATGCATTGGCGTTACGGTTACTTTTGTGCTTGAATGCATAAACGACGTTTTGTTAAGAAAGTAACTCGAACGCCAATGCATTTGTGTTCCACGGCGTTCCAAGTGAAACGCCGTGGAATCCGTTCCAAGTGGAAAGCCGTGGAGTCCGCCTTGCGAACTCCACGGCTAGAATTTGTAAATGGCAATATGAGCCACAAGGTAATTAGTTAAAATCTTAATTATTACACTTCCAGTTAACTAGAACTGTGAACTAGAATTGTGCTATCTGCAATAGGCAACCCTCAACAAAATTTTAAAAGCGTTTGCTGAAACACCCTGTATGTCGCCCCCCCCCCCCCCCAACCTCTTGGGCCCTATTGTATCTCGTATTATTGTTGATTTAAATGCTAATTATTCAGCGCATGTTGACACAGATAACTCATGCGTGCTGCCACAGAGTTATGTCGGTTTGTGCTTGCTTTTGCTTCTCCTAACGTTCTCAAACTACACTTTCTTGTAACTTTTCTGTCTGAAATTAATTATTCAACTGACTGGGACGATTACAGTGGCTACTGCGTTTTTCCGCTGAGCAGGAGGTCGCAGGTTTGACTCCCTGCCGCGGCTTCTGCATTTCTATGAGGACGAAATATAAAAACACTCGTGCACTTAGTTTCAGGTGCACGTTAAAAACCCCCGGGTGGTCAGAATTAGTCCGGAGTCTTCCACAACGGCCTCTCATAATACCAGTGTTCCTTTGGGAAGTTAAATCAATCAATCAATCAATCAATTTGTTAGTTCGACAGTGAAACCACCCCGACAGAGAGAGAGAGAGAAAATAGCTTTATTGAATTGGGGAAAGGGGGGATAGGGGATTAGGAGCTTGATGGGTGGGGCCCCAAGTACAGGGCTCCACTGGCCTCTGCCGTCAACCGAACGTGACCGAGAAGAGTCTTCTGCACCTTCGGGTGAGCTTCTCGGCCTTAAATACTATCTCTTGAGAAGCTATTAATTTTCGTAAGCGCTTGTAACCAGAGTCCCAAACAGCAACAACGTGCAATTAACTGACCACCTTTAGCGTCCCAAAGCAACGCGCAGAGGCTGAGGCGGACATCGTTGCAAGGTCATCGTAGCCGATTGATTTTGACCGCCCGAGGTTCCTTATGAGCATCAAAAGCCCAATACACGAGCGTTTTCTTGCAGAAGTAATAACACGGACGTTCGAGGCGCAATTGCGCCGTCGGCGCCGCAGCTGCCTCCGCTGTCGTGCTGACCTGCTATGGACGGCCCAGGAGGTGCTCGTGCGCGAAGGGTTAGGTAGTCTTCCCAGGGACGCGGAGTGCGTTTGGGGGCAAAAACGACAAAGCTAAGCGGACGCACCGACAGGATTCGCTCACTATGTTTGTCAGTCCTTCGCCTTTCAAGCTATACTGACAATTTTTTTTTGCCTTTTTCTTTTACTCCCGTTTTGATGGGGACGCCGCAGCCAAGGGCTGGTACTGTGAGCTGGTACTCCTCAGCAGAAATCCAATGCCGTAAACCACCCCGGCAGTTCAGTATATATATCTGAGCCAGCGTTTAAATTATCAGTTCGATTCCCTTGGCTTTAAAGTACATTTATGGTGCAACCTTGACTATAATGCTCAAAATATCTACTTTCCTAAAGAAGGCTAACAAGATATCATATCCTTAGCTGGAAATAATGTTGAGATCACTTAACGAAACTTGTCGGTGCCAGGAAACTGCATCTTTAAATTGTGAAGAATATATAGCTTTTTTTTCTTCTTTTTTTTTTCAAATGCAGACCTGCAGCCTGCTCTTGCATCGCACATAGCCCAGGCAAACTACTCGGATATGAAACGCACCAGAAGTCGTTGAAATATTAAGGAATATATTTTATAACGCGAGCGTTGAATATACGAAATCTATTTAGTTGACGATTGTTTATTATACGACGATGCGAACGAATAAATATACGTGTAGAAGTCAGCCTCCCATGCGGTAGTACGTGTTTCCCTTTGCTTAGAGAAATGAAAGTGAAATAAAGCTAAATTAGAAGTGAAAGGATGCGAAACGACATGACGAAATGAATTAACGTCCTGAAGAAATTTGATTTGAACTAAAAAGTTTGACCACATATATAGAGCTGAGGAATCGTCACACATATACGCAAAGAATTTGTTCTCTTAAATGCAGTGCAGCAGGAATCTATGGTGTGCACCAAAGATGGCTGACCGGCGGGCGGCTTGTATGTAGCCGTACTTTCGTCAGGTAGTAGCGCCTTCGTGAGCGCAGGACATATGTTCTGAAAAAAAAAAATGAAGCGATATGACAAATTTTCACGAGAGTCCTGCTCACAGTGCACCTGAAAGCGATATACATTCGCTAGGTTATACGGACAGCACTCGACAATGCGCAGCGCGAACCAGGCACCTTGGGCTGAATTCACACAGTGTTTCGTTCGTAACGGCTGTTCTTCATTAGCTGATCGCCTTCGCTAATAATATGTCCTACATCACTACTGGTTGGCACGAACGCTTTTAGCGTAAGAGCGTTTTATAAATACGAGCCCTGATCTCCAGGGGAAATAGTTGAGTAATGCTCAAACCCATATAACTTTAAGATTTCTGGTACTTTTACTTTGAAGAAAGACATGACTGACGTGATGCTTGAGGTAGAAATCTGATAGGGAAAAATTACTCCCAAAGATTTCAACTCAAACTGAAGTTGCTGGCGTGGCTCGATTACCAGCGAGCTTCCTTCCATAGTGCTACACTGGTACGTGTTGATAACATAAGCGTTCGTGTAACGATTTCAGTTGTTTCAATTTGTTAAGTTCACCATAGTCTGAACGAAGAGCGATCCTGAAAAGAAAAGCAACCTGAAGCAAACGCACGAGACATTACCTAGAGCGCTTCCTCAGTAGTTTATTCTGACCACTCAATGTTCATGCAGTAAACATGTCAATACGAGCGGTTCGTTGAATGATTTGGCTTTGCTTCAGTAAGTCAATGAAGATAAATAGATGGGTCTTCGTCGTATGCTTGGCGATGGCTACTTCTTTGCGCTTTCTTGGAAACAATGTAAGAAAAATATATCAATCCTTGTACTAGTTAATACCAAAATAAAACAAAATAACTTGTAGCGGCACGAAGAGCGCATGTTTTCTGGAATAAGTGGCACTTGAAAAAAATGAACGCGGATGTCGGAGTAGCGCATGTATGTTTCTCACAGACACAGGAATTAGACGTTCGCAATAACACACGGTGCTGTGGAAGCCAATATTCATCATTTATGCCAGTGTTTTCGAAGAAGCATTGCATTGCAATTTCTGCTTTACAATTTTTAAACGTTTCTGCTTTCGTTCGTGTAGGCAAATGTATGGTAAGCTTGCGCTAAAGGGTGACGTATATCACACTTAGTCCTTTTGTTATTTTAGGATAGTCCTTCACTTTGACTGTGCAAACTGCTGCCTTGCGGCTTGCAAAATACGTTCAATACTCTGTGCACTGGTTTGCATTGATAAAAACGGAAAAATTTGAGACTGACATATAAGGTCATTAGTAAAATGAATGAACACGGCTTGAAACGGCGATAATTATTACCACGTGGCGCTCAGGGGCACCATGAATCATCGCCGTGCTGTGTCAAGCTGAGAAGTCTTAGGCTAACTTTAGAGAAGGAAAATTCTACTAGAAAGATGTCCCTCGCATTATGCATAACCCGCCGCATTCTCAACTTAAAGCTACTAAGGATATGCTATAAACAAAGAGCGAGCAGGCAAAAAATAAAAAACGCAGGAGAGACGTGTTAGCTTTGACTGTAGTCGTGGTTTGTTCGATGTCTCTTAAATTAAGCATTGCGGACTAAGAGACATCTCATGCACTTCGTTGCGTACATAAGCCAGAGTTATGTGGTGAATAACAGCCTCACGTGATATTTACTACCTTCACCATACTAAAATATATATAAATGAAAGTGGGAACCATGTACATTTAGAAGTCATAGTGGACCTAGGACACCTGGATGAACGTTTTTTAGTCCACGGGTGTGTCTGACCTAACGGCGTTATATGTTTCTTTTTATTCTGTTTGTGACCGATTTCTTAATAGTGTCATCAGACAGCCAAGTCCACGCGTTCTCCCAATATTAAAAATTATGTAGCCTTTCACTTTCACCAAAAGTGATATTTTAATGAAACGAAAGTCACAGTTTCGGCCCAAAGGCGAAGCATTGATTGCAATAGCAAATTATTAGACAGCTATACGAAATAAGGCTAGTAGTTTTATCCGCCGTATAAGTTGCAGTAAACATTCGCTTACTGTAAACAAATTAGCAACAAACAAACGCTTACACAGGTGAACATAGATAGATCTCACTCTATGGCCGCAGTCACTCGCTGTCAGAACGCTGGTGTGAGTAAGAGCGACAGAAGCGGCTAGCGAACGCTTCGTGCTGCCTCTAGCTTCAACGCGTCTTCAAAACTTACGGTTATGTGACCTCCAGCACTAGGCACGTGAGAACACAGCGCACGCGAAGCCACCAGCAACGGGCGAGTTAGAGGGGGAGACACGCGGTCGCCTGCCTTCCCCCCCTCTCTCCCTTTCGCGCATTACACTCAACAAACGGAAAAATGGCGCGCATCAAGTCATCATCCTTCTCGCCTCACCCCCTCTTGCTTTCCTTCGGACCCACTGCATATGGTGCAGCGGGGCACAATAGGATCTTATCGCACTTAGACTTTATGCGTAACATCACGGCGACGCCGACGGTGGACATTCGCCTGGAGTGTCCCTATAATTGCTGCTGCTGCAAGAAAAAAAAAGAAACGAATATGATAAGTACTATGGCACCAGTTAATTGCTGATAGCGTTCACGTAATTCATTCTTGTTTCTTAAGTCTACCCCGCTCTCTTTCTTTCTCGTTGTTCTTCTTTCTTTTGGTTTTCCATTGGGTCACCCTTCTACTTGCTGAGTTACATCTTCGTTCTTTCTTTAATTACCTTCATCATGTTTGAGGTTAGTGAAGTATGATTCTGCTCATATAGACGTTGTGCGTTGCAAAATACAGTTACAAGAGACAAAAGACTAGCGTTTTTGTACGTACCTGTATATAAAGAAAGAGTCAGTAAAACTAGTAAAGTAAGTATTTCCTCAAAAACGGAGATTTGCCGCCGTTTTTATTTAAAAGCTTCGTACGCTTACTTTTGACCCTGTGCAGTGCGTAGTATGTTTCGCCTCAAGAAGGCAACGCGAGCGGCAAAGCACGCTTTACAAGATGACAAACTAAACGGTCGAAGGCGTAATTTTTGATATTCGGAAGTATTCTACAGAAGGAACAGTGGTGTGGTGCTCCACGGTTTTGAGATGTGTAAAAAAAGAACTCTCCCTCTCCTCTCGGTATTTTGGACAGGATCGTGAGTGTGCTCGGGTGAGGAGGTGTGGAGAGTGTGGCATTGTGCTGTCGCCGAAATTCCGCAAAGCACCGATTGGTTGCGACGTGTAGTGTGGTGAAAAAAAACCTCTCTCTCTCCTCAGCGTTGTGGAGAGGATAGTGAGTGTGCCCGGATTAGGAGGTGCGAAAACTACGATCTGATTATGAGGCACGCCGTAGTGGGGGACTGCAGATAAGTGTTGAATAAATGGGGTTCTTTACCCTGCACTCAATGCACAATACACGGGTGTTCTTGCATTTCGCCTCTATAGAAATGCGGCCTCCGTGACTGGAATTTCATCCCGCGACCTCGGGCTAAGCAGCGCAACGCCCAAGCCACTAAGCAACGACGGCAGGTGAGGATGTGTCCTCAATGCTGCCATCGAAATTCTGCAAAGCACCGATTGACTGCGGCGTGTAGCGTGATCGCCTTTGCCCGCTTCGATGAACTTCGCCTCCGCTCCGGGTCTCATTTGCCCTTGTTACGTTCGTGGTGGATGGGGATGTTATCGGTACTGTTAAAAATATTGTTAGCGGCACATTATATTCTTTGGTGCTGATTGAAAACGTTAGTACAAATATAAATCTATCTTATTATGGATGTGTAATTAGTGATGACATGATTAATATGTTCTAGAGATACAAGTTTTAGTGATATGCTGGAGATTTATATGTTATATGTTATAGAGATTATTACGAAGATCAGCACATACCCTGCTGTGGCACATAATCGAGTGACCCAAGATGGCGTTAAGGAGGTTCATTGGAGAGCTGCACATACCCAGTAACACATCGTGAGCGACCAAAGTCGGCGTGAAAGGAAAACGATTATATCCGGACATAGAAAGATACAGGAAAGTGCATGAAGTATCCTACGAATGCTAACAGCACTAACTGACAATACGAAGCACATGCGTTTACATATTATGCATGTGCATACATGTTCACCATTTTTTGGGTCCCTAGACTCATGTATAGAACTTTGAGATCCTACTGACTAACTGTTTTTGTGGTACTTCTGTGATGCATTTTGTTCAAAATTCCGGTACACTTATGTGTGTGCAACAGGCGACGTTACCAGGGGGATCATATCTTCACCTTACACTTCATAAAACACACACTCCCCGTGTGCGTCCGGTGATAAAAATTTAGGTATGATATCATAATATCGCCAAATTGCCTCGCGATGAAGGTAAATTAACAATTTCGCAGACGCGGATTGGCAAAACCAAAAGTAAGATGAGACACCGAGAACAATGAAATTGTCTATAATCCCCACTGTGAAGGTGGTTGGACAGTGAAGCTCTAAACGACAACTAGTACCATCACCCATTGCGACGTAGGTGGAAATTATTCATGTGGCGACGCTCACATGTACTTTACCTAATTATTAGCCTGAGACGTTTCGACGGCCTGCGACTTGGCTTGCGCTATGACTTCGTACACCTACAAAGAGTCGACCAGAGTGAAGAGAAATTCACCTCACCTCGTATGCACGCTGCCCTTCAGGAGCCCTCACTATACGTGGCGTCCATATAGGGCTGTCACAATAGAAATTAACTGCTAAATGGGTTCTTCTTTTACGTACGAAAGTGTAGTTACGTCCCTCCCTGCTTCTTGTGCTACAGTCAAGCTGCCGTCACCGCGGAAGCTTGCGCAACACTAATATTTACCGGGAGACGTATGCGGGAACGCTACGTGTTTTGCATTGCATGTAGGCGCAGGAACGCCTTATCGGCAATTATGTTTTTCGTATGCTTCTTTTGAGGTTGTTCTTTATTGAAACTTATGCTGTTCTGTATTTGTATGCGTGATTCCAAAGAATGTATGCACTGTTCTCGTCATTTTGCTGAGTGCTTGAAGCCTCTGCCTTACGGGGTTATGAGCCATAGATGATGATATTTTTCTGTTGACGCTACGCCACGAACAAATCCTGGAATCCTAGCCATAGACAGCTTCGCTGTAAAAGTAGTATGCATAATGGTTAGGTGGTTTGCCAGAAAGTTCAATAGAATCGGGATACCTTTTGTTGAGGAAATTCGAAGTACTTGAGTTTCATAGGCACCAACGTGTTCGCGTAGAAACCTCAAGCAAACCATCTTGCGACCCACTGTGATAAGGTGTCCAAATAATTTTTAGAAATTATATTTTACACAACTTTGCCTGTGTAGGCACAAAGCCATTTGCCTGTGCACAGAGCCATTTGAAGCAGAAACAATGTGTCAAGTAAAATTTCTTTGTCACCGTGGCGCATACGGGTGGATTTTACCCGACCTGAGGACGAATGTATTGCTCTAAAGAATCTTCCAAAAGCACAACAGTTAGGCCCCGCCAATGACAAGCAGTTGCTGCGAACGAGAACCTTTGTAAACGCATGCCCTTATCCTTTGCTTTTCGTTGGCCTCATTTGATTTCATTTTCATTATAACCTGCGCAGCTATATTTATAGTTGTCAATCTACAGTTAAGTCCTCAATCTACAGGTAAGTCCACCGCAGGACGAAGGGTTTGCAGGTTGGTCATAAATTGTATTTCTCTTTCGCCAGCTAATTGCATCTTATGCCTGCAAATTTCCTTATCTCATCGTACTATCTGATCCTCTGCCATCCTTGATTGCGTTTTTCGGCAACCATTTTCTTATGCTAACCGTTCACCTTCTGGTCACTTTGCATAATATGCACCCCCCCCCCTCTGCACCCTCCCTTTCTTTCTATTAATCTCAACTCAGTATATCAGCTACACTCTAATACGTATAGACTGACATCTTCTTGTCTGCTAACATTACTGCTAGGATTTTCCGCTTGACCTCTCGTTGCGTGTCCCTTTGTTCCTTCCCTGAGTTTCTTTGCTCTAGGTTATTTCTTTGCCATAATTTAGTACCGGTGTAAATGCGCTGATTGTATACTTTACTTTTCAAGGGTAACGATTCGCTGCTCTCCGTAACTTCAGATCGCACTATATTTGCGATCTCACGGGATGGATATAACGTACATGCACAATGGTGTGAAGCGCTATATGTGTATAAGCACATTCTTATTTGTCTCCAAATTTTCTTCTGATAATCCGGGTTCGCTGTGACTGTTGGGCTTAGGTAAACGCACTCTTGCTTCTATAGGCTTACTACCAAACACGCACTACTATTCTTTCGCAAGGCTACTGAACACTTCTAAACGGTTCAAGTACGCAATCACTTGTTGCATATGATCTCCAACACTAATTACCTAATTAGTTGCATGTCAGACAAAGAGCTAGGCTAACATATTCAGTACATAATTAAAACTTCTCTCTCGCTCTATCTCTCTATCTCTTCTGCGTTGCTGAACATTGAGCGTTCTTCGTGAATTTTTAGTGGACGATAATCTTATGGAATGCCTATGAGTGACTTTACGTGTTTTCTCTACACTGTGCTTATGTTTTAATGGGGTGATATCGCGGCCGTGTTGTCTTCATACATAAGTACATGAAATCACTTTAGTGAATTTTTGCACTCCTGTGTGGTGGGTGATGGTCACATAATTACTGAACTGTGCTTTCGGTGCCGGTGCCCATAGCATCAGCTTGAGTGCGTGGGCTCATAGTAATTGTTGATATTTTCTTCTTGCTTTTCATTTTTTTATTCTTCCTTTCGTAAAGAATTTGGGATTTTGGGATAGCCAGCTCTAACGTAGCCTTCCTTTTCATGTTTCTACATCTAGAATATAAAAAAGAGACAACGTCATCTGCAAACCGAAGTTTGCTGCGATGATTGCGCGTTGCTACTTACCCTTAGACATTCTCTATCAGTAATGTTAAGTACATTTTAAAAGAATTCATTAATTACCCTTGGGAAGACTGTCTCCTTGCCTGGCACCCTTTTTACTTTTATTTTTCTGTTTTTCCTGTGAAGAACTATGGGAGCTAAGTCATTTGCTGCAAATACAGTAAGAACTCGCACATCGTGCGAACTGGAGTCTGAAGACAGGAGCGACGTTGAGACAGACGAAAGAAAAAATAAAAGGAACTTCGGGCCCATGTTATCCTACCAAGAAACAATTAAATCACAAACCTTTGCGCCACCCTCACAGCTCATTAACTGAAAGCGACCCTGCCGTAATACAGCGTCCTGGCCTGTAAGTGCTCACACTGTTCAGCAATATTGACAGTGAAACGGGTGAGACGGTCTTAAAGACCACGTTCCGACGCTTGCAAAAATACTCGGCCATTGAATGTAACTGAAGATATTCCTTCGTTTTAAGATCTCGTAGAAGTGTTCGCGCGATGTCTTTACTTTTGTTATTCTATCAACCTGTGATTTCTTCCGCCATTCGTAAAGACGCCCCACGTTTTGTTCCAGAAGCTGACGCATGGGCGCGGGCTGAGCGGTTGCCGGAGTGGAGTCCCGACCGCGAACGGAGTGCGGCGGCGGCTGCGGCGGCGAGACAAGTATCCTGGTTCGGACAAAGTGAGTGTTCTTCTAAAAAAAATATTCGGCATAACTGACTACTGGATTACTTGCCAGAGGGGTAACGCCTAGGGGTGCAGCTCGGACAGCACTTTTTGCTGGGCTAGTTGTTTCATACTTAGGTGGAAAGGACGCGAAACCATGAGAGGAAACGACCAGTTAGGTCAGGAAAGAGTGTCACTCGCAACTAACCTTATTATTCAGAGCATACAGGTGCACTTTTTTGGAAATGTGCCAGCGTGCGCAAACAGATTTGCGCACCGAAAACACACCAGGAAGCGAAGAAGAATGAAATTGCCAAAATGGACGCTCATTCCACCAAATACGAGAGGAAATTATATTCGTTGCTGCGCAGGGTAACAAAAAGCGTACCTGTTTGTGCACCTGCGTTAAAGACTGTACCTGTGTACTTTTAATAAGGTTAGTTGCGAATGACGCTCTTTCCTGTCTCGTTGCTTCTCAACATCGCTTCGCAACTTTTCCACCGGGAGGACTGTCTGTTGCGATTGTCTACTTTGGTGGTTATCTCTCTTGCGCTACCTCCATTTTCCAGTTGCCACCGCTTCTAAAGAGCGATTACCGGTTGGGGATCACCGCGTTTGAAGAAACGCTAAGAGTGTAATGTTAAGTTACGCTTTAATTGTAAATTGCGCTTCTCTAATTCCACTTGACACGGCCACCTTTACTGTGAGCTGGTGCGCACTTAGTAGTCCAGGAAAGAGGCAAGACCGAAAGACGGGTGGAAAAGCCACCCGAAAGTTTTTGCAGTAGCTCGCTGTGAAGTCATGGATTTGGCGACAGCATATACGTTGTTCTAGTTGACTTCTCGTCACTGTACGCGACTACGTTGCCTTCTAGAATAATGAACCGAAGAGCAAACCTGTAGTGAGTTGCTTTTGAAAACTTCTTTCATTTTCTTTTCCTTTTTGCGTCAGCACAACCCCCGAAGATAAGGAAATATATTTTCACGTACATGACGTTGCGCCGACGTGTACGCGCTACTGTTTCGGAGAGAAAAAAATAAATATGTCGTGGTATTCATAATTTTCCCACAATTCTTCAACTTTTTCCTTACAAATGAATGAAAGTAGAGATAATAATATTGTTCAGCAAGAGATAAGCAGTGTTCTACAAGTATAAACTGATCTAGCGGAGCGCCAGAATCTAATAAATATCAGGTATTAAAATGTGGAATTATTCATTTTATCTTCCTTATGGTGAAACCTTTATTTTTTTCCTGCTTGAAATAAACAGTGGCACAGCTTGCCGCCTACTTCAATGTTAATACTTACCTGCGTCGCCGTCACGAATCATTGTCTAATCTATTTCATCCATTATAATAATTGCCTATTCCCTCAAATTACTGCACATGTAGTGTTCTTTTTTTTTGCTTTGCCGTTATTTCTCATACACGTGAATTTCAAATCCTTATCCTACTTTTGCTTGTTATCTTAACTTATTGACAGGGTATTGCTATCTCTGCTCTGTGCACGGCTTGATTGCTTATTGTGTTGCACACATAATGGCTGCATTGTGCCATGTTGTTTAATTAGTGCCCTTCCTGCGACAGTCGTTGGTGGAACCGGCAATGTATTCAGATAAATAACCCAAAGGGTGTAATCATAAAGAACTACTTTAGTAATCATGCTTTTTTCCCGCAAGTAATTTTGCCTTTGGTGTCTGTGCGATGTCCTCCTGCAAAACGATCCGAGTATGCGTTCACAGTTAGATACACTGGCCCCATTTCTTGCCTTGAACTTTGTGCTTACCATACAGTATTTACGTATAATTGGAGCTGCATTCATGAAAATTGAAGAGCTTTTTTTAGTACCTTCCTATGGAACACATAAGTTGCACCAGTTTATCCTTCAGTGCATCCATAGTCGCTCAGTCTAATTTCCTTAGAAACTCGCTGGCCATATTACTGTTAGTCACTTCTTTCATGTTCTTCCATGTTTTTCCATGCACCCACACTAAAGCGCTTATAGCATTCTCGTGGAATACATGCCTTAAGGGGATTCTGTAACTAACTTCGGTGTTAACGCATTTTGCCCGCGTGTATGTGTTAGTGCGCACGTGTGTGTGTGTGTGTGTGTGTGTGTGTGTGTGTGTGTGTGTGTGTGTGTGTGTGTGTGTGTGTGTGTGTGTGTGTGTGTGTGTGTGTGTGTGTGTGTGTGTGTGTGTTATGCCTTTTGTATTTTTTTCCTTTTCTTTCGTCCCTTACAACTTCCCGTGCGGTAGTACGACAAACCTATTGCTAGGATCACCTCTCCAAATATAATCAAATTTTCTCTCTTCCACGTTACGGATGCATGTTAAGAAGGAGGTCTATTTCTTTTTCGAGAACACAGAAATAATGCACACCGCACCATAACAATGACACAGCGTAGCTTAAGTAGGTCGTGTTTCTCCTGGACGATGCCGCCAGAATATCGCAGCACCGAGAAAGGAGCGGACACGCCGCAATGATCACCGCCCGCCGCGGTCCACACGGCGCCACATCTTCGTTACCTGAGCGTGCCGCAGTGAGATACAGAGCAAAAGCTACAGCCCGACGCGGTGTGGTCGTTATGACAATGCGACACACAGACGGCACGGCGTTGCTGATTCGATTAGGCTAGTGTACAGCGGACCGTCTCTGCCGAGGGGGAGAGATAGTATTTGGAATGGACACCATCTTTTTTGGTTAGCGGAATGTAGGTGAGATCCTCATGTGATTAGCGCAATTAGCGCGGGCGAAGAAGATTTCGTCCCTCCATATTCGGGCGCAGGAGAAGGTGCGCGAGCGAGAAGCTGTTGCACGGAGTGTTCCCATGGCGATAGCGGAGAAGACTGTTATTAGAGTCGACAGGAAAGGCAAATTTTCTTTACGTCCAGCTTCCCTTTTTCTCTCAGCTGCCTACCGTCGTATTTGCTAGCTCTGTTCCGTTGATGTGGAAGTTTACTGACCCCGAGCTACGTTGTATCGGAGCACTAATGGAAATTTTTGTGCAATTTCTAATGCGATAGAAGCAAATTCGGTGGTACGGAAATGCATGAGGTATCTCTTTTTTAATCCTTGCTGTCTAATAGTCCTTGCAGCTTGCTATAGCTATTTTCGAACTGAGCAAACGGCATTCGGAAGGGAAAAAATCTGCAATTCGTTGTAAACGAGAGAAATTGTAAACTGTTTCGTTTGATGTTGTTATCACTTACCTCTTTGCTATGCAGTAGGTGTCGCTACGTAAATGGACGTCAATACCGGTGTCAGAGATCCAGAATGCTTTTTTGAAAGGTCAAATTGCGCAGCGGAAATTCAATAAGAAAGGTGCATTAATGGTATTCATTGTGTTTAACGTATGCGTAGATTGTTAACATTGCAGTGAACTTTATGATAACTTTTTATTAGTTTAGGCTTCTTCTGAGACAGTTGCGGTAAATATTTTCCGACACGTACTCTCGAAAAACAGAAGTCAGACGCTGCCGATGTGGATACCTGCAGAAGGGGACATAGACGAGACAGTAGGCTGAGCTTCCTCGGCTGCCCAGCACTGACCATTCCTATTAGTCAACTAGTACGTGAAGTCTTTGCGAATGTGTTGTGTTAATTATCATTCCATAACACCCCCTTCTCTTTAAGGAGCTTAAAACCTACAAGGTGCGAAACCCTGTTATTTTTTACCCCCGAGCATCCTTTCCCTCCTTTTTTTTTTTTTTTTGACACCCCGATTTCTGGCATTGTCAAACGATTGCGTATGTGTGGATCTTCTTTTTTTCTTATACCGGCGTGGTAGTTGGAAAAGAAGAAGGAGATGACTTTAGAGAATGCTGTCTTTGCACAGCTCTAGCCACGTATGTCCAGTGCAACAGCAAGATTTATCAGCCCTAAAAGCCCAAGTGTGTGTTTAAATTATATTTACCGCAGCTATTTGAAAGAAGTCTAGAAATAACAAGGGACGTTTCGGTGATAGAGCAAAGTTTAAACACTCTGCCGTTCCAAGAGTGGCATAGGTTTCACATCGTTAGTCATAGTACATTCAGGAAGAACTCTCTAAACCTCCTATAAACAGATACTTATGCTCTTCGTACAGTTATCTACGCAAGTCAGTTAAATGTATGAAGCGCCTTTCCCTGGCAGAATCTTTTGTAAAGGTATGAAATGTTTATTCACAGTGGCAGTGCTTTTAATTCTGCTACTCTGGCACGCTTTCATTCTCTTCTACCGCGTTATGTTTACTTGAACAGACACAAACAAACACGCACGCATGCACACGCAACACACGTACACGAAAGCATACAACAACGTACATACGCAACACACATCTCAAGCCACAGCATCATTCATATTATTCCGCCTTGTGCTCCCTTTAAACAAAGAGTCCGACTGACAAGAATAAAACGAATGCCACCGTTTATAACAATTCCTACGAGGCCTTTAGAAATTGCGAAAGCGCCTCGGATCCGCGAATGCCTCAGTGCAAAGACAATAACAGTCGCAGATTCACCAGCGGGGTGCTTGGACAATGGGCGCGCTTCAGCACAGACCGTGTTCGTAGCGTGACGGTCACGCCTCCGTGGACCGCGGGTCTCGTATTTTTCTTCTTAACAGAGACCGTACTCGAGCGCAAGAAATACTTTTTTCAAGATGGTGGACTGAGAAAGTAACCTCGTGCTCTCTATCGCACTTCATGCTGGCGGATACCGAGCTCTTGATAGCGCGTGGTACACGAGTCTTTCTTATGGCACGAAATAATGTTAGGAGAATTTGATTCTTCTGCTTGCGCTTTTGGTAAGTTGAGTCAGAAAAAAAATTATCCTGCCGTATGCGTGCTCCTGGCATTCCTTGCGGAAGTTACGTCGACATTAGGTTCCGAGAAGGCGATTATTGCGATATACGTAGATATTTAAGGAACAGCACTACGCCGCTTTCGCACCGAATTCGATTGAGCACAATCTGTCACTGTATAAGTGACAGGCAATGTTTGCGGCGATGGTTGAATTTTCGGTTTAAGCAACCTTAGCCGAGCTAACGCACTAATGCCGAAATATGCTCGAGACGCTCAGTACTTTGTCTTCATCTTTGGGAAAAGTGCCTCTAAGTTTAATCTACTTTAACGGCACAAATACCACAGCACTGTATCGAAACTTGCGTCGCATATAAAGTGTATGAACACCGTTGCGAACTTACACTGCACTCAGTGTGATCTTTCTGGTCAGATTGCGACTATCATGTCTCAAGAACACAGACTATATATACTCTAAAAATCTAGAACAAGATGTAGCGTTCGCGGGAAAGCTCATGTTTTTGTGACGTAGAGATGAGAAAAAGCGGGAGGTGCCTCCAACCATGAATCATAGGTGTGGGCATTTGACAACTCATCTTGAAGAGTGCGTTCTCTTGCATCTCAAGCGTAGTAACACTCACATAAACACGTGTTTCCGCCACGTCTAGCAGAATCAGCATGACAAAGCATGGTTTTTGACTTATTACCACAGAAATCTTGTTACCGGTATCGCCAAACACGCTGCCTCGATACAGTGCCACTTAAGATAAAGTATTTGATAACAGTATCAAATAAGACCTCACTCCGTTGATGACTTCACCGGCAACTCGGTTTCAGACATTTACCGGAAGCGCCGAGACCACAAGTTTAACGTTCACTCCTTGTGCACGCTGATGAACCTGAGAATAGCATTCTTACTCCGTACGGTGTGCCGAAGACCCAGTACGTAACCCGTTCGCTGTCGCCTTCAAACTAATAATCTTACAAAATTTTGGGACTCTGAATCTTGGGAAAGGCATAATTTTTGATAGCAGCAAAGTTGTAGGAAGTTGTAGCTAGATTGGCAGGCATTCACGTTTCAGCTCGTAGGCCTACTGGGTTCCACCTAAACACATTCACAAAACCTATCTAACGACTGAAGTCTGACGCTGCTTTGCAATCAATCAATCAATCAATCAATCAATCAATCAATCAATCAATCAATCAATCAATCAATCAATCAATCAATCAATCAATCAATCAATCAATCAATCAATCAATCAATCAATCAATCAATAAATAAATAAATAAATAAATAAATAAATAAATAAATAAATAAATCAAGCAAGCAAGCAAGCAAGAAAGCAAGAAATGTTATTATAGATGAAGCTTCTATAGCCGGTTGCCATTTTCTCCAAATGCTATCATTCTTCAACTGGGACTGCAGTCTCACTAATTCCGATCTGAGTTCGCTGGTATATTAAGTTCAGCGTATGGGGAACGATATCTTAAACCTGTTTAAAACCGTCGCCATTTAGTAGAATAAAATACGGCATAGGGTCATTTTAAGTGTACCTGACACATTTATGCTGTTCTCCCGGCTTGTTCTATCGATCACCAAAAATCTCGGGCCTTGTTCTGGCTGTATGCTCACTTGCGAGCGCTGATAAAATGCACAGTATGAAATTTCAATAGGAAGACGAAGGGAAGGAGATTTCTGTTCTTTTATTCAAGAGCGTGTCGAACGTTAAAGCCCTTCTTGTAGCGTGCGGTACGCATATTTCTCTGGCATTTTTCTCCCTCTTTTTCTAGACAACTGACACTGACATGCATAGCGACAAATTGTGCGCAGGTTCCTACGTGAAGAAAAAACAAAATCCCTCTGAGAGAGAGAGAAAAGCGTTCTTTTTTTTTAACTACGTCAAAGGAAAAGCTGGGATCGCGCACGGAAAGAGGATGAGAGAATGAAAAAAAAAATATATCATCCAACGAAGCAAGGTGGGAGAGCATCTTCGACCGCCTCAACGGCGGTTCGCGGCGAGGGCTTCCAGGGAGCAGGCAGGAGCAGCTATCGTTGAGGCGGTCGATAGCGAGACCTGCAGTACAGGCGTCGAGTGCAGGAAGCATCTAGGTCGGAAACGCACGACCCTGCACAACTTAACACTCTGATGATCGCATTGTTACAAGAATGTTGCGGCCATCCTCCTCGGCAAGTTTCAGCCCAGTGTTGACTCGGGCCGGTTAATCATGATCCGCGTGCGAGACGCGGACTAGAAAGCAAAGAACGGAACACGACGCTGACAAATGAAGTCTTGCTCGATCCATGCTGTGAAGGCTGCGAGAAGCAAGAATGTTTTTGTGTGTTTAAACTTGCATACCTTCAAGTTAAATGCGGCGTTACGGAAGGGAGCAGCCATAGTGCAAGTCCACATGCGCCAACACGTATAAAGCAGATAGATGCCGGAGAAATGGTAGCGCAAAAATGTCTAAAACACATAATAAGCAATACAACCGCAAGCAAATGCTAAGACATTTAAATCGTGCAAGAAGTTAAAGCTGACGAAGCGCATTCATGAATGCACTTCGTTCTTCTGTCCGCAAGCACATTTGTGTGTTTTGGAGCGGATGGCTCGTGGCCTGATTGAGTAAAGGAAGTTGTTTGAGGAATTGGCGAATAGGTCCAGCACTGGGGGTCTCGCAGCAGGAATCTACTCTTCCCGGGCGCACTTCGAGAGCACCATCGCCATCTTCGCGGTTTTGCTGGTTGGGGGAGTGATGCAGTCCTCGCAAAAGTTTCCCATCCACTAGCTCAGACTTGCGCTGCTCAGCGAAAGCTGGACAGTCCCTGAAGAGGTGACGCAAGCATCGGTGCGGCGTTTCCTTCGTGAGTATTGCTTGCGATTCATGCTGTTGTGAACAGCGCGAGGAAGAGGATTGCAGTCGATACGAGTACTGCAACTCATAGAGATTACATTCTACCTCGACAGAGCTACTTTCTCACCTTCTGCTCCGTGCAGATTTTGCAATGCCTCAGCAACGTTAAAGCGCTTCTTGAGTGCCATGGGTCTTCGCTAGGGAGCCGGCGCTTACTTGGAGCTTTCCCGCAGTCAAAAAGTGTTTCCATATTGTCCCGTCCTATTGTCTCATTTTCTACGTCGGTTGAGGCGTATCCGCGAAAAGTCATATTCTATTGCTGTTATCTTATACATCACGGAATCCGGTTTGTTAGAAAATTAATGTTTTGTTCATGTCGAAGATCTTATTGCCTTTTTTTATGACACTGTTTGACTCACAAGTTCCCAAATTTGTAAAAGAAAAGAAGAGAAGAGAAAGCACGCTATATCGAACGTGTATTTAAGCTACATAATCTTTCCTATTGAAAATTTTCTCTAGGATCACTTCTAGGAGCTAAAAATGTAACAAGACTTCCAATCTATAACCATTCGTGCTGGTTTTAATTTTCCTTGTATAGTAGGGGGCTGCTTCCGTGCTCTGTTTTGCCTTTAAGATTTGCATCGTTTTTTTAAGTGGTTCTCCTTCGTTGACAATTCCATCACAATATACAGTTACTTTCTGCTACTTTGTTATGTCCTCTTTTTATTGTAACGGCACTGGTGATTTAGGAATTCGGTATTACGAAAAAAAAAAAACGGCTATATGAGAGTTCTACAGTACATACGAAGTACTCTAGAAAAGCAAAAATACCTTAATATGCAACATTTCTTTTTGTGTGCTTCGTGTCGATCGTTAGAGCTTTTTGCGGCTACTATTTCAAGTTACGTTCGCTCAAAAGGACAAAATTTCAAAAGCTGAACACGCTTTCTGAACAATGATAGCACCGAGCAGTATGAGGTCACATCACATATACGTTTGATGCGATTCTCGACCTAGAAGAAAAAGATACCGAAGCGCTCACGCAAGCCTTGCGAGATGAAATTACATCTGATAAGCCGATTTCCCACTCGCTCGATTGATTTATTAATTTGTTCTCAAGGATGCCATAATACTCACACGTTCAGTTATAAGCATGCCACGACATTGCCTCGCTCTTGGTTCTAGGGACAATGCCGCTATGGTTAGGGCAGCCCCCAAGTAGCCGCCTGGACAATCTGGCCGAGTGTTCCATCCATAGTATGACGGCGTGGAAGGTTTTTTTCTTTCTCTTTACTTTTCGCCCACGCGATCCATTCCCGTGCGTACATAGCCCTCCCTGCTCGTTGGGAATACACTAGGCACTTGGTCGAGGGAGAGTAGGCCGGAGGAGGAGATGTAACGCTCCCCGTACCCGGTCTACTCGCCCAGAGATGTAGACAACAGTGGAAAAAGCAGCAGCGGCGGCATCAGCCCCGAGCACTGCCACCACGACATACGAGGCCGAACATCGCGTCGACTGGTGGGCTTGGCTAGTGCAAGCACATACACACACGCGCAGACGCTCGTCTCCGAGCTCGTGCCGAGCGGGAGAGCGTGCTGCTTACTTGCTGGCTGGCGTGCCGAAGCCGCAGAGCAGCAACAGAGGCTGTGGTGGTAGAGGAGGAGGAGTAGGGCGGTCGAGAACGCCGCTTGTTCTCTCTCTCTCTCTCTTCCCTGCCTTCCCGCTGTCCCTTCTTTCCTCGTGATGGCGCGTATGACTAAGAGCAGAGAACTCGGGCGCCGAGAGATCTCGGAGCCCTAACCTGATTAGGACCCTTTTCATCTTCCACGGAGTGCCCCGTTGTTTTCCATCGCTCCTTCCCTATCCGCGGCAGCGGCGGTGCAGACACGGGCCCGCCGCCGCCGCCGAGCAATGAGCCTGGGGTCTGTCGCACCCTTCTGCGCATGCGCAGCTGTGCCTCGCCTCGCCTCACTTTCTCATCCTCCTTCTCGTCTACACACACACGCGCACAGGCACACACACACTCTCTCTCTCTTTCATCTCGTCTTTCCTCGCGTCCCGTCCTTCGTCCCTCCCTGTCCTACAGGCGCCTTCTCTCCATCCTCCCAACACCGCCACCCGCTCCTCGCAGCCGCCGATGCCCAACGTGCCTTTGTTCCGCGGGCTCCGAAAACACACGCGCCGTAGCAGCTAGCTTTGCGGCGGCGGCGCATTGTTCTCTTCCAGCCATCGTCATCGCGCATCTATGGCGAGCTTTGCAATCTCTCTTCCTTTCAACGCAGCGCGCCGTTTGCGGCCGCCGCTGTTGTGTGTTGCTGCTGGCTAGCGAAACCTCTCGAGCGCGGGTCTTTCATTTTTTTTCCTTCTCTCGGCCGGTGATGCGGGCTAGCGAAGGCCGATCAGCCGTGCGCCAAAAGCAGTGCGCCTCTCAGCGCAATCATTTAAGAACGCAATGGGTTTATTTATTTGTTGATTGAACGCACGTACTGCCTTGGTTCTTTCTTTGCCATTAGGATGACTTTTTCAGTGGAAGTACAAGTTAAAAAGAAGGCGTGGAATTCCTCGCGACACGTTCTCAACTAGATGCTACTCTTTTTTTCACAGTTTTACCTTTTCAAGTTCATTTTCTGGAAGTCGTTATCTGTGAGAACCACCTGCCGATTCTTGGACCATCACCTGTTGTGGGTACTGTGTCTGGTAGATTATCACCATCATCATTGTCATCATCAACGTTCTTGCGCTCGCTTCGTGATGCCTTTAATGCAAATCTACGTTTAGTTAATTTTTTTGTACCTACTCACTGCTTGTCGCGGGTCATGCTGTTTTGCAAGCGCTCGTTGGCATATACGCTGCAGAAGTACGTGTTGCCTCCTTTTCTTTTTTTTTTTTTTGCAGGAACACTTCAGAGCCGTCTATTTCCTGTTACTCTATTGGCGATCAGGAACCAGGGTGCGAAAACATAATTTTGTCGGGTACTAGTAAACCCAACGTACCATTTCGTTCCTTCTTACAACCTCACCCTCTCGCGCACACGAAACTATCCTGCCTTTGTATTCGTTCTGTTTGATGTCGTTGCTTTCAGAGGTGACAGACAAACGTTCCCATCAGTGCTTATCACCAAGCTATGTTAATTATATTACTTAATAAAATCTTAGTATTGTGCTTTAAAACCTGATATATCAAAAGAAAGGAATTTTGCCGCCAAGCTCGCACTAACTTTTCAGAAAAGAAAAAGAGCAGGCTGAGGAGGCTTGGCACAGAAAATGGACCATGCTGTACATAAGAAATATTCCACGTACACTGAGAGAAATTCGAACGATGGAAGCTATAGCTATAATGTGGAAATAAAAGATCCAAGAGAACTTAATGAGAAATCATAGTAGAGTAGCGCTGATCTACGAATAAATGAAAGAAGAGAATAAAAAAGAGAAATTGTGCCTATTTACTGCTGTTGCTTGATTTAATTGGGTGTCATCAAAATGTTGCTAACTATTCGGTAACCAGTTAACACTCTTGCGCAACCAATAAATTTTATGCGTATAAAGGATGATAAGATGAGCTGATACAGAAGCACTTCAGCAAATAAAGAAATTTTAGCAAACACTCGTTGGCAGTCAACTTAATATACGAAGAAAAAGAAGCAAAAAAGAAAACATAGCAAATTGGCCATTTCTTCAGGCTACAAGCCATACCAATTTTAGGGCAGCTTTACACGATAATGCTGTTAGCGTCTCGCGACAACAGATTTACACGCTTGAAAAACAATTGCGTGCGCAGACAGCCACAACGTCGAAGAACGATGCAAATTTGTTTTCACTAAGGGCGTTATTTCCCCCTTTTCTTTCAATACGCTTAAAAAACCTTATTTATTGAATCTTGTTTTCGTCACACGCCACACGCTTTGGACACGCGTATCCGCTGACGCACGCGTCTGCAAAACACGGGGAATCGGAAAACCGCACCAGCACAGCCGGGGACTGCGGCCACTAATTCCTCACGCGGATGCCACCACGCCAGCTATGTGCGGACGTCATCAGTATTCATTCGACCCGACGATGCGAGGCCTCAAGACTCGCGCAAATAGTTCTCGCACATGTCTAATTTTTTTTTTTTGCTATTCCTCAAGACCTCTCCTTCGCTCTAGTGGTAGTTTGGAAACGGGACTCGCATTAATTTTCGGCAATGCCACCGCACCAAAGCGCCGCGGTCGCGGCGCGAACGCTGGCGGATTGGAGGCCGGGGCCAAAACATTTGCATTACACCGCGCGCCCGTCACGTGGTGGTATACGACGCGGAGACAAACGGGGCGGCGTCTTCCGGGAGGGACGACTCGGGGTCCTAATAACCAAATGCATTTCATCTGTTGATGCCTCTGGGAAAAGGCGAACGCCGCCTTCTCGCGCGAGCACAGCAGCGGGCTTTAAGATGCCGGCGTTGTTGTGGCGGCTGGCACCACGCGAGGAGGGAAGGGAACGGTAGTCGCGTGGTCCCCACCGCGAAGACGCCATCGTTCTTAGTTTACGCCGTCGGGAAAGTGGGTGCCGTTACGGTAGAGCGCTCCTTGTTTAGGCCGTGGGAAGAAGAAAGAAAAGGTAACAAATGTGATGGGGATGAGGCAATCAGGAAAAGGGTTCACGAGCGTGGAAATCACTTCGCTTACGACGTTCAGATATCCGTTCTTCGGTCGCAAAAGCCAACGACCACTCGCGGAATAGCCTGCTACACGTACCAGTGATATTTGTCGAGGGATTCAAATTCGTCTTTGTAGAACGTCTGCAGTATACGGTGAGCCCGACAAACGCCTCTGCTGTTGATGGCGACCGCTGAGATTGCGAGACGCGAAAGTGAAGCGTCGCTTTAGTTGTGTGTGTATGTGTGTGTGTGTGTGTATGTGTGTTTTTAAGATGGCACGCTGAAAGTGTGCTGCATAAATCTTGCTGTCGAGCAACACAGGGATACTGACAAAATGTCACTGCGTGTGCGAGGCTTAACGCGGTCGCTTTTTATGCACTTGACTCAACAAGCAAACTTATGACCTAAATTACGCGCTGGTAGATTAGAGTAGATATGGCGCGGAAGTAGAAGCAAAATAACGCTAAAAATCACCGTGCTTCTTCTTCCATTTGTGTGTGCTGAAAAAATTACCATTGTCGTTCGCAGTGAACGGAGCATTGCGATTCAATGATTTGTTTGTCGTTGAATGGAGCTTTTGCTATCTCAACCGCTCTCAGTATTTATCAGTGCCTGTTGTGAGAAATCACTTATACGCCCTATGTACAAATCAAGCATCGCATGCTTGGAGCCGTGAGGTCACGTGTTCCACATGATCGCTCATTCGCTCATTCATTCATTCATTCATTCATTCATTCATTCATTCATTCATTCATTCATTCATTCATTTCACGACTACTCTATCAAAACCATAAAGATACTCTTGAATGAGCGATGAAGACGACAGTGATGCTTGAGTGGTTGAAGGAAAACGAAAAGTAGCATTACTGAAATTTATGTCTTTGTGCTGACTAGCTCACTGCTTAGTGCCATCCCTGCCGTATATCTGGGTTATATTGCTACACTATTCCATCGCTAAGGTTGGTTTCTCATACCAGGTCTTACGTTCTTCAATAAATTATTTCTCAGAATTTCCAGAATTGCAGCCCACACACAAATGTCGTGAGACATAACATTCACACCGCAGGTACTTTATCATAGATCATCTCGGACTATTAAATATTAAATGTGCAAAAAAAATATCAGTGCTCAAACCTAAGAGTGATGTAATTATACTGGCGCGGCTCTTTACGGGCAGTGTAGTAGCGCCTGTGCGATGTCATTACAGACCCTACACGGTGTGTTAAAGCTTTTAAGGGTTCCAGAAATTCTGGCGGACCGGCCTATGTCATGTGCGCGTTAGTCGGACCCGCGCATAGTTAAAACACCGTCCGACAAGTTGAAGCGCAATGATAACCCTCGCTATTGCAGTCAGTGCTTCGCCCTTCGGGGGAAACTGCCCATTTTTATTTTTCGCGCAATTCCTAGTTTTCTATATACAACAACCTAATCAGCCTCTGCGTACACGCCTGAATTTTGAATTGTTACAAATATAACGCCGTATTTTCCGGAAACGTGGTCTATTTGCACAGCCACAAGGCCGTTTGAAGCCAAAGGACGAAGTTTAGGCAAATCCATGTACCGCCCGTGATTAGCGTGTCGGCAGAACAGCCTTACTGGAAAGTCCCATCGACACTAGCGCAAGAGATTCCTTTGCCAAATTAAAAAAAAAATAACTGTATGGCGCAGGCCACTCCATACTGCGGTGATTGAAACGCGTTTTTAAAAAAATTGCGCAGATCCAACGCCCATATCGGAATTTGTGTGTTTCGAAGCATTCGTGAAGCGGTTAACTGTTACAAAACTGTTCATTTTCTGCGACGCGTTTTGCGGCATAGCGATTAAGTGCCCGCCTGGGACAAATCAGCAAAACGTGGGAACTCCCGCAGTACGAACCACGCACGTGATCTCCGCAAAACTGGATTACACCGTCTCCGGGAACGGCCCTGTATACTATTGCATTTTACTCCACGATTGTCCCACCTTGCTTGGCAAGTAACCGACCGAGCAGACGCACTGAACCCCGGTAAAGAATAAGGCATATAGAAACCTTCTATTTAATAAAGTACTTATGCGCTTAATAGCGCGTATTTATTGCAGTCGGAATATTTATCTACCGTTGTTTCACAGCGTAATTCCGTAAAGAACAGCACTTGAATTTCCAAAGCTTTTTTGTGGTGCATGTTCCTTGCCATCGGCTATCTGCCCCGGCGCTAATTATATGTCCAGCTTCAGAATTGGCTGTCGTTCGCTTTTAGGAACACTCTAAATATAGCGTAAGAGATTCTTGTGACTGCGGACCTAGAGCCGGCCACCAGCACGTTTGTGTGTGCACGACATGCAGGTTTGACTAGCGCCCCACGTTAGAAAGGGCAAAAAAGAAGGTAGACACAAGACAAGCGCCGACCCGCAGCTAAATTTTATTCGGAGCAGACAGCGTGTACACATATAAAGGAAGCAATGAAGATGAGCACACCGCACTACGCTTATAAGCGGCAAGGAACATCGCAGGCATGTTGAACTGCACGCAAACATTCAATCACAGCAAACCTGCAAGTATATATACCAACTAGCCAAGCAACTCGTTCTACTTAAGACGTAACGCAGATGGGGCTACACATAAGCCGATTCGTTACACGAGTGCTATTTTGTGTATACATGAGCTATTCGGCGAGACAGCGCTGTTTTGTGTATACACAAAACAGCACTCGTGAATCGGCTCGTGTATATATACTATACATAGCTCGTGTATATATACACGAGCTATATCGGCGAGACAGCGGCATCCCGGACCAGATAGGGGCAGCAATGTTCGCGAGGGTCCGCCCAGAAAGACTCGCTTTTAAAATACCCGAACCGAAAACAACGTTCAAGTGGCGAGCTCGCACACACCCCGGGTCGGGCTGCGGTGCAGGCCTTCGGCGTGCCCCGGCTCTCGCGGTCTGTGCGGAGCCGCACTCGACGTGTGCCGAAACCGTCCGCGCGGAAGACGCGGTCTCCACGCTCAATTTGCGACCCCGGACGCCGCTGCTCCCTTATCGCGGTGCTTTCTTTTCGCGCTGGCTGGCTGGTCGCCGCCGAATGCGCCTCCGTGCCGTGCCCACGTTGCAGACGCTTTCGCCATACTTTGCTGTGGCGGCCATTGGAAGGCTCCTTTCGCAACGCCTCTCGTCTCGAGTTTCTTAAATGGTCAAGTCGCGAAGGAATCGTTATGCACTTGTTAAGGAAGGAATTACAGATGCCCTTGTTGTAACGTAGTTATAGCAGTAGTAGTAGTAGTGGTGGTGGTGGTGGTAGTAGTGGTAGTAGTGGTAGTGGTGGTAGTAGTAGTAATAGAAGTAGCAGAAGTAGTAGTAGTAGCAGCAGCAATTGGTTGTGTATGTTTTCTATATAAAATAAGGAAAAGGAAAGTAACGAAGTTACTGCTGACCGTACTGCAGCTAGCTACATCGGCGTATACACGTTCCATGTGTTCAAAGAAAGCCGTTAGACTTACGTGTGACGCTAGGGTCGAGTGTCATTATCCCATGTCCTTCGTTCCTTTTTTCTCTTTGTTTCTTTCTTTCTTTTTTTATTCTGCTTGTTCGTGTTCGTTTTGAGTGGCACTGTAATATGTTTCAGGTTTTAGGTATCGGTTGCTATTGTCGCTTCCTTTGTCCTTCTTCAGATGCCGTTATTAATTTCTAATAAGTTGTTATCCACCGAGGGTGCTGCCTGTGGCATCGCGCTGCTAAGATTGAGCTCGTGGGATTAGTGCCGGCCGTGGCCGCCACATTTCTCAGGGGGCAAAAATGCGAAAACGCTCGTGTACTTGGATTTTGATGCACGTTATATCGAACGCCCGTGCTCAAAATTATTCCAGAGGCTTCAAATATACGGCGTGCCTCATAAAGAGATCGTGATTATGGCATGCGAACGCCAGAATTTATTCATTTCGAAAAGTTGCTATTTTGATACAAGAATGTGTGAACTAAATGCACCGAAAATTCTAATTATTGTGTTTGCCGTTTCATATAAGCTTACCGGCCAAGAAGGACGCCGTTAGCGGCGGACTCTTGATTAACTTCACCCATCAGGGATTCTTTAACGTCCACTAAAATGTAGCACGCGAGCTTTTTATAATTCTTTTTTTTTTACATTCTGCCTCCCATCGAAGTGCGGTTGGGAGTCCGACCTGCGACCTCGTTTTAAGCAGTAGAACGCCATAGCCAGGGAGCTACCGCGGCGATTAGTGAATATAGCAATTTGTGTTCACAGAAGAAGGCATTTAATGCGGTTTTTTCTCGTTCCGCAACTGCTCTGCAGTGTAGCTGTTGCAGATAGAAAAGATATATGGTTTGGGTCATTGCGGACAAAGAGTTCCATTAACTCTGTGAAGGCGGATGACCAGCAGAGCTGTCATATATATATATATATATATATATATATATATATATATATATATATATATATATATATATATATATATATATATATATATATATATATATATATATATATATATATATATATATATATATATATATATATATATATATATATATATATACTGAACTGCCTGACTTCACACACACCACTACCCAGGAAAGTTGACGGGAAGGCGCCAGCCACAGTCTGGACTAATGTAAAAGGATTTGGCTCTGTTCCCACCTGCGGCTCATGCATGGGTATCTCAGAAGTGTAAAGCATGCTAATTTTTCTCTGCGGCCGTCCCAATCCAACCCCGCTTTTCCTCGTTCGCAATAATGAACAACCGCGCGCGCTCTTTTTCTCGGCGAATGGACGCAGGTGCGATTCCCTACAAGGTGTACACGGCAGCGGCTGCTGCGGCTGCGGCGGCGCACGAGGGTGTGCTGACGGAGAAGCGCAAACAGCGTCGCATCCGCACCACGTTCACGTCGGCGCAGCTCAAGGAGCTCGAGAGGGCCTTCCAGGAGACGCACTACCCGGACATCTACACGCGCGAGGAGATCGCCATGAAGACGGACCTCACCGAGGCCAGAGTACAGGTGCGTGCTCGCGATACGTGCGTGCGTCTGTCGCGTGCCATTCTGCTCGGTTGTATATTGCAGCGATAGCAGTTCAAAAGCGTGAAACTGGGTTTGGTGGATGAGGGTAGCTATAGGGGCTTGTTGGTACGGCATATCTTGTTTCGTTGTAGCGCAAGCTGAACGACGAGTACAAACAGAAAGGCACATCTGACACACACACAGCGCAAACTTTCAACAATTTATATATAGCGACGAGAACTGGAAATAATTCCTATCGTTGACAGCTAGCGCTGTATGTGTCGGATGTGCCTTTCTGTTGTCCTTGTCGTTCAGCGTGCGCTACAGCAAAATAAGATGGGTCTGGTCGGTACGTCCGTCCTGCGACAGCCGTCTCCGTCATCGTCTTTATCGTGTCGCCAGGTGCACCTCCTCATCCTCACCTACACCCCTCGCTATGTGGCGCAGAAAAACAGAAACTGTCTCTCGATTGTTTTCCTCACTGGAAATCGAATCTATGCAGAATTTCCGCTGGCCAGGAGATCCTGCGGCAGTTAAGTGTGCGACTAAAATATGCTGACGTCATCCGATGGGGTTGCCGCGAAAATGACATGAGATTGTGATCGATAACAGACGCGCGTGTATCAACGTTTACTTCAGCCCGATGCGTTCAGGCGAGCTCTGTCCGTGGCGCAGTGACAGCGTGGAATTCCCTGTCAACGTCCGAGAAGTCGCCAGAGCATGAGTGACAGGTCCACGTTATACTGCAGTCGCCAGTCAATGCTCTTCGCGTGCTTTTGCTAAGCCCCAGACACTACACGCCAGCTCGACGCGCCTTACAGGTGCTTGACGACCTGCATTCAGTGCTTGCGTGCCTTCGGTATAGAAGACATCACGGGTCTTCGGAAACGAAGATTCTTAGACCATGGCCGTGCGCGTCGCGTGCGCAGAAAGCAAGGAGGACATTATTGCAGTACTTCAAGTTAACGAGTCTCTGCGATCATTTATAGACTAGCTGCGCGTCTTCACGCATGCGCGAAACTAGTGCTGTCTCTCTCCCTCTCTCTCTTTTCGTTCCTAGATTCTATTTGTTCAGCGCCGGGTAGCAAATCGGACGTGCGTCTGGCTAACCTCCCTGCCTTTCGTCTTCTTTTTTTAGTTACTTTTCCTGGTTCTCGCTCTATTCGTGGGCTTGCGCACCGCGACGTGCGCAGGCCCTCATATGTTCGGTGCAGTATTCCGGTGCCCAGTCAAGTCAGCAGTTAGAGGCATGTGCCTCAATATAAGCTATCAATTTGCTTATGTGAAATCAGCAGCATATTCTATTCAAAAAAGGTTTCCTGCACTCGTTGCAGGCTGTGCGTTACGGCGATGATGTTGGCACGCGAAGTACCCCTGCGGCAATGTGCAATTGCCAGCTAGACTCGATAACCACTGCGCCACTTTTTTTATTTACTATATTAAAAACAAAAAACTTGCGGTATCTTAGACTAATGAGATAGCATTGCTACGCGCTCGCTACAAACTTGGGTAAGCGTTTACATGCGTCCAACATGCGCATCCAATCCAGCGAAAGTCCCTGCTTAGTGTATACACGCTTCGTACAGAAGCTGTAGTTTCACAATAAGCAAGTATAGCAGGTCGCGGGCATCCGGCATGCCGATCGCACTTTCCAGACCTCTAAAAACTGTATACAGACCAAGCAGCACGAATACGTCATACGGAGGACCACCGCCATTCCAGTTTTGGCGCTTGGTGCACTGCGTTGGTTTTGGTACACTGCGCAGCGTTTGGTACACTGCGTGAACTGCGTGGAGAGCGGTGGCGTCTCTGCGCATATTTCTGAGGCCTGAATAGGCACTATACTGTAGTTCACTAGGCTGACATTGTGTTGATCGCAAATAAACTGGTCTTGAAAAGACGACGGTGTGCCCCGCGAGAGCCTGCTGCTGTCGCAGTAAATGAGTTGAGTAAAAAAGTTAATTAAATTAAAATCAAATTAATAAAGTAAGTAATGAGTTCAGTAAAAGTAAAAAGAACTGAGTAAACCAGATGAATTCCTAAAGTCTGCCGTTCTTCGTATACTTTCCTTTCTTATAGTTCCGCTTAAAAAAATTTAAATAATTGCATCCATGTGTGAGGCAAAATCACGTACTGATCGTTTTTCACTCGATCGAGGCCTAATTAAATCTACTGCGTATAACCTCATCAGCTTAACTTATTTTATAGCCAAGTTCAGATATGAGCTTTTCTTGGTCTCAGCGTCCAAAGTGTGTTTATTCCATTCTTCGTCCTTGTCTTGTCGCTATACCAAATTAGCCCTGAGTTCACACCAATTCGCCAATTTGTCTGTGATTTTGCTTTAGCAGCGTAAGAGTGGTTTTGAGGAGTTGGCCGCTTTGTCGCGTTTGTGTGCAAATGCGACCCTAACGCAACCGTCAATAAACTGAAAAATAGCAGATTGTTTTGATGAAAGTAAAAGAAGATAAGTGAACGTATATAAAGTGTACTAAACTTTTGCGCAAAGCTTTGTGATTTATGTACTGTTGGACTTTCGTATTGTGTTTATACATCTGATGTTCCACTGAGTGTCATATTTTGTGAAATTATTCGCTATTTTTGAGCATATTTGTTTAGTTGGCTAAGTGGCAAGGAGTAACCGGTGCCGCCATAAAAGCGTGAACCTCTCCTATTTATCATCTCAAAAAAAAAAAAAAAGATAAATGAGCCAGACCGCAGCCGTAAGCTCAGGCCGAAACCTCAATCCTTGTGCATTCAGAGCAGTGTGTTTTAAGGAGCTCTGTCGAATGCTCGGAAGAAAGTGTACTGGATCATTATATACGATTCGTTTGAATGTGTATTATCCCCTCATATCCTAATTTAGGCGATTTGTCTGATGCATTCAGCGTGGTGCGATAGATAAGTAGATGCTGGTTTTATGAGAAACTGAGGATGTCAGCCTGGCTGATCTCCTGGCATGTTACTAGGTCGGGTGCTTTGTGATAATTACGGTGTGCGCAGTGATGACACGAAGTCACAACTAGCAAATACACCTACCGGATCGCACGCACTCTGAATGTATTCACAAAGCTTCGTTAAAGCCCGCAGACATGCATCTATATACCATCTAAACGTAGAGATACCGTACCCGTCATAGTAATCATTCTGGCGGCAATAATGTGTGCCTTACTATATGAAGAAGAAAAAAAAAACTATAAACGTTGGCCATTCCCTCTAACGGAGAGGTTCTATCCGTACGTACCTTACCAACCAAAACACGCCATTTACGCGAGTGAGAACGCCTGAGAAGATTATGAAACATTTAGCGCGTTCGGTTACTTCGCCCACGACAATGAAAGAGCCAGCGCCACAGTACGTGTACGCGTGACCGAGAACCTGGTAATAGCCCCGAAGCCCTACATTTTCCGGTTAGCTTGACTCTCTCCAAACGACGCCGTGGAGCCAGGCCCCGCGGCGGCTGGCCATTTGAGCGGGCACGTCGATTCATTGACGAGAGCCATTCCGGCGTGGCGCTCGATGATCACCCGCGAAGCTTCGCGTCCCGCTGCGCAGCGTTGGAACCCTCGCCGTTTCTGTGGTCCATCCCCGCCATCCCCGGCGGCTGCATTTTCGGTTGACTGACACCAGCTGCCGGGGCAGGTGTCTGACGTCAAGTGTCCCCCGATTACAGTATGGCTACCGGCGAGTACGGTGAATGGATTTTGGTCTCCTGATTCGTGTATACTTATAGAACTAACGCTAGAGTATTTATTTATTTATTTATTTATTTATTTATTTATTTATTTATTTATTTATTTATTTATCGAACATATAGACACTATATGAAGTGCTAGTTGCCGGTAAGAAAAGGGTAAGAAAAAAGGCTCGTAGAACGAGAGACAAGGCGAAGATGGAAGATAGGACACTTGGTCATCCTCCTTTGTGTGGTCTCTTATTTTACGCGCCCTTTATCGAGTAAACTAATACCAACACACCCGATTCGCTGCTATTCTCGACCCTAAAGGTATCTTACAGTGTCTTTGTTTTTCAAGGCTAACATAATTTTCAAATATCCCCTGCGCCAGTCTATACTTCTAGCTATGGTTTACTCGAATAGACGGTATACTTGCACAAGAAATCAGAGCAAAATTCGAAATTAACAAAATGTCACTAATCAATTTATCGACAATTTTCCTTCAGGGCACATATTGCAATTTATGAATTGATGCCAGCAAGTTCTCAAGACGCACCCAAGTGAAACAAATCCTAAATTTAGCACCAGTTTCAAGATAAGCACCGTCATACTTTCAGCAAAAGTGAGCTATTGTTCCACTTACTTCTTTTAACAAAGCACAGTTTTATGCATTGAAGCACAAAAACTACTACGCTAGTCTACTTCGTCACACATTATGGAAACACTTAATCTCGAAACCGGTGTTATCCTCTGAATTCGTTCCAGGTAGATATCTCTCGCGAACTCGCCTGTTTTAAATCGTATATTGCCACATACACAGTAAATCAATTAGTTTAAGAGCTAATTTCCAAAGTTCTTGGCAATTAGTTGATTAGGCACTTTGATTTCTAGCGCAAATAACGCCCGCCTCTTACGGTAATCCAGTTCAACGAGCACAATTGTGCCACATACCATGGGCGATCATTTATGAGCTGTGCATATGTCTAGATAAGATTTTCTGACTGGAGATAGTGGATTTACAAAAGTAGAACAATGCTTTTAGAACGAGAACATCATAATCAGCAGCGTGTCTGCCATCGGGAGGCTAACTTACCCGATGCCATATGAAAACCTTAACGTTGAAAGTGAACTTTCTGCCTATTTTTCCAGTTTAAGGCAAACCTGTTTAGTGTTTACATCAAACGTATTCGACCACATTCGTGACTGCAAAAATTACGCTCAGAAAAATAAAATTCACTGTTAAGGATTTCATCGAATACAACTTTGGAATGCATGACGTTTATAATAATGTAGGTGCGCTGTGGTTAGACGGGGAATAAAAGAAAATGAAAGTGCTGATAATTGTTTCCTGCCCTGCCAACCGGCCTTTTTTCTGCCAAATAGAAGTACAATCAGAGTCTTGAAGACAGAGTTCACTAGACTTTTGGCTACCCTACACTGGGGAAAGGGACAAGAGGAGGGAGAGATTAAACGAAGAAAGCCTTATGAGAGTGACACCAACGAAAAGGTGGAGGCACGGATTCAAAAATGTCCTAAACGGGGGCCACCCAAGCGTGCTAAACGTCGTTCTGATTCGCGCACGGTTCTGAAAAAGAAAGAAAGAAAGAAAGAAAGAAAGAAAGAAAGAAAGAAAGGAAGAAAGAAAGAAAGAAAGAAAGAAAGAGGCAGCGAAAGTGCCAACCACGAATAGGAGGAAAATGGAAACGCGCACGCAACGCACCGCTCTCCCGCATCTTTTGTTTGTGTTGGGACCCGTGTCCAATGTTTCCGGTTTTGTACCGCGCGGCTCGAGTGTTGGGCCCCCGCCGCCACACATCACCCCCTGACCGGCCTACGGCGCGAGCGCGCTCACGCACTATCACGCACGCACGCACAGCGTCACCACGTTTTGTGCCACCGTCCCGCCGCGCTCTCCATTCGCTCCGTGGCAGGCCGGAAAACTGCATGCTTCCTCGATTTCCCCTGATGAGCCGGTCGAGATAAACGAGCTTATAATAAAATAACAAGCGCTTCTATCTCTCTCTCTTTCTCTTACTCGCTGGCTCGGTCCTGCCCCCGCTACGTAGCAGCCGCGAAGTCGGGGGGAGGGGTGACGGTGAACGGCAGGGTACGCGGCCACTGACACGTGACCAGTCCAGAAAGGGTGTCGCGGGAAGAAAGAAGAGGAAACTCGGTGGCGGGCAGAGCTGTGAGCGGGTCGCTTGCCGGACAGAACTGCAACCAACGCTGGCAGCAGCAGCAGCAGCAGCAGCAGCAGCAGCAGGTTCAATCTAAGAGAGTGCTCAGTTTTCTATCGGTACGACAAGCGGACGCACAGCTCAGAGAGAGAAAGCGTCTGGCCTAAAAGTGCGTGCGTCCGCGAAAGCTTGCATGGAGTGGAAGGGGGGGGGGGGGGGGGCGTCGTCCTGTCAAGGGTGAAGGAAGAGGGTCGCGACACGGTCGGCTGTCGTGTAAACAGTGTCCGTTATTAAAGCGTCATCCCCGCGGCTCCTCAACTTCAAGTGGAAAGAAAGAAGCACGACGTCCATCACGCGGTCAGCCGCCGGAGGGGGAGACACGTTGTCATGCCCAAGCCATCTGTGCGTGGCTTTGGCTTGCTCTTCGTAGAATATCCACTCGTGAGCATGTCCTATAGAGTTGGTATAATGTGCAATTGGTGTTCATGCGCATATTTGCGTTCTCTAAGTCGCGTTATGGTAGCATTTGTCGCTGTCACTCGTCAAGCCTCGTCAATAAAAGACGAGGCTGATAAAGTATGTGCAGTTTCAGCGAAGCTTACTATTTTGTTACGTATACAAAACCAATACGATTATCTATGATCCCCGAGCGGCGCAAAACCGCAAAGGAAGGCGTTAAATAGAACTAAGCAAGCATGACCAGACGGTGTACCGGGTTCGAGGTGCGGTGCCCAATACTATGCATGAATGTGCATGTCGGGCGAACAACCGTGCATCTTCGAAAGGCAGCAGTTATGCCATGACGTTGCATCGACGTCGTTGCTCCAGGGTGCTTTGCACAATAGGTCTACAACTCGCACGAGCATGAGCTTTGCTCAAACTTGGTTCTTGCAGGAAGGCTGAACATTTCAGTCGTCTTGTTATGACAACTTAAACTAAATAACAACATTTAAGTCACTTCATCTCTATTTTCACTGAGTTTTCTGACATCGAATCTCAAACCCAACCCTATAAATTTATTCGAGAATTGCAAGGGTATATAAGGAATGAAATAGAAAAATACAGCTGCACTTGAACAGGAGGCAAAGGAAAAATAAAGGACACACCTTTACGAATGCATAGGCCTAACTGTAAGAGAAACAAATTCCGTTCGTGCCACGAACCCGGCAATCTATGAGGACACCTGACCTCGCCCCATCACTTGGCGATATCCGTGCACCAGTTTATAGCCGTAATCCTTTCCCACCAGACTAAACGCGACCAGAAAAGGCCGACGAAACAGGCCTAAGCCAAAGTATAGTAAACCAGAATAGAACTGCTATTATACCATATACCCAGTATTCTAGTTCACCATAGCGAAAGGGAAGTTCACGGCCGGACTACCACCGAACGAGACACAAATTGTAGGCAGTAGTGAAACACCCGCTGATCAAAAAAAAACAGCCGCACCACCGGCGGAGCACCAGAGTGACGCCTTATTTAACGCGGGCCACATCTGCGCTCGCCTCACCGCACCCAAATCAGAGGCGACAGTTCGCCGCCGCCGCCGCCGCCGCCGGGAAAGAAAGGGAGATCGGGAGAGGCGCGACGCACTCGGGTCGGGCCCCCTCGGAAGACAATGGCGGCGGCAGGCGGCGCGTTGTAATCAAACTGCCATCTCTGACCGCGACAACAGCGTACTCGGCGTCGTCGACGACGGAACGACAAGAGGGGTGCCCCGTCGCACGGAGACACTTGCCTCGACAGCAACGCGGGCCGCATTCGCCGCAGGCTATGGCGTGTGCGCCTGTGCACGCAGCACGTGTCGCGGCACGCGACAACACGCGTTAGCAGTAGTAGTCCGGGAGCCCGCCGTGCGGCGCTGCCGCGCCTGCAGCACGTGGCCCTACAAGAGACCTCCTGATTGGTGCACGCGGCGCGAGCCGACGCGGTCGCGTGCTGGCCCGAGGCCATCTGCCGCTCGAAGTCCTCGAGGCTGTCGCGCCGTGCTCGATCCGTAATAGTGCATCTGTCTTGCGGATGAAAGCGGGTTTGTCCCGACGTGTCTCTCAACCTTCTGTTCGCTGCAGTGAGCTGGCGCGGCAAGGTCCGGGGATGTGCAGGAGCTGAGCGTGGCTGTCCTTGTCGTTACGACAGCAAAGGCTAGTCTGTCGTAAGGGGCAAAAATGCAAAATACAAACTTTTTTTTTTACCCGTGCAGAAGTTCGGACGTTTGGGAAAACAATACTTGTATTATATCAGGTCGCGATGGCCGATTTATAGGATGCCTTTCACTGACATCTTCGGATTTGTCGCCAATACCTCGATCTGGGTTCTTTAATCCTCAACACATTTGTGTGCGGAATATCGTCGCAAGAGCGAGGCATGTTCTACACGCTGCAGGCTTTCTTTCTGTTGATGATCGGGTGTTGAACGAATAACCCTTTGACGCCCTATATAAATCAATACAAGCAAAAACTGGAAAAAGGAAAATAGGGGTCGATCAGATGTGTAGGTTGAAATGTAGAAATACAAAAATATAGAACAAAAATTTTTATCTCAATTGTCTTCACTAATGAGAAGACTGAACGCAGCATATTTTTTCGCACTTGCGATCTCACATTGAGGGGATTTCCAGCGAACAAATTTCTGTAATTAAGTGCTTTAAAATAGATTTGCGCGAGTATATTGTATACGAATCGCATAGTCATTGGTTTCGAATCGTATTAGATTCGACAATTCACCAGTTTAAGGTGTAAAATATTCATTTCTGCCTTAATGCTGTACTGTAAAGGAAAGCAAATTATTGCAGTGACGTGGAGAAAGATCAATGCAAGTGAAGACGCGCTGTTTCACCTTTCTTCTGCAGGAGAACCGCGCTTGCGCAAACGCATTAGTTCCTGAGCGAAATAATTATAATAATAATAATAATATTAATAATAATAATAACAGTAGTTTGCAAACGTTAAGCGTGCCTCGCGCCTTCAAATTTCCTTTCTTGATTCAGAGAAAGCAACGTATTATTTGGCCGATCTTACTATGCTTAGATTCCTTTAAAACAATCTGCAGTATGCATCTAGTTCTTTCAACGAGTACAAAACTCTGCTACGTGACGCATGCGACGTGCTGTTCTTTTGTTTCATTACTGTCATGGTCATGGCGCACCAAATACGATCGCTTTACCGTTGTTTATCATTTACAAGCTTCTCGGTCAACCTGACATCTAATTAAAAGCATCATTTACATCGAATAACGCAGATCAACCTTTTCTTTCTTTCGTTCTTTTTTTTTTTGCGAGACGTGTTCTACGTAACATTTATATTTCCCTTTGTTTATAAACCGAAAATATTCGGTATACGATTCGATATTTGAAGGACGTCTCTCTCCTATATACGAATTCGAAAATTTCGCCAGTCAAACTCGCGTGCATCAAACTGCAGCTTACGGCATTCATATATATATTGAGAGATACAAGCTTTAATGATGTGGACATTTATTGAGACACCTTCACGCAGAAGTAGAACTCAGTGTAAAAGCGGCAGAAAGGCGTCATTCACCTTGTTGAGGCAGCTGCACCAGCTCCTCCTGGTGCATGCAAGCATCCTCAAAGTAGCTCGAGCGGGGCTGTCGTTTTTGGTACGCCACTTGTAAACGAGCGCGGTCGATTGTATTTAGAGTCCACTTACTCACCCAGTTCATTAATCACCCGCTCCCTGCAGAGTCGGGTTCAGAACACGTCGCTTCACAGCCGCTTTCCATACTGTGCGTTATCGGGCGAATCGCGTGTCATACGAGCCTATACCGGGCCCCACAGCTGGAAGACAGGGACGGTGTATGGCGAAGCAAGCCAACGCCTGAGGCGGGCAACAGACTACGCGACTGCGCAGTTGGAGACTATTTTAAAGGAGACTACGGCTAGTGCCTACTGCGATTTAATCGCGGTATCCACTCGACTCGCACTCCGGGTCGCCCAGGTCATCTGGCGTCATTTAGTGCCGACTCGCCGCGTCCGATACGCACCTCTGACTCCCGTTGCTTCTGTGCGCCCCACAACGCGAGGCGCTTCCTTCTATACGCCTTCGAGCGCGCAGCGTGGTTCCTGCTCGTCTACGGAATGGGCTGCGTGCTCCCCCTCCCGCTCACTGAGCAGTCCGGGAGCTTTAGAAAGTGGCAGATGTGTGGTGGTCTACTGATGACTGTTTTGCGCCGGGCTCCATCCACCGTGCACTGGTATAGCTAGCTGGCTCGTGGGGCAGGAGTGGACAAAAGCGGGGTCGCTTTCAAGGTTTGTTCGACGACCTCACCAGAGCGCGCTTTGAACCTGCATGCTCGCGTCCGTGCTCCATACGCGCACCGCACTACACCGCAACCTCTCTCCCGCTTCCTCCAGCCGCTTTTGATCTCTCTTCATCGCCCCTCGGCTAAGGTGCACCGCTCACCCAAGAGCGCCCGGTGTTGCGCCCCTCTACTCGACGCCCCCCGCCCCTTTCCGCCGTCCCCTCCCCAGGCCTTGTAACCTTTGGCACACACCTCGTGCCTAGCGCTCTCTGCTTACCCCTCCGCACCCCCCCCCCCCTTTCCGCCCCCTTGGAGCTGCTGCTGTCCTCGTCCCGAAACCGGCCTCTGGAAGCGAGCGCGACGCTTGGTTTCACGCACTCAATGCGTCCATTCAATCCCCGCACCTATAAGCTGCCAACTGCGGCGCCAACAAAGGCGCGCGTTCGACCGGAAGCCCTTGGCGGGCAGTGATGTCCCGTTATAAACGATCGCTTAATAAACTGCCCCTGTGGCACGCGGAACGTATTGACTGGCGTGCTTGACGGCCACTTTTATGCTGTTAAAAAGCGCCGCTGTTCTTCGTTTTCATTCATAGCTGTGCCCCGCCATCCCATCTCGTCCGCTGGCTGAGTAAATTAAGACTCTACACCGCACGACGACACCCCGATTTCCTGTTCCGCTGTCAGGCTATAGCATCTGACGAGGCAATGTACAGTGGATGCACTGAAGCACCTGTGCTGTTCGCAATCCTGCCAGAGACGGGGCAAGAAAATCTATTCCTTGAGAGTGCATGTGAGCTGTGCTATAGCAAGATGCGTGAAAGCCAGAGCTAATTTTGAGGCTGGTCTGTGACAACCTGTGCAGGCCCTTGTATTTAGTGCGCAAAACGAGTGTATGGTATGCGCTATACCAGAAATAGTGAGGGGATCCTAACACCGGAAACGCTGTCCTAAGAGGACAAGCAAGGAGTGAACATAGGGAATGTGCTATACTCAGCGTGCTATACTCTTTTTAGTTGCGCTGCCACTCCAAAGATTTATTACCGTGCCGCCCCGAAACTTGTAGTAATGACATCGTTCTTAAAGCAAGAGATAAATGTAACGCGTTTCTTGGATGCAAGAAAGTATTTCTTTACAAAGAAACTGTAAGTTAAGGCGCACACACCCGAAACTTACTTGACACAACAGCAGCTATATTTCAAAAATAAAGGTGTTAAAGAAGGGTGTCATGTGAATTATAGCGTCCTTGAAAATACCGCAATATATCAGGTATTGTAAGACGAATACAGAAAAAAAGTAGGCGAGTGTTTAGATCACCTAATAATCTATATTATATAATTACGTATCTCAATTAAATTAGGTTGGCGCATTACACTTATACAAACCACGCCGTGAGCAGGGACTTAGTGAGCAAGAAGACGCAAATACAAAAGAATGGCGGCGACGTGGCCTTGACGTACCCGTGCGAAAGGGTCCCTTGACCTCACGGATTGCGACTGCATCTGCTTGAATTTTATTAACTTCTGATAAACGAGAATTGATTGCACTGTAACCTAGATTGAACAAGTACACAACCTGACAGGTTCTCAGTCTTTCTCTTCAAAAAAGAAAGAAGAACTGAGCCAAATAAGAAAAAAAAAATCTGATATTCGTTCCGTCATGCTAACATGCGAGTGTACATCGCTATTGGGGTGCCAAATTCGAATAAGGGAAGCTCGGCCTTCAGTTTCTTCGCTCATGAGCAACGTTTTCAAACGTATATCGAGCTTTTAAATATTATTTCATCAGCTAACAATCATCTAGCGTTTCTATTTAGCGTCAATTTAAGCGCACTAAAAGGGAAGCCAGTGTCGGAGCTCCGCCGATGACAGACAGGCCTTCTCCGAAAACAGAGAAAAAATGAGAAAGGGTAAACGAACGCAGCCATGACTGCCTGTAAGCGCGCAACCCTCCTTCGAACGCGTACAGCAGTTCGAGTAATATACCCATAGCTCAGCCGACCGGACTTGGCTTGCAGAGTGTTTGATCATAGCAAGTGGGGAGCTGCGTCGGGTTAAACGCTGAAGCTGCGACGAACTATGCCGGGAAGGAAGAGCTAGGACGGATGGAGAGCCCTGCAGACGTGTATACTATACTACTGGCTATACACGCAGCGAACGCAACTCGGCGGTTCATTGCGAGCCCGCCGGCGTGACATATGTGACGCATTTTACGCGCTACAAAGCCACGCATGTATAAGCGAGAGAAAGGAAAGAGCCCGCTCTCCTCCGCATTCTCTATATCTTTTTGTCCCGTGGCCGTGGCCGATAGCCACGACCACGATTTCCGCGTCTCTCTCTGTCTGGCACCGCGAGCGTTAATACCGAGACCGAAATAAAACGCAACGCGCAGGAAAGCAGTTCAAACATGACGCTGTACAGGACATAAGCAGCGACCAGAGAGGCAGAAAAAAAAAAAAAAAGTGAGAAGTGGCGGTGGTAGTGAAAGGGAGGAGAGAGGGTGGGGGAGAGAGAAATCGCGACCGCGCTGCAGCATAGGCGCCATAGAACAGAGACGTATCCCGACACGCCGGGGTGATCACCGTGTTGTGTGGCTCTGTTTAACCTCTTCCATAAGTAAGTTATGCGACGGTGCCGCACTAAGTGAAATCCCGTTAGCGAGGAGAGAAAGAGAGGAGTTCATTCGGTGTCGTACTAGAGGAGGGAGAGCAGGGCGCTGCCACCGTGATGAAGGGGGGGAACGCGGATTAGCGACACGGGGGTGGCCACGTCGTCAAACTTTGCGAGCAGGTGTGACAGATGGGTGAAGCTGCTGCGAGTTTGCGGGGCGAAACCGTGCGGACTGGCGTGTGTGTGTACTTATGTAAGTGTCGACAATGGACGCCAGCGCTCGCGCGCTTGCCGCGTTGTTTGCGGCGCTCTGGTTCCGAATACGCCGGGGAGATAAGCTTGATTGCTCCCAGTTTGCGCCTACGTACTATATACCAGAGGGAATGGTAATGAGAAGGCGAGAAGATATGCCGGCGAGTGCATTCGTATTGTCATTACATCCTGGTGCTGAATGGCACACGGGACACGCATGCGATGGGGCTTGTCGCAGGTGCAAACCCAGAAAAAAATATACATTGAATTGGAAGCTGCTCTGCAAAGTGATGAGGCGAGGCGCGCAGAGTTCATTTCCTTTTCTCATCTTGTTCGTGCAACTTTGTGAATCAAGTTTTCTTGTAATAATGTGATGACTCCCAAGCGGTTGGTAAGTTAATGAAACTGAAGCGTGGTTTCCCCTCTAGAAAGCTCTTATAGCGTTCTGAAGGAAATCGAGAGACACTCGCTTTGTTAATAAAACGCGGTACAAATGGAAACAGGTATGTGCATGAGTGGTGCGCTAGAGTTTGGTAACTTGCGAGACACCAAGGCGTCGCTTGCGCACTCCGCTCTCTACAGATATATAAGCACTGAACTGTAGGCTATACATGATCTGAAAGTGACTCTTCGCTGCAGCCCTTAGAGCTTAAGGTTATATTCAAAGCGCATGCGATTTAGCGTACGAAACTTTTCTCGTCGTCAAAATTAACCATGACCACAGCGAGGAGCTGGCAGCGTCCAAAAGTTTACGAGGCTCGGTCGAAAAATAACAACGTAAAGAAGAGTAAGCAATGGCTCCAGCCGTCCAATCCCCTCAATCAAGACAAACTGTGTGTTTGTAAGAAAAGCGAGCGTAGCGCTGAAAAACAAAAAAGAAAAACAACAGGTGACGAAGCTGCTGACAGACGTACGCGTTAAGCCGTGAGGTATACAGGCCAAAGGGAAAAAATACTTGAAAACACTCAGTGACTTGCTTAGCCTATAAATAATCGGTTGACGTAATAGTATTGGTAGAATTGCTCACGCTTGAGGGGACTTGGTAAGTGGAAACGTCCTATGTTTCTTGTACGTACAATCGCCTCGTCGATCTGTCTTCGTAGTGTCAATGACGCGGCCCGCTCCTGTCGTGCTTAATATTGTGGCATGTTCAGTGCAACAGAACTTAAAGAGAGCACTCAGGCGGAGCAGTTGCCGGTATACATTTGGAAGGCCTCAGATATCCACCTGTAGCTATCGTATAATTCTCCACCTCCTCCTCCTCAAACGACTACGTTCACAGTTTCTCTTCTTCAGCGCTGTCTTGCGCTTTGAACAACAATCTTTGCAAAGTAAAACTTGCGCAAACTTCCCGCGTATATTAATACGGCCTTCTGATAAAATTCACGCCAGTATAGAGGTCGTAGAAATTTGTACCGCGGTGCGACAGCAGCATCGCCGCATCTTCGCGACGTCAAGCTCTGCAGCTTGTCTTATAAGCCACGCTTCCGAAGACAGTGCGGTGCACGCAAAATGGACGGAGAGGCGAGGCGAGCGACCAGTTTTCATGGTATTCATCTTTACTTCGCGTCGTTGTAGCCGTCGTTGTCGTCCGAAAGCGAGAGGAAGCAGCACCAGCCCAGTCAGAAAAAAAAAAAAAGAAAACGCTCTCCCCGTACACGTGTCGAGGCGGCCAGGGAAGAAACGGCTGACATACAGCGGACCATGGAAAAGCCCCGAAAAAAGGGACGGCCTGCAGCGAGTCCACTCGCCCCCCCCCCCCCCCCTTCTTGCTCGACTTCGTTCTCGTTTTCGACCTCCCTTCTTCCCTCATACTTCCCCGCGTCCTAGACGACGCGGCGCGCGAGCGAATAAATCTTCGTTTGCTGAGCGGGCAAGTAAGAAGCGAGCGCGGACGACGGTGAACGAACGGCGCAAAAGGAAGAGGCGCGGGCGACGCGACGCGCTGCGCAGCCGAAGGGAAAATAAAACAAAAATAATAAAGATGAGGAACGCACAGCGTCTTCCCTTTAATTTCCGTCTATTACAGCCCTCTTCTTAATGGACTGCCTCCGTTTACTTATTCATCTATCACAGCTCCTTTTTCTCCCTCCCCGGCGTCCCTCGCTCTGTCGGCCCTCTATGCGTACCGCGCTCTTTGCGCTGTTTCAGCTATAAGCGGCTCCGCCACCCACCCTCTGCATCCGACGCCCACTTTCACTTTCGGTCTTTATCTCCTTTCCCCCGTTTTTGCGATCCCTTTCTATAAGGTGCGCGTCTTGCCTCTTGGCGTCTTGGCATATTTTGTCCTTTCTTTCTTTCTTTCTTTCTTTCTTTCTTTCTTTCTTTCTTCCTTTTTTTCTTTCTTTCTTTCTTTCTTTTTTTCTTTCTTTCTTTCTTGCTTTCCTTCTTTCTTTCTCTCTTTCTTAGTTTCCTTTTTTTTTCTGTTACGTTTTTATATTGCTTGGAGTTAGAAAAGCGTGCTGCGAAGACGCCGAAAGTGCGTCGCCTGCCCGTTCTCCTCCCCGGTATCTCTCGGGGAAAAAGAGAACAACCACGGTGCAACAACTCGTGTGTTTTACTTTTTTTTTTCTTTTTGTATGCGAGGTTGCGCCGAAGAGCGCACAATTTGAACCGGTGTGTAGGTTAAGCTCTTTCGAAAGGGCAGGTGCGTGTTCGTGCATGCCCTCCGCCACCTCTCTCTCTCTCTCTCTCTCTCTCTCTCTCTCTCTCGCTCCAAGTGTTTTATGGTGATGCGCTGCGCAAAGTGCCCGTGGTACATTTTGTGCAGTTAGTTTACTGGTCAGCTTCGCGGATCGCGGATATTAAACGGCGGAGAAATCAAAAGGTAGTATGCGTGATAAACAAAGCAAAGAATGGCGGGCATAGGGCCATCAACACTGTTAAGTAAGTTTATTGCTATTCGCTCTAACGTGAACTAGGATGCATATGGTGCATATCGCTTATATGCAAATTCGGAGATCGCGAGTATTATAATGTAAAGGAGAATTCACCGACCTTTGGGTGCTTTGTGACACATTCAGAGAGCTGTCCGTTTGTGAAGGCAATGAATTTTATGTAAACCCTTAAGGCAGTTTCCGGTCTTGCTTACTCTCTCATGACACGGGTCTTATTGTGAAAATGCGTAATTGCTGTCAATAAAGTTTAGAAAACTGCGCCTCGGCGGCCCTCAGGCCCAGTAAATCCACTTTCAATCAAATTTAACTGCGAGCAGCGAGGCGTGACGCCATTCTTCTTAACAGAGAGTACGATAATAAAAAGAAAAATAGTATGTACAAGGCGACAGTATACGATGTTCAATATGCGGGTCGATGTGCATTAGAACAAGACGTTGGCAACAACACAAACGCGTGAAGTATTTGCTTATTCAACCTCAGCCATACGTCACCATTAAAAAAAGAAGTACTTCTATTCGCCAAAGCTATAGTCACAAATGATGAATAGCGGTCCCTTTGTGAAAACAATGGCTCAGAGCTGAGACTGCTCTTGCTTCCCCACTCTTAGCTCCTGGCACGAGTGTCGAAATGTGTAAGCCATGTCAAAGCAAGCCAAGCACGATGCAATAAAAAAGCGCAACGTCCACCACGACGCTTTTCTATAAGAGAATCGCAGTTAACGTGGCTAGCAAGTTACCATTACCTGAGGATTCTGGGTACATTAGGCAATCTCTGAGCGGTTCTCTCACTGAAACGCGATAAAGTGTGGAGGATGGTCCGAGAAATGAGAAACCGGACTCTAACAGCACTCGCAGAGTATGCGCAGTTGATTATTATTTGCTAAGAAGGCTACGGTTATTCGGTCTCGGAGTCAGAGTATAGGCGAACGGAAAAGCTACGACTGACGACCTTAATGAAGACAAATTTCGACAGTCTACAGATTGTCTATAGACGTCTTGTAGACGTAGTTGTCTTCTTATAGACTCGTTATTTTCACTACGTAATTTATATAGAAAAACACGTTCACAATTGCACACTGGTATATTGCCCATGGAATCTCGGATGAGACGTTGGGTATGCTTGCAGAGCATTTATAGACATAATACGATAAAGAGTGTAAAGCTATCACAGGTTGTCGCATGTAGTCAGACAGTCCAGAGGCTGTGAATTGACTATCTGTAGGCTTCGTTTGAAAACATCTACAAACTTTTTATAGACGGTCCAAGTGAGTTTCTGAGGAGAATTCTTTTCTCCTTGAACGCTATTAGAGCTATTGGTAATTCGAGTGAAGCTACTCACAAAGACCGCAAATCATAGATGTTAGCAAAATAATGCGGTTAAGTTACACCACGCACAAAACTAGAGTGGCATCAGCAAGCCCTTTTGTTCAGATTCTACGGTCGCCAGAACAATTTCTTTCAATTGTTTATTTTATCTTTCAAGCAGATCACGTGACTACTACTGATTGCGCATTTTCACCTCTTCAGGTGTTACATACAGCGAGTGCAGGAATGCGTGGCCATATGCCACCAACTGTGCTGTAAATAGACGCTATAGAGTGCATATTAATGTAACTGCAGGAATAAATCACAGGTTAAGCTATAGATTCGCGTCTAGCCTAACAACACAATGGTCATTATTCTCCCGTCATTGAAAGCTTGAAGAGACAGAAAGAACTCGAGAACAAATGATAGATGGCGACACCACAGGGATATATTCAAACCATATCTTCATAACGTCATGTATTTTGACACAGTCTGCTCGGAGTTGTTTAACTATTCACTAAAATAAAAACAGTGCATTGCCTTAGCAAGCAACCAGATAGTCAAGCTTGCAACTTTTAACAAGTTTCCTTGCGCAAGAAGGCAAAAGAGAAAGACAGAATGAAAGAAAGAGAGAAACGCATGAAGTCTAACGACGTCGTGGGCGTGGCATTTCATGCGCGAAGTTCGAAAAATTTCAATTTACCATTCCTTCGCATTTTTAATCGACATCTCTCCGCAGAAAAAAAAAACGTAAGGTTATTAAGAAATACACAACGTTAAATAGATATAGTAACTTAAATGAAACGTTGTCTAAAAAATTTATTGTTTTCCTTTATTGTATTTCCTTAATAGCCAACGCCCCCTATCGTTTCCCACGAAGCAGCTGAGGAAAGTCGGCCGCCTCTGCGTGAGACGACACCCGCCTTCGCGTATCTTCGGCCGCTTTCTACAGTTCGTACGGCCGATCTTCCGGGTGATTTGAGTGACGGTGGATCCCGGGCCCTAAGCAAACGCTCCCCTTCACCCCCTCCTTGTCCCCGTGCTCTTAAAACACAAACGAGATCCGCCCCATCCGTCTTCCTCGGACCGTCACTCCGTCCACGTACGTGACTTGGATGAGGAAAAACACACGCGCCGAACAGAGAAGGTAACCGCCCGGATCTCCTGCTGCTCCTGCTCCTGCCTCGCGTTCCTCTTTTATCTTGCTAGCTTTTCTTTCTTCTTTTCATTCGACGAGATTTTTCTTGTAGTGAAACCTGAGAAACGCAGTCGCGATTGCCTTTAGAACATTTGTATGTCACTTCTGAAGGGCGCAGTTGATTTCATCTAAACAATGGGGACGGAAGAATTGATTGATTGAAGGAACGTCCTGGTGTTACAAAGTATTGCTCTTTGATCTAATACGAGGAAAGCGGAAGGGAAGAATATTTCTTGAAGAGGAAGGCGCGCTGCGAGGAACATTTATATACAATGCAGCTATATAGAACCCCAACTTACTAGCAAAAGTAGACGGTGGTTCCCTTAAAAACCTTATGAAACCATATTTGCGTTATTTTTCTGATTGAAATTAGTGTGCGGAGAAGTTCTACTATACTTCACATATGTATTATTTTGTGTCTTAATTTAATTATTTTTGGTTAAGTCATATCGAACTTTTGCTTGTATATCTTTGTCCATATCTCTTAGATAAGTTACTAAGTAGGACTTACATTGTCTTGTTCTTGTTTAGAATATGTATAATGATGTATGTATGTTAATTGCATGTATGTTTCTAATGTAAACTCTTCATTGTTGAGCAATGTACAGGTGACATGGCCGACGTACGCGAGCCAGATTGGTCTCTGCCTTTAGCCTTGCCATCCAACACCTTCACTGTGTGTCGAACAATGATAACTAAATAAATAACTCAATAAAAGCCTCAAAAATACTCCGAAGCCACGCGAAAATTATCTATAGCGTCACCCAGCGGTCACACCTTCTTGCATCTCGGCACCCCTTTCTGGACTGAAGTGCTTTTTGTCGGGCACCACTTCATGCAGTAAACTAAGGCCGCTCTCGAGGATGCCATATCAGTTTAGGATAGAAATTTCGGCATGTTGATTTTGAATCTTCAGGCAACGACGAAGACGACATGCCGATAAACCGACACATACAAAGCGCATTGTAGTGTGTGTCGGTCTGTCTGTGCGTCGTTATTGTTTTCGCACCTTTTGCCTGAATGCCTAGATCACGCGCTTGACCATGAATGTTATGTGTTACTTGTAGAAGTAGTCTGGCGTGGCCACAATGGGTGACTTGCGTGTCGTCCTCAATGTGCACATCTCGCCGATTTGTATAGTATGGTAAGGGGTCGTTTATTTTCAATTTGCGGAAAATTAAAAAAAAGATACTGCTGACCGAACTGTAACTAGCTGGCAAGTAGTTTCTGCTGACCCTTGAATGGCGATCATAAGTAAGGGGGGATGGGTGTAGGGGAGCAAATGTACAAGGGGTGAAAATGTAGGAGGGAGAATAGAGTACAATAGCGTTTTGTATATATAACTACACGACAGAAGAATAAGACTTGGCCTATAATGTGTTGGCCCCGCTGCGATGAGCCGTGTATACTATAGCACTGGATGCCACGGCTATGACCGCGTCTCAAATTTTTGTGAAGTCACCATACTGCAATAGTGGAAGGCATAGCGTTTCTTCGTGCTCTGTGTTGAGAGAGAGAGAGAGTGAGAGAGAGAGAGAGAGAGAGATGGACGTTAGTCAGGCAAAGCTTGGTTGGCTTTGCTGCGCTGGGGAAGGGTGAAATTGGACTGAAACATGAGAGGAGTTCACAGTATGCACGGATACACACCCACTGACACCCGCAAAAAAAGCTAACAGCAAAGGAATGACATAGAGGTTAACCAGATAACAGTGAATTTTAGAAATAGCGCACCAAAACGTCTTTCCGGATGCCCAAAGCCCCAGGCTCTTGCGTTATTTCTTCCTCCGTTCTTTTTCTTTTTGTATGCCTTTTCTTTTTGTTCTTTTGTACGCCAGGTTGCCTGAGCCCTTTAGCGTTGGGTGCGCCAACTCTAAATTCCTGGATGTCTCCGGTTCGCTACCCTGTACTAGAGAGAGTGAGCATGGGTTTGAAAGTTGATATAAAAGCAAAGAAGTACAGTGAATACGTGGGGACAATTGAATACTGTGCGGGTGAAATTAAACATTCAATACAGAATTATAAAGCATAGCTGAAGCCCAGAATCGAACAGTGCTCGAGGGCATCTTTATTGTGCGGTCGTTTCAGTTGTACGATATGGAAAGAGCGCTGATCGACGCCAGACGCTGCGAGAAGCGTTTGAGAGACCACTCAATAGAACTACTTTCTATACATAAATACGGGCCGCAGGTGCGACGTTACAGTCATATAGGCACCGTGAAAGAACTGCTGAACTTTGTTGATCGTTCTCCTCAACAGAGCAGTGTTTTTCCTCTTCGAAAATAGTTCCCTATCTGTTGCTTATTCCTGTACTGAAAAAAAAGAAACTCTTTTTATATTTTCTATCTCCCTCTCTTCAAGAAAGAAATGTGCTGGGCGCACGTAAAAAACGGTAACGACGCATATAGGGACTGTTTTATCATTCGGATCTGCGATAGAACAACAAATGTGATTTCAGTTGCAGCCGGGTACCTAGCGTTCGTCAAAATGTAAGCAGAATCATCGTGTTCCGACTAGAAAGAAAGAAACTCTATCAAAAAAGGAAAGAAGGCTAGAAAGAGGAAGCAAATAAAGAAGGAAACGCGGGCATAAAGAAGATACGGAAGAAAGAATGAAAGAAGGAAGTAAGGAAGGAACGAAGGAACGAAGGCTGCGCGACTAACACAGCACGTACTCGGGAGCGCAGTGCCATGGGCGAGAATAAAGACACAAGCGTTCAAACGAGAAGGACACAGAGCGCGCGAGAAAGACTCCGGCGGCGGCCTCGTTGGGCGTGCATACCGCGGCCAGGGCTTGCGGCTGCCGCAGCAGCAGCCATGGAGCGCGGCGTCCTCGCCTCCCCCTTTCGTGGGCCTTCCCGTTGTCGTCCCCCAAGGTTTCTCGGGGCGCGGCTGTCTTCTCAAGTAGGAGCGCAAGCAGAGCGCGCGCTGGTGGGACGGCGTTGCCCCCCCCCGCTGGCGTATCGATCTGGAAGAGCCCAATGCTTCCGCCAGAGGGGGTCAACCTGCCGCCGCCGGAGACCGTATATGCACGCCCTGGCTCTCACCGATCGCGGTCGGAGCCACCGTCTGTGGCCGGCGACACATTAACGACACCTTTGTCGCTGCATGCCGGCCGCTGCATGGCTGCCCACGTTACTTGAAGAAAAGAGCGCTACAAAGACGCGCTCTAAACGAACATGTACGACGGACAGGCGCTAACTTCCAACTAAATGGTTATTTGAAGAAATAGGATTTATATGTTCTTTTTTTATTCCGCGTCCTCGCGGCGCTCTTTTCTTTTCTTCCACAAGTATGTTAAACCAACTCGCGCACATCAAGCTTCTGCTGCACATGTTACTCGAGCGTTATAGGAAGGAGGTTGGCTGCCCTGTTGCTTGCTTCAGATGAGAGGAAAAAGAAATATGCGGGTCCGTATTCGAGAAGAAAAAGAACCTTTTAATGCTATAGCTGTTCGTAAACGCATATGCTGGCCGATAATGTCGACAGACATTTATTAGCGAAGGCGATCGGATGACGACAAACAGCCCTTGCTAACGAAAAGCATTGTGAAAGAGGCCTCCGAAGCTTGGGCCAAAGTTTTAGGCAGTAACAGTGATATCTGGCGCAATTCTGCATGGGGGCCCGCCGTTCGTAAACTGCACCTTCGATGGTAGCTCACCTGCGATAACGCGCACCACGGTGTGAACTCCTTCTATGCCGTGCTGCTGCAGTTAATCGCGCATTCGTCAGCACCATTCCCGGTAAACATGTTGAGGTTCCCAACGCTATGTAGGTAGAGTTTACGGTAAACGTTTCTGAGCCGCGGAACCGCCGAGAACATTGGATTTTCGAGCAGTTTGTGATTGTAGGCATTAAAAATCGCACAACAGCATACGCTGTTCGCATATACCAGGTGTTTTTTTTTTTTTTAAAGGTCTACAATATTGAAAGATTGCCTGCGGCAGATAACACAATTATAACTCTTGATCTAAAGTACTCGATGAGGCAGTCATTAGTTCTAAGAGAAATCAAAATGCTTCAATAAATTATTAACATAATTACGATAAATAACGTTTAATTATATAACTTACGGCACATATTTAAATCTGCGAATTATAGCCGGTGAGTTCGCAAGGAACCGCTTGTCTCCCCCTGGAACAAAGTCTCATGACTGCACTATAGTTTCGAGACATTTTCAAGCTGTCCGACGAAATGCATTGGCGTTCCAGTTACTCCTTTTAAGAAAACGCTATTTTATTCATTAAGAACTAAAGTAACTGGACTTCTATAACGGGTGCTTCAGCGAACACGTTCAAAAATTCTTATAGGTTGTCTTTGGTAGATGGCACAATTCGAGGCCGTGAGCTGGTCTACTTGAAGAGGCGGACATTAGTTGTACAAAAAATTGAAATGTATAATCGACTAATTCGCAAAAATTTACTTATTATGTTTTTGACTAATTACATTATGGCGCGTATTGTAATTTACGAATTCTAGCCGGGGAGTTCGCAAGGCGGATACACTTGGAACGAATTCTCACGATGACACCAGTTTCGAGATATTAATTTCCGAACTTTGCGAAGAAATGCTTTGGCGTTCCAGTTACTTTTGTGCTTCAATGCATAAAATGACGTTTTGTTAAGAAAGTAAGTGGAACGACTGCATTATTACCGCAAGTTTTACGGCGCTTATCTCGTAAATGGTGTCATCCACACAATTCATTTCGGGTGGATATGCTTTACAGTCTCACCCACTAGAATTTCTAAATTGCAATGTACCAAAAGGTAACTAGTTAAAAGCTTAATTAGTGAATTTTCGTTAATTAATCGACTATGCATTTCAATTTTTTGTGCAAGTTATGTCCGCCTCTTCGACTAGACCAACTCATGGGCTAGGACTGTGTTATCTGCCACGGGCATTTTTTTTTTAAGTTGAAAGTACTCGCTGAAACACCCTGTATATTAATTTGACCATAAGACCTCTAGCACAGAAGCCCGATACTCTAACCACTGTTATGACACTGAAGCTTGCCACAGAAGATCGAAAGGAACATTGCTACTAATTTCAAGCGTACGGGAGACGTTTCGCATGTGCTAAGGCTCCTTTCCTTCTCTTCTACTGAGCAGCAGTTGCCTTGCGTGCATGCGTCATGCAAATATATGTAGATGTAGATGCAGAGCCTCGACGTTAGTTGCACATACCCACTCTGGGGGGCTGGCCAAGGACCGGGTAGTTCTTTCTTACAATAATAAGAAAGAAGAATGATAAAATAACTGTCAACAAAATTGGTGGATAGGTATATGGGAAGTAATGCACAGATTCTAGCTTATGATTTTAATAGAATGCAGGAATAAATTAAAACAAAAATACAGCTAATGTAATGGATTTCGAAGAAATGTAACAAAACATTAAGTTCTGATCTTATAGTCGAAATCTCTCTGACACTGCAATAAAATCCTGGATGGCATCGCCAAACTTTCTGTCATTGTGCCCAAAGGTCGAGGCCACCAAAGATAGTAAATTTTTAACATTTAAATCTAACCTAAGAAGGCGGAATGGCGTTTCTTATGTTATTTTTTCGCAATTCAGAATATCTTTGACAATCAATGAGGAAATTGTATATTGTTTCATGTTCGCCGCAAGAGGGACAGTTCGCTAAGGGAGCCAGTCCAGCTTTGTAGTGTGTAGGTAAACATTTAGAAATGGAATTCGGCAGCGTAGTCTAGTGATTGCTACTTCAATTGCTCGCGCGCGACAGAGTTTACTATCCCAACAATGCAACAAGGGCTGAAAATCTGTAGAGTTTGTCAAAGGAGGGGCGTGACATTCACGCAGCGTCATTTGCTTCCGAAATCTTGCCCTATATATGATGAAATCTGATGCCGGTAGAGTTTCAATGACTGCAGGCCATTCAGGGACGCTTTCACCAACAAATCTGCTATTTCGTATAGAAATAGGCCGTTATTTCCTGGTACCCAAATTAATCTAATCAAAGCTAAATGAGGGGGCACTAACGATTTCAAAGCTCGCAAAATGTGAGAGCCATCAGAAGCAGTCAGGGAGGAAGATAACGACAGAGAATCCGTCACGGCCACGGTGGAACACGTTGATGTATTCAGTTTACGAAGGGCTAGAATTACAGTGAAAAATTCTGCTGGAAAAATTGGCACGAAGTGGGGGAGGCGAAGAGAAGACTAACCAATCGAGAATAGGAGAAAATATTCCGGTTCCATACTTTTCTTCATTCTGGGAAGCGTCAGTAGCAATAATTGTCTTGATCGATATGTGCAGAAAATAATCATTTAAGATACAGCCTATAGCATGCGGTAAGAGAGTGCCTTTGCATTTTTAGGGAAAATATAATCAAACAAAACTTTAATGGAATTGGTGTTACAACAAGCAGGATTCACCTCACTATCTTGGAAGTTTAACTGATCTAGCAGGGCTTGTATAAAAATAATTTGAGGTGTGTGGAATCGCGCCCAGTACAAGCCAAAAAACAAATCCGGCCGGGAGATAAAAACTGCTTGTGGACGCCTTATAGGGGATTCATATAGCCTTAGAAATTATTGTACAGCTAATAATCGAAACCGCGATACAAGACAAGGGATCCTAGCTTCCAGATATAAAACTTCATTCGCTACAAATATAGGCACCCTAAACATTGTCACAAGGCCTGTCTCTCCAGAAGAACAAGGGGCAAAGTTTATGTGCAGGTTCTCCAGATTACAATACACACCCAACTTCCAATACCGGGCGAATATACATGCGGTATATCGATAACAGCGTTCTTCTTCGCATTCCTGATCGACTATTGCTCAGCCTACGTAGCAAGCCAACCTCGCGAAGACCCTTTGCTGCCAGGCAACAACGACTACGACAACAACGACGAACAATATATATATACATATATATATATATATATATATACTCCCGCATATATATATATAGTATATATATATATACTCCCGCATATATATATATATATATATATATATATATATATATATATATATATATATATATATATATATATATATATATATAAACATCACTCGACGAGTCGTCGTCGTTGTTGTGGTTGTTGTTGTTGTTACCCATGCAACTTAATCATGGCTGATACCCACTATGAGGGCTGGCCAATAAATGGCTGGATTATTATTGCAAACAAACTTTCGGGACTGCTCTAGAGTACGCGTTGTTGAAAGGTTAAATTACATGTTAAAATTAATGCATTAATAGGAATAGTCAATGATTATTCATTAAAATGTCACGCAGAAAGAAATTAAGAAATACAAATTTAATCGGGCCATTCCATTAGACTCCATAAGAAAAAGACCCCGAACTGCGGAGCAAAACTCTCCGTCGATGAATCCCAGAATATAGGGACCCTAAACGAAAGATACCAAGTGCAACCGATATATGTATACCTTGCTGTCGCTGTGAATGACTAGCCCTTGGGGCGAAACTGCCAGTTTCTTTATCAACAGGCGGTGTCTTTCGGATCTAGTTCACTCACTGTGACAGTATAGACCTCCGGCAGAGGTCTGTACCGCCGAACGCCTTTGTAATACTACAGGTCCGCCTACAACAATCAAAACTCCTCCTCCTCCTCCTCGTCCTCCTCCTTGCCCTTCACTCAGTGCCCCTGCGGGCACGTCACTACCTATACATTTATCTGACAGTCCGCGCAGACGTGTCTTGATTGGGGTTTAGCGATTGCTTTTTGATTCCGTCGTAAATCGAGCTCGTTGACTAAGGGACACGTGTGGAATGCAAGCCTTAAACCGAGCGCTAGTATACTCTGAGGGAACTCATCGTTAAAGATGCATAAAACGCACATAAAGAAACATGCACTGCTTACCAACAGCGTTGCTTCTCCAGCAGTCACCACACTGTATGTAATTATATACCAGCACCAGCCCACGTTTACTGAATGTGTTGACGACATACGACGACGCGCTGCCGGCGAGCCTCGTCAAACCCGAGTCATGAACCGACGACAGCTATGGCCGTGAAATGCAGCCTTTCTGGGAAAGAGGTAATCGACTGGCCCCACCAATCTCGGTCACTGCTGGATGCGACAAAAAAAAAGAACGAATTTACTTCGAGAAAGGCAGAGACGTCGGTTCCAGGTAAAAGAAAAGCGCCAACTGGGCTAGTTTGGTACATCAATATTTTTTTTTGTGTGTGTGTGCAACAAGTTTGCATGTTGAAATTTTTAGGCGCAACATGGCTTGTTTCTTCAGATTGGATAATACTTCATTTCAATCTGTCAATCACCAAATGCTCCTTCAAATCTAAGCAATAAGCATACTCGTTCTCTAGCGGAGCAGCGAAAGAAATGATACCGCTGTATATTTGTTTTATTTTAATTTTTTCTTTCTTCTCACGAGACGCAAGACCTTACTAAGATGTTCGCGAAAACAGACGTGTTGGTGGTGTGCAAGAAATGGTGCCCATGACGTGTCTGGTCTTTTCGACCACCCGCATTACAACAAAAGCATCAACTGCGATCGATATATATATATATATATATATATATATATATATATATATATATATATATATATATATATATATGGTTTTATTATTATTTTAGGGAGCCGTCATGGGGGGGGGGGTGAGAGAGGGAGGTGAGGAGGAGGGCCGACTGTTGTGCTACACAAAGCGCAGAGACTCCCGCGGATGCAAAACAAGAAAGGGCAACAGTTCTCATTCTTGTCCTGACTGCCTCCGCGTCCGTGTTGGCACCATTTATTTTGTAAACATGCATTCCCACCAACCTGTTCAACGTGCCATATGTAGCTACCGAGAAAGAGACGTGAAGTTAGCAACGCATCACCTGCTCTTCCTGCTTAGTGATACTGCAGGAAAATGAAGACCGTGCTCGACATATGGTGGAAATACGGAACATGTATATGTTCGTACGGCCCTTAAAGATAGAAACTGCATCGAATGAGGGAACGATGACGAAAGATGGACGCTGCGCTTCGTGAGACGGGTACCGGGCGGAAATTGTAACCACCAGTTACAGCTGTAACTGGAGGGAGAGAGCATCGGTGGAGAGATAGTTAACCTTTTTGTATTAATTTCAAACATGCAGTCACAGTAGGAGTCCGCGTTCTTTTTATTTTCTCCCCCTCCCCCCGTCCTTTAACACTGCGTATCATCGTCATCATATGTACTGTCCACTGCCGGACAAAGCCTTACTCCAGTGATCTCCAATTACCCCGGTATTCCGTCAGCAGATTCTATCACATATCTCCGCAATATTCCTGCGACACATACGCGACTGAAATGAAACAAACTCCAACGCTGAGCTAGGCAGGCTCGATGAGCGTGTGAGCAAGTGTCACGCGCATAAGAATCCACGTACTAACACACTCATCGCGGTCTCACCTGGCTATATACGGTCTAAATCAAGATTCTACCGACGCCAGACATTCTATTCGCCTCGCTGCGGCATCGCCAAACTGCAGTCTACACTCGTGGTCACGAGCTTCTCATCCCGGAGGCAAACCACCCCCGTGTCCCTTAAATCTCTCTCTCTCTCCTTGTTTCAGGGAGAGACCGCCCCGTTAATATGCATTACGCTGGAGGCAGTATCAACGCCGGGTACCTCCCCTCGCCGACCAGAGGGAGGGACACCACCAGGCGCGTGAGAGCCGCAGCCACCATCACGAGCAGGGATGGTGGCGGGCGGCTGCTGCGGGGCGACGGGGGGAAGGAGGAGGAGGAGGGAGGGGAGGCCATGCAAGTGTGTGTGCGGGGAGCCGGTCCGCCGGAGCCGTGCGCCGGACGCATTTATTATGCGCTCGGGCGACACGCCGCCGGGCTCGGAGGGTTCTCCCCCCCCCAACTCCCTTGTTCTTGCTGCTGCTCTCGCGATGCTTCTGCTGCTTTGGCGCTTTTCGTGCGTGCCATGCCTGGGCGAGTCTCAGCGGCCGGCGCTCGCATGCATGGTGGCCGTATCAACCACGAGAGACGCCCGCGAGCGAAATGCCGGCTGCCCACGCTTCCTCCTCCTCCAGCTCCTAGGACGCCTCGTTTCCAGCCTCCCGTTCCTCCCCCGCATGTCGTTCTATGGGCACACTGCTATACGGTGTTGTCATCTCTGTTTTACCTACTTGTACGCGCGTCTCGTCCTTTCCGGCGTTATATATATATATTTTTCTTTCCCTTGTGCGTGAGTTGAAATATGACTGTCGAGTGTACGCTGGAGGTTTCACCGAGAACGCGGGACTAATTGAGGGACCGAGCGTTTTACATTTATTTCTTCTTTCCTTGGTCTTTTTCTTTCTTTCTTTCCTTCTTGCGATAGCAATGCGTGGTGAATCTAACACTTGTAGAGCTGTTTGCTAAATAGAGAGATAGCGCAACCAAGCATAAATCTTACGACACTGCCCACTCGTTTGCTACAACTCCGGCACCAAGCTTTACAGGCTCAGAGGAGACCGTAGTGACGTTTGGTTCGCAGAAAGGATTTCGGCACTAATCTCTGTGCTCACCTGCGACCCTTCTTATGCTCACTCGAGAAAAAATTATTCCCAGCGTCTAAGTTATGAGAGGGTCTCAGTGCTTTCAAATGTATGGGCGTTTTAATGCAACGAATCAATACCTTGTTCCACATGCCGGAATAGTTGCATTACGCTCACCCTTCGATGACTGCGCAGGGGGCATCGACCTCTTCTCAATCATCCACCCCGCTCGATTGCGTTGCTGTTCATCGTCGTACAGCTGCGAAGTCAGGAAAGCATAGGAAACACAAGGCAACCGACTTTGCTTCCTCGCGTATCCAAAGAGTGACAACTACTTAGACGTTTCCATATTATGTACGCCTCGTTCCCTGCATAAAATGGGGCGACATTGATATGAAGAAATTCTATCGGGCGTGTTACGCTACCACGTAGGTTAGCGGTAGTTTTCTAGGACATTGCGTTTTAATCTCTTCCCGCCGACGTCCCGACGTTCTTCGAGCAAATTTCGCGACGCATTTTCATAGAAACTTCTAACAACAGCCTAAATTGTCGCTGTAAGGAATCGGTGCTATATGAATAATTTAGCCGTCTATCACTTATTTCACTTCAACCTCGTATATTTCCGTAAAATTATAAACCAATCATACACATTCTTTCTGTATTCTGTTAGCGCTGTTTTCGATGCAGCTTTATGAAACAAGTTAGCGCTATGTTATAGTGTTAAAAGAGGAGAATAAAAAAAGTAGATGCCGCACTCTGCAGAATTCTTCCATAAAATTATCGACGTTTTATTTAAGTTTTATACGGTTGGTTTCTTAGGCCTAGACAACACAGTCCAGCGACCTACGGCTGTAACGCTGCTAAAGAGAATGTCAATATTGCTGAGTTATCAAGACTGCTCTAGAAAGTGTCATTAGGCCTACACGCCTAAATAATTGGTTTTCAAGCGCAGCCGTCATTATAGTGACCGCTGTGCTTGAAAATCAATTATTTATGACGCAACAAGTGAACCCACCATAATGCAGTGGTGCCTGATTAAGCTATAGGCTCGCAAAATGATTGCATTCATTCTTGTGCGCTTGGAGCCAAGCGAAACGCGAGAAGCATCGGTTAAAACGAAAAAAGTCAAGAGTCGATTCTCTTAGTTGCACTGTGCCCAACTATTTCTTTTTCTTTAACTTTCTAAAACAGTCACACACGTGCTAAAAGAAATAAAAAAAAGGGCAAAGGAAAAGTAAGATCAAGATCACCACGAATTAAGAAGCTGTTGCTTCGCCACATGAGACCGACGTTGTTATTTGCGGAGAAAACAAAACGACGCTTTTCCTTTTTTTTCGCCGACTCATCAAAACAAAGTTCTCTGCTCGACCCGTTCCTTTCTCCGTCATCGCTTAGCTGTTAGGGACGAGGCTGCGTCCCCTGCGGCCTGCCCATTTCACCGGTACCCGGCACAACTTTCGATTACGCTGCAAGAAAAGCGAAGTACACGCAAGCAGTCAGAGGGACAAGCAAGGACGAAAACTGAAAACAGAGCAGATCAAAGCACGCACAACGGAGCTCAAGTTTCTTTCTTTTTTTTTTATTTGCACTTTCGGCGTGTGCAGCTCTGCTACAGTCCGTCCGAAGCGATGACAGACCAGCAAGAGATGATGGCGAGGGGAGTGCTGAAGGAAGAGAAGAAGGGGGTTATCGACAGCCCTGTGACAAAGAGGCAATGAGTTTGAGCAGGCTTGCAGCTCCGCAGGCAAGAAAAGCGAGAAGCCAACGGATGCGAGGGGGAGTGGAAGAGGACGAGGCCCAGAAACAGGCCCAAAGACGAAGTGTCGACAGTCGGCAAGCCAACCAGCCTTCCATCGGCCCCAACCGCCGCGCAGCACAGTGGAACGCTGCGTGGGAAGATGAAAAACAGCTAAACGAAGCGCGATCTATGGTCTCTCAACCAACTTTGACGATGAGAGAAAAAGAGAAAGGAGACGCCGCTGAAAGAACAATGGGAGGAGGAGCGGCACTTTGAGTGTGCGGGCTTCGTTGTGTGTTACTGCAGCGTCGTGCAGCGCGTGTGTGCAGCCGCAGTTGAAAGAGAGACCGAGTTAAAGAGAAGGAGACGAGAGGGCAACGAGATGGTGTTGCTGAGAAAGGAGTCTTCACAAAAGAAACAGGCCGTGAGGAGGTGATCAAAGCCCGAGGTTCTTGGCTGCGTTTCCTTTTTCTTTTATTTTCGTGCTGCTACGTCCTCTGGCGGCGTCCCTGCTCGGCCTCCTTTTCCCCTTTTGTTCTGGGGGTCATCCCCGAAGCTAAACGGGCGTGCCCCTGTCTGTGAAAGACGGCAAGGCGCCGGGCGAAGAGTGAAGCCAGAGGTTGGGGGAAAAGGGGAAGGGGGTGTAGCGGAGCTGATCCAATTAGCGTAATTGCATTAGCACTAATTAGAGTTTCGTCAATACGACGAAGGACCGGTTTCCGACCCGGCCTTTTCTCCTTTCTCTCTCTCCACTTTTTTTCTTGTTTCCCTAGCTCCGCTCTCCGCTTCCCACAACTTCCCTAGGGAAGAAAGACACCGAGTATAGCGCGCGAAGGAAGCTGGCAAGCGTGCCTTTTTTTTTCGGAAAGCAAGGATTGTGCGCGTCGCAGGAACAAAACGACGATGAGTCCCGGTGGCGCATTTCACGGACGGCAGAAGAACGCTTCTCGCCCTTTCTCTCCTGCATGATATACGCGCCGACAGAAAGGTGGTGTAGCATCGGGCTCAGCAAAGACTGGGTCGGAGGCAGGTAAGCGTGCACACAGCCTCGGGGAATCTTTCCCCGGCGTCACACCGTTCAACGCCCACAGAGCGGGGCCTCAGTTGTCTTCGCCGTCGTCGTCGTTGTCAACGTTGGCTGGCGCAGCGTTCTTCGTCAGCCAATAGCCGTGGAGGGGAGATAGCTTGGAAGTTCTCGCCCTGCGGTTGAGTTGCTCAGCGACCGCGCTGCAGGAACTCTTGTTCGGGTATACGAGTCTGCTGGCAAGAAAAGTTATAGTCAGCCTGACGTGTTGGCACGCAGGGTCGGGTGTTGACGCGCGCCCTCGCGCTGTTTAGATCAAAAAGGCGGCGGCCGAAGTTTGGCGCGTCTGCGCGGTACTTTTCTCGTGCGAATAAATCTGCTTGGTTTCCCTTTTGACTAACTATATACCGAGCTTTGTCTTGAAAGCAGCGAACACCTGCCACTCGTGCACACATACCCAGCTAGTGCTATAGCTAAGCTGTTGAACGAAAAAGAAAAAAGACGAAAAAAAAAACACAGTGCAATATACGATTCTAAAAACTGTGGTGTTCAGTTGTCAGATTTCTGACGACTGAAATATGAGACCGCGTGGGTCTCATATTTCTTTTTTTCTTTCTTTCTTTTTTTTTTTTTTTTTTTGAAAAGCTTAGCTAACGTTAGCTTCACACGTACGGTATATATAGTGGGAGCTCACGAAAATAACCTGGCGCACTGTTTTGATATATAAAAGACGACCAGTTTGGATAATATGCTTGTTAAGTGCAATGACAATACCTTTTTGTAAATGTTTCACCTAATTGTGATCTATGCCTTACCATGTACGGCTGCTTATGCATTGCACTGCGTGTATTCTTCTTTGTGCATGCGCTACCACTATTCTTTATAACGAAGGTGCTCCGAGAATGAATGACTGAATGAATTAATAAATTAATTATTAATTTAGTAATTAATTAATTAATTGGCTGCAGTGGGAACTTGGCAACCGGTCGCTGACTGAAGACACACTACTGGAAGCTTAGCCAGGCATTATATATCTGAAATTGCAAATAAAACCATAAATTACTTAATTCCTGAGTTGCGCCCCCCTTGCCTAGCAGCAGCGGTGGGTCCACATGTCGCACGCATGCCTTTCATTCGCGCTCAATTCGCTTTCATTATCCCGACAACCTGGTTACCTTCCGTCTCCACTTACGCTAGTGCAGATAGCAAGCTAAGAGGGGCAAACCTGAAGTCGATTTCACTGGTACTTAAATAAAAATCACGTCTTTCTATTTTCAATGACATCATAATTAGCCAACAAACACTGGCACCAAGGACAACATAGGGGAAATTACTTATTACTTGTGCGCAAGTAATTTCCCCTATGTTGTCCTTGGTGTCAGTGTTTGTTGGCTTCTTACGGGCCCCTCGGTTAACCCCCTTTCTTCTCGTTTATCTTCAATGACGACGCTTGTGATCAGGTCCCGACAGTTATCGACTGTTCCACCTGTATGTGTGGTGTATTTCATTCTTTAAACGTAATAAAAATTATTACTAGAATTTTTAGCACTCTAAATTAATTAATTAACCCATCTGCGGACACCGCTTCCTGTGTAAATCGCTTTAAGCTAAGCTTTCGTTTGCAAAGAACCCTGTTCTTGTTTTAAGACAATTTGCAAGCACAGAAAACGCGACCAAACTGGGCACAATTTCATTGGGAATCGCTTCGCTCGACCAAAACCCGTGACGCTCGAACATGTGGGTTCCACTCTGGACAAGAAAGGATGGTAGATCGGCCACGACGGCATGGCGGCTGCATGACGACTATGCTATACAGGACAACGTTATCGCATGATGACGGATGATGGAACGGGGGATGGACTTTAAGGAGATAGAAACGTAGGAGCGGAGCACAAGCAACATAAAACGCGTACACAAGCGAACAGTATAGCACGCAACGTTCTCAAAGTTTGTCGTCCAGGCTCGTTGACCGTAAAAGATGAATAAGAACTTGAGCAGCACACCTGAGCTGTCTGGGAGTTTTCATTGCCATTGCCATTGCCCCGCCGGTCTATCAAGCTCTGCGCGCATCACTTGTTTATTGAATGCTGGTATAGATAGCGTAGACTGGGGCGCTGACCGCGGGCGCAGGTAGCTAACGTGAGCGTCGCGACGGGAAAAGTCATGCAACACAATATCCGTGTTTCGAGAAGGCGAGTGTTACGGGCACGCGCATAACGGGACGTGCTAGAAAGGCAACGAAAAGTACCACTAAACATGAAGCGAACAGCACGAACGGCGATAAGAATGAGCAACGCCGTAGCGTTGCAGCATGCTTGGAATACACACATATTTTGTTGCAACAAATGTTCAGTGCTCTCCGAAGATGAAGAAAGGATTGATTTGGTGCTATTGAGAACGTACGCGCGTTTCGGTGCCGGCTTTTTGTTATCATTTGCTTATCAGATATGCACGCACGCACGTGCACACACACGTGCAGCAAGTGCATGCACGCAGACAAGGAAAGACTGACGCGTTTGAATAAACTACAAATCTGGTGCGATTGAGCTTTCAGACAATTGGTGCAATGTGCACGTCCAAATCCAAATCTATTGAAGTGTAGGGTTTTGCGTGCCGAAACCAAGATTTGATTATGAGTCACGCCGTATTGGGGTACTCCAGATTAATTCTTGACCACCGGGGGACCGTTAACGTGCTCTCAACGCACTAGACACGGACGTTTCTGCATTTCGCCTCAATCGTAATGCGGCCGCGGCGGCCGGAATTTGATCCCCTGACCTCGTGCTTAGCAGCGCAACACCATAGCCGCTAAGCCACCGTGACGGATAACCCAAATCTATCAAATACTTCACAATTTTGGAGCATATGAGCCGCAAATCATGGAATGATTCCGTTTCATAATCGAATGCTACACTTCGTAAGCGGCGCCACTATCGACCGCTCGTTGTGTCTGCTGACAGAGATGACGATCGGCAGCAGTGCGTGAGCATTGAGAATGATCCACTTGTAGCCGGTCCAAGACTACAGCGCGCTGCTATAGGCTAGTCAGCCGCCGCAACTGGTAATTCCCGCCAACGTTAAAGGTTTAAGGTCTGCATCAGCCTGCCGACTACAACTTGTACAACTCAGACCTCCTTTATATATACATATAGCGCCGAGCCGCAGAACACCTCCGGGAAAGGGACAGAAAGAAATAACTCGCAGACGGAACACAGTGGCGTGCTCCTTGTAGAGCGTCCACGACTCACACACTGCAGCTCGCGCAGACCCGCGCATTGTGTTAGCGCAGTTGGCGGGAAACTTTGCGGCGAGCGAGCAAGACGCCAGAAAGAGTGCGTCGGAGAGTCCCCGCCGCTCAAGCGCGCTGATGGTCGCATATAGTATGCAGAGGTGGCGCGCGCTCGGAATAGTGCATGGATGCACGCAGCGCAAGAATGCACGCCAGAGCTGCAGCGAAGAGGCGGCGAGCAGTCGGGGCCGTTCTCTCACTCTGCGGGCGGCGTTGGACACACTCAAGTCCGCTTGTCCCCTGTCGCACGTATACGCCGGTGCGCTCACAACAGTCTGCGGCTCTCGGAGAGAGAGCTCGGTTAATTAGATTTGGCGCCGAAAGAAGTAGAGAAAAACGAAAACGTAACCTCGCGCGCTTTCTCCGCAATGCGCGCGTTTTGCCGCGGGCTCGCGCCAAAGCTTTTTTCGGGAGCTGCGCGCGCCCACGCGCACACACACCGTCGGTCTCGCCTCGCCAGACTCGAGAAATACTCGCTGTCAACGGCACTTATCTCGCACTTGGGCTTTCCCTTCCCCAACCTCGCCCTTACCCCTTTGCACACGGCTCGCGTTGCTCGTGGTGCTCTGGTGGCGTGAATCCTTTGGGAGACGCGCCGCGTGCCAGGAAGCCGTCCTTGGAGCAATTCGCAAGGGCAGTATATTACAGAGAGAGTGCGTGACAGCTTAGTTGCGCTCTAGAGACGAGGCCGCGTGGGAGAAAAGTTCGGCTGCGCTTGAAAAATAAAAAAAAGTTCTGACGACTTTGTTCGTTCATCTTGTCTAGCGTAAGTCGGTTTGAGCGAAAGCGTCAGGACGGCGTTCTCACCGCGGTATCTTGCAAACGACGCTTGCGGAAGCGGTCATTTTCTACGCGAGTGAGAAATTGTATAGAATATATAAACACAATATGAAGGTGAGGATGAAGAGCTGTGCAATACTCACAAGATATGTCGAGAAAAAGAAAACTACGCTATAGGCGTCCAATTGCTCCAACATTCAAGTATCATTTTTTTTTCTGGTGTACGTATCAGTGAAGCAACCTCCAACTGCCTTGCTCAAACTTCTAAATCGCGTGGTTGCAATCTATATGAGACGTAAGTGACCAAAACAGAGGCCACTCTTCAGGTGCATACAGCACGTATATACTATACAGCCTCACTATACATATTCCCTAATTTTGAAGGAGAGAGAGAAGAATGATAAATGAAACGCAGGGAAGTTAACCATAAATTGAGCTCGGTTGGCTACCCCACCCTCCTGCACTGGGGGAAGGGAAAAAAAAGGGAGGAAAAAGAATCATTGCTGCATTTGGCGAATGAACGAGGTCACTGCTGCTCACAAATTTCAGCAACAGCAGTGCCCATAACACCTCGTTTTGACCACTGAATTTCGTCACCGGACTGTGTCAATGTGAATCATTTCAACAATAAAAAGAAAACAAAAAGGGTGTGTGAATTCTCGCTCTTTCTACGTTAGTCATATCGATTAAACCATGACACACATAAAAAATAAAAATAAAGAGAAAAATCCTGTCTTACCCTGTGTGTAGAAGTTTTTTCTCGCTGTTCGCAATCCGCCGGGTAGACTCAGGGACCATGACGTTGCGCTGCAGAGTACGAGGCAGCTTTGATTCCATGACGTGACGGCCTCATTATACGACGGCGGTGGAAGGCAGAAACGCGCGTGTGTCTTGCTTCGGGTATCACGTTGAAAGAAACTCCGGGTGGTCAAAATTAATACACTGCATTAGCGCAAGCTCTTGGGCCAGTTGGTCCATGGTGAACTTGAAAAAGGGGGGGTTACCAGCGAAACACAAAGGACGCGCACACAAGGAAAAGGCGTTAGGCACGGACGCCTCTCCCTTGTGTGCGCGTCCTTTGTGTTTCGCTGGTACCCCCCTTTTCCAAGTTCACAATACACTGCACTTTGCCACAGCGTTCGTCGCAGCCCACAGTGCAGCCTTGGGGCATTCATTAAGCTCCACAATTTAGTTTCACTTTACTGTTTGGGTAATTATTGTATTTCTCAGACTTAAGCTTAGCTGAAGCTTAAGCTTTCTTTGATACTTGTCTGTCACTTCTCAGACAGATATCGGTCCGTCCGACAACGTAGGTAAGCCCTTTATAAAGTTAACGTTCCCAACAAGATCCTAATGACGGTCGTGAAGCGTGACCGCATCGTTGCCCCTATAGGTATATTTTCTTGGTGTCGTCGTCTCTCCGAAGAAATGGTGACCTTAATTGTTACGAAATATAGTTCGTCAGTCTATAGAAAGTCTATATAGGTTAATCTGTAACGTATATAGACGATCTGTGCGCATCGCTATTGACTAATGTTTGCAATAAACTCAAATAAGAAGAAAGAAACGTAAAGGAATCCAGAGTAGTTCGTAAACAGTACTTTCTCGATCTATTCTCAAGTTGTTTGGTTAACGGTAACCAATACAGAGATATAAAATAAAAAATAAATTCTGGAACTCAAAAATTGTGTGCTGCCTTGCTACTTTCTTTCATTTCATTCTTTCAAAAAAAGGACAGGTGCGCAGTAATTTATATGTGCTCGCGCTTCTTGACCGTATTCAGCATATTTCAGAGGTTTCATTGTGCTCTTTCATTTTTAGGCCGGTTCAACTTAAACACGCCAACCTTTCATTTAAGATCGTATTAATAAAAATAAGGTAATTAAAACATTTATTTACCTGTTGCTTGTAAATTGCTATACATTGTGCACAAAGAAATAAACAAAGCTAATGGAGGTAGACTAGTCTACAAACAGTAAATTTGTCTCAACCGATTATAACGTCTGGTCGACGCAGTTCTCAGTACTTCGAGACTTTCTAATCGGTGGGGACTTTATGCACTGTTATCGAAAGATGCTCGATCAGTATTGTGTTCTTTATCATACTTGTACAATTATGGTAAGTTGCATTGACGTTCTCTGCTTTATTTGGTAAAATGTACTGTAACGTCTTACGTGGAGTATATGTAGCGATTTGCTTTATTCTTCGTTGTATGCGAGGCTATTTCTTTCTCTCTCTCTCTCTCTCTCATCTAGTGACTGTTCTGGTAACGAACTCTGTGACAGGACACTTCCGTATCGGTGATATGTAAAGCTCAGTATATGCATGGATATATAACAGCACATTTATTCCTCCTCTATTTTCTTCGTTCTAACTTGTTTCTTTGATCTTTTCTTTTTACCTTCTTTATTCGCCGCGAATTATTTTAATGCCAACGCCATTCTTCGCATTGTCAGACCAGTTCTTCCCGGCTAGGTAACCTAACCAAAAACATACAGGCCGATCCCGATGATTGCGTGGCCTAAAAATGTGTACCTATCCCGAAACTTTTGCCTCCTAAAAAGTTGGACCATTGCTGTGAGGTTTAGGCCACTGGTTATGTGCTGGCTTCACGGAGGCGCCGCTAGATGGCGCAACGTGTACCAAGAGAGAAGCGTGAGAGAGGAACCCGGCTGCAGCAGACGCCTCATACATGACGCGTTTCGGCTTCCCAAACACCAGGGCGGTCAGATTAGTTCTGGCCTAACTTTTATAACGATTGAGGTAGCCGCCCCTCCCGTGATCCATTTTTCTCGGGATGCCATCATTTAAGGAACAACATAAGGAGGAGGTGTTCTGTCCGTGCCGCAGGTGTGGTTCCAGAACCGGAGAGCCAAGTTCCGCAAGCAGGAGAGGCTCAACCAGCAGAAGCAGTCGGCGTCCTCCTCATCGTCGGGGTCGGACGCCGGCATCACTACTTCGCCCATAAGCACCACGGCCGACTCCACGACGCACACGTCGAGCGCCAAGGACTCCAAGGACGTGAAGGTCATGCTCCACTCGCAGGACGTCAAGCACCTCAACGGTAAGCCGACAATTATCACTGCGTCGAAGACTAACGAAGAGACACTAAAACGGAATATCAAGTTAGAGCAAAGTTAAACACTAGATCAGTTTGGGTTGATAAGGTATTCTTTCTAAATACTATTTTTTTGCTAATTAGCAGTAAGGTGTTAGGGTTGATTACTAGAAGAGAAAATGATGGCGAAACTTACACGTATTTTTTGTTTTCAATTATTTCGCGCCGAGACCCGCCGCCGGTACGTCAGTGTGACGTCAGAGATTTTAATTATTTTTCTCGTATTTTGGGCCGCTGTGGCGCAGTAGAAATTCTAGAGATTCGCCATGTTCAGCCTTTGGTTCCTTTAGAATCCAACGTAGTCCATATTGTAGTCTAAAAAATTAACTAGACCGGAGCAGACACCGTCAGAATTTATGACGTCGCAGCGAACTGTGTTTGGGTTTTTCTTCTTCTCTGGCTTACAAACCCCCCTTTCGCGGTAAAAGTGGCTTATCTAGTATTCACCCGTAAGGGTAACCTAATAATATAACTAGATTTCGCTTTAGAGTCCCTTTAAGCTTGTATTTGTAAGTTACGTTTCTGCTATACTATCTTGAGTAGAGAGGACTTGGTAAGCAAGAAAAGACGGGAAAAAACAGTGGTGAAGCCACTCTGCAATCACCGAGCCAGCTTTCTGTGACATCGTGGATTTTGACGGTGTCGTCTTGCGTTTTCATATCTCAGTAGAGTCGAAAATTCAGCAAGTTGAGTCCTTTATGTTCTGTCTTCGTGTGGCTGGGGCCTCCTTCAACCTTCATAGCTAAGTGCTTATCGTCTCTAACGTGAGCTGAAGACTCAACCGAAGAGGCTTTGAGAACTTTTTCTGCGCTGGAACGACCCAAGTGCGAAAAAAAAAAAACTGCTTCGAACTATGTGCCATCACACTGACGTGTACCGGCACTGAGGCTTGGACACGTAATACGCGAACAGGGACGTTTGATCTTCAATTGCTCCCCTATTAACTAATGCTTTACCGTCCGATGAGTAAAAATAGAGTCGCGTGATGATGCTTTACGAGAGAGCGAGAGATATAGCAAAGAGAGGAAAGGCAGGGAAGTCAACCAGACGATGGTCCGGTTTACGAGTTTAAAATAATTTATATTATGATCTCTACTGTAATTTCAAACATTTTGTGTTTTCGTATTGCGCGTTAAGCATACTGAACTGTGCACTTGCAATAGAGTGACAGCAACGAAATTCGCTCGAAGATAAGCATTGCGCATATTAACGCGGCCCGGACAATTCGTACTAGGGTTATGAAGGCCCATAAAATTATATAAAATGATGAGCAAGTGACTTCCCTGGGAGGGCTCTGATGTCGCCAAAAGAAGCAAACGCGACGAAACGAGACAGACAGAAATAAGAGGGAAACATATCTGTCCGCTTCTTATCAACCTTGACCCGTCGTCTCCATTGTTCGCTGTGCTGACGGAAACCCAACCTCTTTAGCCATGCATGATATCGGAGATAGGACAGTCGGGCGGCGCGCGCTGTCTTGCGATGTCCGATCACGGAAACCACGTTCCAGCTTTCGACGTTCTTGAAATGCCTGCTATTCAACGAAGTCGCCTTGTCCACGTCGTGGCGACCTCCAGACGTCTTGCGCATTGCAACAGTCGTACAAATGAAGAAGAAAGTGTAATATCTTAACTGCTGAATATTCGCAACCCGATGTCCCATTTTGCACTACTCACTCGTTTAAGGAATCAGTGTAGCATTTCTTCCCTTTTCAGGTCGTACGCGCTAGTCGCGAGACAATTTACCTTTCCCGATGGACCCCGTCTTTTCCAGACTATTGCTTCTGACTTGACTGCGCGAAAGGCTTCTTGTTTGTTTGATTGTTTGTTTGTTTGTTTGTTTGTTTGTCTGTCTGTCTGTCTGTCTGTCTGTCTGTCTGTCTGTCTGTCTGTCTGTCTGTCTGTCTGTCTGTCTGTCTGTCTGTCTGTCTGTCTGTCTGTCTGTCTGTCTGTCTGTCTGTCTGTCTGTCTGTCTGTCTGTCTGTCTGTCTGTCTGTCTGTTTGTTTGTTTGTTTGTTTAATATGGGTGAAAGCGTGAAGAGGCATGGCTGAGCGTTTTCGAATTGCAATGTTAGATTGGCAACGTGTATGCGGTGCAGCTAAGAAGAAAATTCCTAAGTTTATTCGCATAATACCCACAAGATTCACTGCCTTTTCGCCAGAGTCCATTAATTCTTCTTACGAAGAAGCTTAGCTGTTTTCCTGACTTGTCTCGTATGCCCGTCGTGGAAAAGAAAGAAAGAAAGAAAGACAGAAAGAAAGAAAGAAAGTAAGAAAGAAAGAAAAAAACTTGCACAGCCAGGAAGCGCCCCCAAGGCGCGTCGATCTGTTCGAACGGGACGCCAGACCATGAAATGTTCAAGAACCGACCAGTCCCGGAGTACCGCGTCAGCGTCGTCGCGCCTCTTGCGAAACAGCTTCCCGAGCGAGCCTGCGAGCATCCATCTCTCACGCGCCGGGCTCCAAAAGCGGTGACGTCATTACTCCCAGCAAAATGGCGACATCGCCATCCCCCTACTCAACCATCCGCCCGCAGAACAGCTAGCGAACTTGGGAGGAGCGTCCAGCACTGCACGCTGTCCGTCGTCTGTTTCCATTAGTGTCGCGTCGGACACGCGAAAAAAAAAAATAAGAAAAAAAAAGCAGCTGCGCAATGCAACGTAGCGGAGGAGAAGGAAGGCCCGGGCTCAGCAGAAGCGGGCTGCGAAGGAACGAAGACGCATTCGCGAAAATAGGGAGAGCTGGGAAGTCGAGGGACGGGATGGGGAGGGTGGAGAGAAGAGAAATGGATGCGCGCAAGGGAAGGCACAGAGGGGCGGGCGGAAAAGGAGCTCGCGGCGTCCATCTTGAGCGGGCCTTCTTTATGTCCAGTGGCCACCGGGCCTAATGGTCAAGTTGCGTCGTCTGTCTCCAGCCCACGCTCCCGTAGCCCTACGCTTTCACTTTCGCTCTCTCTCTCGACAGTTCCCTAGAGTTGCGAGAGTAGGCACTTCTGAGGAAGTACTCCGAAGGCGATATTCACGGCGCGCTCGTGGTGACGTCTCTGATCTCGTGATTAGCCCTGGCGCGAAGCCTTCCGTCCTGCGCTCTCGTACGCGACGCTGCCTGGTGTCGTGTCTGTGCAAGGCGGCTGCGAGTTACCTGATATGCGCTCAGTGACGAGGTGTCCTGCCGGAACGAAAATTGTGGTATCTGGGGGACAGACGATGCTCTTCGCCTGCGCTTGGCTATTCCGTTACTTACTGCACTATATTGGGCTTGTTGTTACGGGGGAGTATTCGCTTTTGCATGTTATTGTCGTCGTTTTCATCATCGTTGCCACCCCTACCACGTTAGAAAACGCAATGACAGTTGCATTAAAGTTGAGTTAGAAAAAGAAAAGTAGCACATTTTTTTAGGTACACTGTCAACAGTGACCGCGATTAACAACACGTGTACACAGCGACCTCTTTTCAGTGCTTCAAGAATGGTGCCTTAAGAAAATTAAGTGAAAAAATAGAAAAATAATAGGAAGGGGGGAAAATTGAACAGAAAGGAAACAGTTGGAACAAAATTTTGTGGGCCTCTTTTTCAGATGAATTGGTCATAGCACCAAAATAAACGTGTATTCTAGGACGCAGTTGCAGCTCTGTAGCACATTCACAAATGCAAGTCCATAGGTGGGCACAGTCTCTAGTTAATTGCAGTCTCGTTCGAAGGCCGGTGAAATGACGCAATAGCAAGTATGCGACGCCTGTGTTGCTGCGAAACGTGAACGGCACCCCGGAGGCAGGCGTCATAGGTATATATCCCATGGAACGGTGAGTTAATTGAACTGCGCCGTTCGAGTAAAGATGAGCAGACGCGCCATAATGGCGTGAGCGGCCGCTGCGGTGGCGGTTGTCGGGGACCACCTTCCAAAAAGTGCCAGGAATGCGCCGGGAATGGCGTCGTTCTACACCAAACTGAGTTAGACCGCAAGACACTTCCATGTATTACCGTCTTTACTACACTTGTAGGTGTCCAGGCTACTGGCATTTTTTTCTACGCAATTACTCAGTGATAAAACAAATGATACCTAAATATCCTCATTGCAACAAATATACGTCATCAAGAACGCAATTCGTTTCATAAAGCAAACATTTCTAACCTTTCCATGCTTATTTTCCTAACCTTTAGGTTGGGACAAAACGCCAAGGTATCGCTGTCTCGCGCATTTGCGGGATGATGATTGCATGATGTACTTACATGGGATAGATTTTTGCTGGAGCCCGGCTGAGAACACTTTCGGGTTCAAAAATTCTCGCACACATCCTGCGTCTCCTGTCGCTTTTACATGTGGCTTCACCGCAAGATCATAAAGGCAACAAAAAAGCGCGCTTTACAGAATATAGTGTACGAAAATTAAATTGGAATACTAAAGTTTGAAAACTTGGTTTCGGTTTGTTTGAAAATTGGTTTCGGTAAGGTGAAAACTTGGTTTCACTACGGGAGTATTTGCGCCTTCCATTCCATCCTCTTCTTACGCGCATGCATCGCGAATACGATGCATGCACGTTCATAGCTTTTAAACCGAATATGAGGGCAGGTCATCGCACTGCTGACAGAGAGGTTTTCAAGCTGCGAGGAAAGAAACTAAGAATAACCAATACGAAACCAACGGCAGATACAGGCATAACTAGAGAGAGAAAGCGGGGGGTTATAAGGAAGGCAGGGATGTTAACCAGTCAATATTCCGGTTGCAGAACTAGAAGGGCTGATAGAGGGTAAGGGGGTAGTCTCGACAAGAAGTAATAGAAATGCGAATAATCACGGAATAGCAGAGTATAACAATTTCTTGTATTACTGTAGCCGGGTGCACCTCCACAGTCCCACTCATACTGTTGATTATGCCAAGTTGCGTTCTTCAGTATATTATATGGGTTATTGAATAAAAGATGGACTAGCGAACGTCAATTGGAATAACCCGTGTTTGAAGCGTTTAGGCTTGTGTTCAGGTGCATACAATCGCTGTCTTTGTGATATACAAGTGCAACAGTGCTTAAGTGGCGCAGAATTTACCAAGGCCATGAATAAATGTAGAGTAAACATTATTATTAAGACGGAAGCCTTAGATGGCTCACGGGTAGAAAAGTCAGATGTCCAGCGTTATGGCACCGAAATTCATGGCACCAAAATACATAGGGAGTCTAACCCTCGACCTTTGGTGTTAGTTAGGGCGAATTAGGCCATCACTTTCTTTATACGAAAACGTGAACCCAAGGCGAAGGAGAAGAAGCATCAGCACGACCTGTGGTGTTAAGGCAAAGTTAGTTAATGCACAGTTAATTAAGATATAGTTAATTAAATCACTCGAACCCACGACCTTTGGTGGGAGTAGAATCCACACCATTTAGTGTTAATTAAGGCGAAGTTAATTAAGGCGCCGATAATTAAGATTGTATTTACTTACGCCCATCACTGAAATGTGCAAACGCTAGACCACCTGCTCGATCCTTTGCTTACGAGTACTTGCCACTCTATGCAGGCAAAATTGTGGCCGCGGACAGCCCCTGCAGCCAGCAGCAGCCTCACATGTCGCCGCCCAAGTGGAGCTCGAGCCCGTGCGGCCAGCCTTCGTGCCTCGGCCCGTACCCGTACGGATCCGGGCTCACGGGCGTCGACACCAAGCCCAGTTTGTCTCCGCAAATATTCTGAAACGACAGACCGTGACAGGATCGCGAATGAGCGCGCCACCGCCGTCCCCGTCACGCCAGAGACTGTCACAATGGCCATCCGACAGGCACGGAATGAATAGCGAGTACATACCGCAAAGTGGGCTAGGCCTGGAGTGTCGCTGTTGCGTGCCCCTTCCTGCTGCAAAGAGGGTACGGAGGGGGCTTGTGGTCCTGGATAGTTGTGAGCAGACCCCCTCTTACCACAAAATGGGGGTGCCAATGCCGTTCAGAACTCAACTATACCACCGGACTCGTCGGAACCAGAGCGCGCCCCAAGCTTCATTAACGAACAAACGAGCGGCTTCGGCTGACACACAGCCTCGTCGATGAAGCTCCGCTTCAGCGCATTCGATCGGAACGTGTGCGCAATAGAGTGCGTGTGCGTGTGTGTGTGTGCGTGTGCGACTGTGTGCCGGCGACCATGTGCTTTGTCCATCCAGCGAGAAACAAACCGGAACTGTGTTTTGGCAGAAAGGCGCGGTTCGGTTGTTTTGTGATCTTTGGTGTTCTGTTCATTTCACTTGGTTCCATTTCCAGCGTCGTTTGCTCCAAACGCAACTTTCAGTGTCATTGTGTACAGAGTGCCAACAAAGAGACAAAAACTGAAACGCACGAAGCAAGCACGATCATGGTAAATGTGGGTGTTCAGAACGCTGCGTCTTAAGCTTCGGTATCTCGTGCTCTTCCGGCCGTAAATAACAACTGCAAGAGGTAGTATTCATGTTCACACATCAGAAATATTATTTCTTATCGAGAAAACGCGATCTATTATATTTTATGCTCATGGCCTTACATACAGCGGAGGTTTCACGTGAGATATTCCTAGTCATGTTCTGCTTTAAGTGTCTCACCCCTGAGAAGTTTTCAGTAAGACTTATGAGGCCTGTTTCACAAAATAGTAATACTAATAACGACTGACTTAGCCATAAAATCCGGCTTGAAATGAGAAGTTCAGATAATTTATTTCGACGTGACTTAAACACAAGGCGAACAAATTGGCGTTTTGACAACACGATTTCAAAAAAGAAACGCATTCGGTATGCTTCAATCACTGGAACTATCGAGAAAAAAAGAACTTGCGACCTCTGTGCAAAAAACAACAGCAACAGCATAAAGCGCGGTGTTACCAGTGACAACGTAAGCAATGATGACGCATGACGTCCCTGGTGAATAAGTAAACCCTTCACTACAAAAATTCTGTTCTACAATTACGAAAACAAAAAGGGAAAAAGTGGTGCGTAAGAAACACTACAGTCGTCCTGCGTCATCTTTTGACAACATGGTTTCAAAAGCGAGATTTTATTAAAGAAATCAGTGTGGAAGTGAAAATTATTCCCGTAGCAAAGGTTCAGCGTATGCGAATAAAATATGCTACGTATACAAGGTGTGCTGCTTTCAAACTCGCCACTCCTGTGCTACAAGTACGGACTTTGAAGGGGAAACTTGGAATCTGCAATACTGTAGCACGAAGCTACAAAGAATTGCATTGTAGCGTGAAAACTATTGTGTATTTAAACCTAAGTAAACGCAGAATGCAAAGCTAAGGTAGAGGTTTCATGTTGCGCTAGCTTGTCCTAACGTTGGCCTACGTTCGATAGTGACTGAACCAGCATTAGTCCAAGAATGGTCTCATATACTCTAGTATATTTGGGTCTACAGTATGCTGTAGCTGCTTCCGAGAATCGAGGAGGAAGAAAAAAGCCCCAGCATTCTGACGGGAAAGTAAAGTGTTCACTTTCTATAAGGTTGTGCTGTCTTTTAGAACTAACACCAATTGTTCCATTCGGAAACAGCTAGACGTAGAAAGGTGGCTTCCGTTAAAGATAGCTTCCATGCACCAACACGAATTTACTTGCCCAAAGCAACACGCTTGCAAACATTCTTTTTGGCCCAATACTTTGGTGACATCCCTGCCCAGGGCTTCACAGCAGACATTTCTGATATTATCTTCCTGGAGAAGGTATCCATTCGAGCTCACTTCAGATGCCTAATTTACAGAAAGGCACCATGCAGCTGTCAATGTACTGAAGTATTCTTTCAGGTAAGTCGCGTGCGGTTCCTTCCCCCTAAATCATGCGCATCTAAAGGGTAAGTTGATTAATCGTACCTGAGAGCCTTACAAAGGTTTTCAGTAGGGATGATATGCTTAACGCGAAGTAAAATTTCTGGCGCGATAACTTGCCGCACTTTTCGCAATTTAACTTGTCTAAACTGTCATGTGCCCATCGCGGCAGAGAACTTGATCTCGCTGCTAACATTGCTCAGTTTTGAATGGGATATATAGTTATCCACCTACAGTGGCACGAAGCTACAAAGAAAACACACACGGGTTTCTGAAAAACAATGCATTGCAGTTGAAAAAAAAGAAAAAAAGATTTGTTATGGTTTGGCGATTGGAACCCGGAAACGATGCCTTTCCAGTACGTTAGTTCATACCATGAGAGCTAACCAGGAAGCTAGCCGATTGCAGAGCAAGGCCGAATTAATCCACAATTTATTTCCTGATTATTCATTCAATTTGCAGGCTTCTGCAGAACTAATTTGCCGTACTGCCCATTTTTCTCGAGCTTTTCTCTATGTTTTTTTTTACTGTCTGTGTATCTTCTGAATAACACAGGCGCACCTTTCTCCTATTTTGCTTTCATTTTTATAAACCGTCGTATACTAAAATCGATATATCTTTGAACAGACGCTGTAAGAATACACAGTCGAGCGCGTCTACAACGAACGCCTCTACAATGGAATGACCTTTACAATATAATTCTGCCCCAGTTCTATTGGGACGTGGTGGTGCGCGACCCTTTACAACGAAGTGACCAGTATAAGGAATCGCTTCGGAGCCCACAAGGACTTCGTTATAAAGGCGTTCGACTGAATGCGCGTTTCCTCCCAGCTGGCTCTGTTCACTAAAACTTGAAAATGCTAGTCGTAAAACATTAGCACAGCGGTAATTGGAGATCGGAGGGAGAGGCCTTCGTCCTGCATTGGACTTAAGATAGGTTGATGATGATGATGATGAAAAATTAAATTTTATAGAGAATTTAGCCATGAAAGCGCGGGAAGTGTGTTCACGTTTCTTCAATATCAGAACAAAGAAAATACTAATAAAGAAAGAACTGAGGCATCATGCTGATCGGACAGAGACCATCGTTTACGGACTTTTGTGCCGTCGTTTCTCCAGCTACATGCGGTTTCAAAACACATGACCTGTTTCGAACAGGTCACGCTCTCTCTTTCTCTCTTGTACATGTTAGTATGTTTACTCGAACATCACTGTCTTTGAAGAGCATAATCGATTGCTAGCGGCCGTAAGGCAGAAAAGGAAGAAACACGTTTGCGCTTCTTTCGTTTCTGTAGAAGCACGTTTATCGCAAAACCCGCAGTGAGCATTTTAAAGCTAAAAAAAGTGGAATCCTAATTCCGAGCACAGCAGATGAAAAGAAAAACTTTCGACTGCCGATACCAAGAGCGAACAAAGCGTTGTGTGGTGCTCGCTGGCTTGTAGCGGGGCAGCCGACCGGGACCGAACGGCGGAGCTGCAAGGCAAACAAAACCGCGGCGCACGGAGGAGCGGTGGGCGGTGAGCAAGAAGAGGCCGAGGTTCCCCCTCCCTTTCTTCAGCGATCAAATAGAAGAGTCGGGCCGGCGCGCAGTCTCCCCGACGTCGTCGTGTTTACCGACCGGTGTTGCACAGTGTTTGCCGAGAAAGTCCTTCCACTGTAGTTTGTCCGTCGCGAGTCCCGACGGATGACTGGCAAGCGAGGCGGGCTGTCAAGCAGACTGAAAGAGGCACGTCATCCCGAAACGGAGAGAAAAGATAGAAACGGCGCGTACACTGTAAGTCTGCGAGTGCAAGTTTGGTGGTTAGGAACGGGTCGTCGTCAATGTCGTGCTGAATTTGCTCGGTTCTCGTGAGATTACCGTAGCTAAGCAGCTCTGGGATTGGTGTGGCGCCGTCTGTCTCCGATCCTTCAATCACGCCACTTGTGAAACGTCCAATAACCCCCGTGTTTCGATGCCCGACGAGTAGCATGTGGGGTCTGCCGACTGTTGTGTCACCTAGAGACCGGAGAACTAACTATACGACGACACTTTTAGAGCGCAGCTCTTAAGCACCCGTTACTGCGTTGAGCGTCGCGGTGTCTCGCAGTCGGCGTCATCGGCGTAACCGAGCGAATGAGCATAGAGATAGATGAAAGAACGAACGGGGAGACCAGCGGGAGACGAAAAGCGAAGAGGAGGAGGCTAAAGTGAAATCATGAGGCGGAAAGTGGAGGAGGAAGGTACGGCGAAAGCGTGAGAAGAAAAGCGTAGTGCCGCTCTGCGGTGACGACGGCGGCAGAGTAGCGCGCGTCGTCTGTTCACCGATGGCATGCGGTGAGCGCGTCCAACGATACTATTGGGGGCGAGCTCCACCACTCGAAAAGCTGGCAGCACCGTCGGCGTGACGTGGCATGAGGGATCACGTGGACACAGCGGCCGCGTCGTCTGCTTCGGAAACGCCGAAGCGAGCTCAAAACGAAAGTTTAAAGTCCCACCTGCGCTGCGGTTATGATTAAGTGGCGAAGCTTTCCCGCCTTGGGTGTCTGCTTGACAACATTTGCAATCACTATAATAGGTAGTGGCTGCCTTTGGAGGCGTGCAGCGTGGTAGGCTACTGCTCGGTGCCGCAGTGCCGGACGTACGCGACGGAGCCTGGTGTCAGCCTCGTTCACACGTAGGCGTAGGACAAGAAGCTGTGTGAAGCTTGGCTCGTGTAACTTAGAACCGGCAAAGAGCCATCGGCTACAACTCTGGTATGCAGCAAACACAGACGCGAGGAATATTTCTGCTACGGCCCCGGGACTGCGATGTTCGGTGAGTATAGCAGAAAACGCTCACAGAGACGTTCGCCCGCGCTCGTTGCCCGGCTAATGTCACGACGGTTCGGTCTATGAACTTGTTGATGCTAGACACTGGCAAGTTCACTGGAATGGAAAGGGAGTGGTATGAAGCACATTAAACAAAGGCATGGCATATGGTCATGTTTGTGCTATGAATTAACGCACTGGATTACGAAAAAGAAGCAGCGCGAGATCGCCCACTGAGTGCATACAGTACGACGCAACTTTAGAAATAATGTTGAAACGTCCAAGAATGCAGAAGCAAAAAAATATTGAATCGTCGCGATGGCACTTCACAGTCACCGTAGGCGTCGAAGTCCCTTGTTAAAACGAAATTGTGTTTGAACAGCTCTGATAACGTCCACGCAACAATGGTTGCTTGTGGACTGTCATATGCTTACATGCTGTGGTCTAAAGCTCACAGCGCGGTGCGAAAACGCTCTCAGTGAAAGCGAAACATTGTGCGCGGACATGCACGCGGAGGCGCAGTCGGTTGCCGCAAACCCGTGCGATCGCTGCATGCATTGAGGCTTCCATCTGTTATGCGCCAGTTGGTTATACAGACCACCCACTATAAGAACATATTTCACATAGTTTGCGCTCAGCGATTGCGGACGTTTCACGCAAGAAGCCGGTTCGGGAGACTCCATCGCGGCGACCGCGCGCAGTGGCTTTCACTGTACGTATTCAGTAAAGAGACAGCGTTTGTGAACGATCTTGTGCTTTTAGTCTGCCCAAGGTTATTATTTCGACAGTAATAAAGTTCCCTCGTTTTGAGAGTACTTACAGAAATGTATAGGAGGGCTGCGGCGCGGTGTTTTTATTAAGCGCCGTAAGCCAAACCTATGAGGAGCGCGCCGCATGATCCCTCATACTACGCAAGGGAGGCGCTTTCAACAGATAGCGACTCCGTAAGTCCTCGCCCCCAATATATGAAAACAAAGCACTGCATTAGCGGAGGTCTGTTTGCGGCGGCTGCTGTGAATCGCGCCTACGCGTCACCCACATGCTGCCTCTCGCGATCTCCCGATTAGCGATGCAGTCGCGCTGCACTACAAAGAAATTCACGCTTATCTAAGCGTGCGTTTTCAGTTTTGTTACACGCTTAATCTAAGCCTGTAATTTATCCACGCTTATCGATCACGCCTGCTAGCAGCGATCAGCAACCCATCTTCACGCTTAGCAGACGTGTTAAGGACCCCTGTTACTACGCTTATTATGCTGTGACCAATCTACACGCTTAGAGAGTGTTCCCAAGGGGGCAAATAGGATGGAGTGAGGAGCGTGCCCCATTCCCTCCTTCCCTTGCCCCTTCTCTGCATGCGTTAGAGGCACCGAAGAAGCACCGGCCCTGGTCGACTTGGGCGCTTGGGTCGCTTCTCTGGAACGAACTTTGCTCACCAAGCTCTTCGCAGTCCTCTGCTTTAACTTCTTCTTCGATGGCGCAGACTGTGACGAACCAAGACGCTGTGACAGTGGCAGCATGCCGGCGAAGTAGACGCTGAGTATGCTGCAGAGAGATTGCGCAAGACGCTCCCACCCGTGACACTGAAACTAATCCGCTAATAAGGGGCTTGGCAAAGCCCTGGCACATTTAAAGACTCCAACGAATGTAAAACGTAAACAAGCCCCTCGGTATCTCCTTGCGCAAAAGGACGAATTGCCTCTAAACCGTGCTCTGCAGCGCCACGCGTTCGAAGATAGCAAGCTTCGAGTCGGGACAGAATTTACCGCATTAAAATCATCATGCTATTGCACTCTACCTCCGATTGTTGGTCCAAAATACCTGAACAAATTCTTTTTCACTGGCATCTTTCTCTAAGAAAGACGAATATTCTAGGCAGCGAAAAAAGTATTACACAAGTGTTTCTTCCTGGGGTAAATCGTTTAGTCATAATATTAATTCCCATAAAATATGATACGATGAAGCATTGATGCCTGAAAACAAAACTTAGAGTTAAAGTGTTTTCAGATCGCTCAGAAAGCGTAAGTCTTTATATGAGTTTATTTTAAATGCGCAACGCAGTGAACAAATCTTTTAATCTTGTTTGCGCCCACGATATTTCTTTGCTTCTTCTTGACTTTAAGTTGGTTGCGCAAAAATTGGCCATATGCCGCAGGATACGTTAAATATTACATACCATAAAGGCATAGGCACATCACTAGTGCCTTTTCTAGGGATTTGTCATCACTGATCTCAATGTTTTCCTGCTCGCAGCTGCAGATGAGCAGCCTTGATTTCCCCCAGACAGTACATGGTCTTATAAGGTCACTTGGCACGATCTGAAAGGAAAAAAAAAAAGAAAAATGTCTTAATATCAAAAGTATGATACTTTAGAGGTGAAAACGTCTTTTTTTTTTTTTTTTTTAGACTACATGTGGTAACGAAGACCGCTTGCTTTTTCACTGCTTTAACACTGACTGCACTTCTTCTGACATTTCTCCTACCGACTGCTCTTAAAATGTTGCGGTTTGGAAGTTTTTAAAAGTAGGCGACAGGGGAAATACGGTCAAATCACCTCAGTAATGAGAGCATGCATTGTAAGCCTGGGTCGCAAGCACGCTTCTAAAGCGACATATGAAGGCTCAGAAAATTTCAGTATTTTCGATAAGATCAGAAGGAACTTTTTCAATTTTTGTTCATTTTCATCAATCCTACATCAAAACTTTTATTCGTTTTCAAATGTGACTTAAAAACAAAAGAACAATGTGAAAACGCATTTTGGTGAAACACATAGCTGCAGCTGATTTTATTCCATCATGCTCTTCATAAAAATAAAGTTTAAAAATTCGAACACAACTGGCAACGCTTTCGATAAAACCTTTAAAACCTAAGAAAATATAAGCTAGAAAAACGTAGTTCCGCTGAATTCCCAAACCAATGTAGATGGAAATTTTGGCAAGAATGGCATTCTCTCTCACTGCGGGCATAGATGGGTTTCAAGCTGGAAATCAAGAGCTGCAACGGGCAGAGTATATTCATGTTTACTGAACACAGTCACGCTTCCTCTTTAAAGCGCAAAATGTAAAATATGCGGAGCTACACCAGATAGATATCCTAATTAAGAGTGCAAATGAGGATGCAAATTAAGTAGCACGTGTGGCTACAACCTCGCATGCAGCGCTTCGGAGATGATGGTTACTGTCAGTCGACAAATAACTCACCAAATAATGTATTTTCACTTTATAGGCACCGGTAGAGCGGCCTACGCGGCAACTACACGGCATACCACATTGATACGCCACTAACAGAGCTCGAAATGATGAGAAGAAGCACGGTGCAAAATGCAGAGTGCCAACTCCCGGCTCGTCACCCTTGCCCGAGGAGAAATGGCAGCGGGCACATAGGGAACGGTGAGCTGGCAGACATAAAATAAATACAACAGAAATCATGGGAATTTGGTACTTCAGCCCAATAAACTGAACAATTCAGAGGAATTCAACAGCCCGATGTTAAAACTTATTAAAAAAAGCACGAGGCTGACTGCTCTCTATTTCGATCAACGCTATACTGCTCGCGTAAAAGGCTCTCGCTTTCCAATAAATGTACCATTACGGCAAATTTTGCACCACACATCATACAACCACATGCCGGCAACCATGACAAATTGGCAGTTAGCCGCTATTTAATAAAAGCGAACCATAACTAATGTTCATACCTGTATATTTCAATCTTCCATGAGTAGCAGGTGAGGGACCACAATATAAGCATTATCCATGTGGAAATGCTGCTCTGGAGCCGTCAGCCCGTGGCAGTTTATCTCTCGTAAACTCTCGTAAGCTCGGCACAGTGCACAATGTATGCATACACCACCCGCGTTGTACGCTATGAATGTCTGTAGAAGTGAACATGGCGATACACACCAACTTTGACAATTAGACCGGAAGCTCTGAGCTGCAATGAACGAACGTCAATCGTGGCAGTCCGCCGGAAAATCAACACCAAAAAATGGCCGAGCGCAGTCTTCAAAACACGACGGTCTCCTACAGCCTCCCCAAGAAAAGTTTCGCATTCCCCGCAGGGCAGTGAGAAGACGCAGAACGTTGTTCTCAACTCGCCCACGCTCCGCGAAGACCACGTGGTATATCACGGATCCCCTATTCGGATTTTTAAAAGCGTGATGGAGAGTTCCCGCGCGAGCGCTCCGCGGGATGTTAAACGTGCGATTTGCGTCTTTCACGCCTACGCGGCCCGCTCACGCTCGGACAAGACCGAACCATGGCAGGCAGTCTTGTCCTCACGCTTACATGAAGGAATGTCACGCTTATTTTCGGTCACGTGGCGCTTGAAACGTCATCCGCGCCTCATTTAGATGCGCGTCACGCTTAAACTTACAGTTTAGCGTGAGATTAAGCGTGCAATTTTGTAGAGCGTATACTTCCCTGTGTTTGCAACGGGGTGGACGAAACAGGTTGTACGCGCCAGCGAATATATCGCGAAATGAAAACACGTACAGAGCTGCGCACAAATTTGGCTTTAGGGAGCATCGTAATCGTCGGTGATTTTTCTTTTTTTGAGCAGAACAATAAAGCAAGGCAAGATCTGCATGCACTGTAAGCAAAGCCCAATAAACAGACACTTCAGTTAGCGACGGCTTTCCTGATGTGACAACGTGTGGCGGCGTGGTCGGCATTGGATGTCAGCCAGAGATGAACCAGTCATGTGTCGAAGCACTGTGTATACAGGTGGCTGGAATGCGCATCTGGACGCCGGTGTCGGTATATAGCGAGCGCAACGTATAGGAACATGCGTCGGATATAGTGGAGGGCATGGAATCACTAAGCTTGGATGTAGAGAAGCGTCCAAAAAGACTTAGGTGTTGTGAAGGAATTGAACCGTATATAGTGAAGCGTTTGCAAGGTTTTGAGTAGATTTGCCACAGGCGTAGGATTATACCGAAAGGCGTAAGAACTCCCTTATTCTATACTTACACACCTTCGCTGTATTTCATGAAAGAGCTGCTCGATTACATACACCTGCGAAGTGATTTATTTATTTATTTATTTATTTATTTATTTATTTATTTATTTATTTATAACGTTTTATTATTATTTTTGCAGTGCTCTAATAGCAATATTTTAGACACAAACAGCAAGGGGAAGACAAAGGTTTACAATCTGAATCAATATAAAAAGTGCAGGAGAACCCATCTCCGTATGACTGTCGACGGTAATGCGATAAGCATTCAAACAGTGTAGCAACACACCGCATCACCGAAGTCACATTTATTAAGCATCAGTTGTGGCCATTCTGAGACAGCCGTTGTTTCGGCTGCATGCGACATGAACTGTCTTCTCCATCGACCCACATGCCATGGAACTGGCTTACCATGGTCGCCGTGAGCATGATGGCAAAGACAACGACTGCGTGACGACGACGCAGTGTCGCTCTTGGCACGGCCTGCCAAGAGCGTCTGGAGGACGTGGAATATTTCGGCTGAACGATTGTGCGAGCGACGCGTCCGTTTGAGACGATTAGCACGTCCCACGTATGGTTATCTGTCTGTTTGCCGTAGAAGTCCAAATGACATTGTTGTGCGCTTGTGTATTAATATACGCTATAAGGCAACCCAGTGACCCATTTTATTACACGCGCTCTCTCTGGTTCGCAAAGCGCTTGCCGCCGTTCGCAAAGTCCGCGGTCAAAAAGATCTTAACTCTAGCGAGGGCCAAGCTGGCGTGTCGAGATCAGGAAATTCGTTAGTCCAGCTTGTCTGCAGTTGATATGCAGAACTGGAGCACTTTGATACAGCTTTTACTGTGGTAGATTGAAAATCAAGAAACACGCTGGAAGGAGTCTTTAATTGATTAAGTGACGGCGCAGTTTAGCATACCGTCGAGACTTCCCGTGGGACACCGAGCGATTGATGCGCTGGCTGGACAGTGGGCCCAGGCTTCTTGCATTGATTGGATATAATGTTAATCGACAGATAGACTAAACGGAGTCGTCGCAACCGAAGAGACCATGTGAAAGATACTTTCTTGGTAACATATGCAGCGCTGAGCTTTGAGAGATGCCGTAACGGAGGGCGCCGAATTCATGTTGAACCCCTGTGGTTCTTTAACGTGTGCTCAAAGCACGGCAGACCATATGCAGAGTTACGCGTGCCGCGTCCACCAGAATGCTGTCAGAACGGCTTGGACTAGAACCCTCCGACGAACTCGTGCTCAGCACACCACAGCTACTAAGGCACAGCGATGTGTGTAAAAGGTGCTGAACTGCTCTTGCTGGCACTTCCAGGTCACGGTAAAATTTCCTGTTGTGATGAAGTATTTCGAAACCCATCCCTCCGGCTATGGTGCTTATAATAGAGACTTTTAGCCTGTCTGCTATTCCGGCAAACGGGGTTTGGCCGGATTGCCGAAATTGCGGGGGCCTACACGTGAGCGGCCAGAGCGGTGCAGCCGCCTGGTGACGTAGAGTTCAACCAGACAAACACAGAGCTAAAACTACAGCAACCCACTATATCCTGCTTCGCTGCTGTTGCAAATTTTTGGGAGCAGCGTAATTGTGAACACGATTACGCCGCTGTCGAAATTTTACACCAATAGCTAAGCAGAATATAGTTATTGGCTCTCTGTTTGTGTAGTTGAGCTTTGCGCCACCAGCTGGCGCCACCAATCTGGCCACTCACGTTTACGCCCCCGCTAAACCGGCAAACCGCCCGCGCTTGCCGGAATACCGGACACGCTAAAAGTCTCTATTCTCTACTATGTCGCGGCGTATGCACAATGTACGCTCTAAAAAAAGTTTACACCCTTTGGGGTGCATATTTGCCCCACAACGACAATCGTCATCTGCCTTGCTTGCGTTTCCTTTCTTGAAAACGCCGCGCCCACTACTTTCCTGTCGGCAATAGAGACTTTTAGCTTGTACGCTATTCCGGTAAACGGTAGCGGTTTGGGCGGATTACCGGATGGTCGGGGCGTAAACGTGAGCGGTGAAGCCGCCTGGTGTTGTAGAGCTCAACCAGACAAACGCATAGCTAAAACTGCAGTATCTCACCATATCCTGCTTCGCCACTCGTGCAAATTTTTGGCAGCGGCGTAATTGTGAACACGATTACGCCACTGTCGAAAATTTACGCCAGCAGCTAAGCAGAATATAGTAATTAGCTCTGTGTTTGTGTGGTTGAGCTTCGCGCCATCAGCTGGCGCCACCAATCTGGCCGCTCACGTTTACGCTCCCGCTAAACCGGAAAACCGTCCGCGCTTGCCCGAATACCGGACACGCTAAAAGTCTCTAATGAGACATTTAGCGTGTCCGGTATTCCGGCAAGCGCGGGCGGTTAGCCGGTTTAGCGGGGGCGTAAAGGTGAGCGGCTAAGTTGGTGGCGCCAGCTGGTGGCGCGAAGCTCAACCACCTAAACACAGAGCCAATTACTATATTCTTCTTAGCTGGGGTGTAAGATTTCGATAGCGGCGTAATTGTGAACACAATTACGCCACTGCCGAAATTTGCACCAGCAGTGAAACAGAATAAAGTAGGTTACTGCAATTTTAGCTCTGTATTTGTCTGCTTGAGCTCTACACCACCAGGCGGCTTCACCGCTGCGGCCGTTCGCGTTTACGCCCCTGACCATCCGGTAATGCGCCCAAACCGCCCCAGTTTGCCGGAATAGCGGACACGCTAAAAGTCTCAGCTATGTCATGCTGACAACGCGCATGCCGTACGTTACTGGAAAGTACTGGGCTCGCCGCGTTAAAGAAAAGAAATGCGGACAAGACAGATGACGTTTATCGTTGTGTGGCAAAAGGGTGTAATTTGGCTTAAGCGTGTAAGATCGTACACTCTAAAAAAAGTTTACACCCTGTGAGTCGTATCTTGCCATACAACGATAATCGTCATCTGTGTTGTCCGCATTTCCTGTGTTTAACGCTGCGAGCCCGGTACTTTCCAGTAACAAACGGCATGGGCGTTATCAGCATGACATAGCATTCCCGACAGGAAAGTAGTGGGCGCGGTGTCTTCAAGAAAGGAAACGCAAGCAAGGCAAATGACGATTATCGTTGTGGCAGAGAAACACCCCAAAGGATGCAAACTCTTTTAGAGTGTACGACTCAAAGGGTGTAAATTTTTTTTTTTTAGAGTGTAACCGCGCGTACCTGCGAGCTTGAAATATAACGTTTTACATTTGGTGGCGTACGTGGTTCACCCAGGAAGGAAAAGAACTAGGAAGGAGCGACGGGACAATCTTGAAGCCTTGTCATTAAAAAATGTAATAGAAATACTCGCTGAAATATATGCACGTTTACGCTCTTCGGGGCGTATATCTGCCACACACACTCTAAAAAAAGTTTGCACCCTTTGGGGTGTATATCTGCCACACAACGACAATTGTCATCTGCCTTTATGCGTTTCCTTTCTTGAAAACGCCGCAACCGCTACTTTCCTGTCGGGAAAGTTATGTCATGCTGATAACGCGTATGCCGTTCGTTACTGAGAAGTACCGGGCTCGCAGCGTTAAAGAAAGGAAACGCATCAAAACAAAAATGACGATTATCGTTGTGTGGCAAATATACAGCCCAAGTCGTGCAACTGTTTTTAGAGTGTGCTCTTTAAAAAAATTACACCCTTAGGGGCTTATTTTGTCCCACAACGATAATCGTCATCTGTCTTGCACGCGTTTCCTTTCTTTAACGCTGAGAGCCCGGTACTTCCCAGTCACGAACGGCGTGCGCGTTATCAGTGTGACACAGCATTCTCGACAGGAAAGTAGTGACCGTCGAGTTTTCAAGAAAGGACGATTATCTTTGCGGGACAAATATGCACCACAAAGGGTGCGACCGTTTTAAGAGTGTCGAGCAATCGAGTTGCGTGGATGGGCGGCAAGGAAATGGGTATGTCGCTCGTACCCTAACGCTGTTCCTCAGGACCATTAGTAAAGTTCTTTGTCTGTCTGTCTGTCTGTCTGTCCCTCTCCCGTTCTTCGTCCGTTCGTTCCAGCTATTCGCTGACATCGACAATCACCGTCGATGGTTACCGATGATGCCCACATTGGACCGCCTGTACATGCGTCGGTGATATAGCATGGAACGCGCATGGAGGATCGCGCATGGCGATAAGCAGTTGGAGGAAGGCGCCGAATACTGTGATGTCTAGCCACCATAGTGATGTCTACAAGAGTATGTTTTGTGGGCACTTGAGCACTTCATGATATTCATCAGTATATGGGACTTGACCATGGACCCGTGCTGCCATCTCGCAAGAGGTGGGTAAAGATAGCGAGGCCCGAAGCACAGAGTGCACTGGCAAGCGTGATCTCAAAGGCTATGCCTAGGCGCGGGGCCTACAAAAGCGTAGCCAAATACCTCACTTTTGTACAAATATTTCAAAATATATATACTAGACGCTCCGAAAGCAACGTTACGGGCCATAGTGTTGCCGTGGCTGCACTAATGTAACGTTTATGACTGCCACGTATCATGGATCTGAAGGCCTAGTGGCCTTCGAGATTGCCGCTCAGAAAGTTATATGTATGAGCCATGTATTATGACGCTGCTAACATGCAGCACGCAAGAAATCGAAAAAAATACACGATTCACTGGAAATCTCCGCTGTGCATTTAGGCACCCCAAAACTCTGCCCATGGTGCTGAAAAAAAAAAAAAAAAGAGCTTTCGTGCATTATCAATAAAGCAATTTATTAAATTTATTTTATATGTGCACATATATAATCATTGATATAATACACGCTATTTTTGACAGGCATTTTCTTCCTTTCTGCTTTTTTTTTTGTTCTTGCGCTATCTGGCGACATTTTTTGTAATTGCTTCACCATTGTCATCATTTCATTTCACAGATGGCGCAGCGGTTGCGAGAGCAATTCGGCCCACAATCATGCTATAGTTTATCTGCGCATATCATCTTTGACACCCAATGCTCTCTTCCTGGACGTCGCGCGTATTACGTGATGCCCGTCTCCTATTGAAAACGCTGCCGGTGCTGGAACAGAAGCCGTTCAATAGTACATCAGAACGCGTCGACGAGTGCGTCAGTTAGGAGTGGTTCAATCCCTAGCGATTCAACTATGAATGTGTCGCAGAAGGTTGCCGAGTGGTTAACGTGGGATAAGGTAAGCATGTTTTTTTCCTCTGCTGCTATAATTAACGCGGTAAGAAATATGCGACCTTGAATGCGCGGCTCCAATGTTGTTAAAGCGCGAGGCCCCGGAGCGTTTACGCATTAATCGGTGATGTTATGCGTCGCTAGCGTAAGCAAGAAAAATCGCTGTGCTTGCCTTTGGGCAAAAACCCTTGTCGATGTCTGGCAAAAATGCATATCAATACCGGACACTGCACCAGCAGGTGCAGTAATGTACCTTGTGGTATCGCGATCACCTCCGTTTATCACAGTCATCTATTACTTTCTGTCGTATTGAGCGCGCGTGAATACCTTAGGAAGAAATTCATTGCGGAGCCCACCATCGCACAACATAACACAAGACTCTCACCCATTCATTGTCATTCATTCTGCCCTCACTATTTTACATGCCAAAGAGATGAGAACTTAAATCTCAACTGCCCGCTTTTGGTGCGCAAATGCTACACAATCAAAGTAAAACCTTGCTTCATGGATTGTCGACGTTCAGTCGAGTTCAGTCGACATGTTATATTTAAATTTCACCACGGCTTCTGAAAAGTTTACAATCACTAGCCGATGGCGAGTCGTACTCAATTTTGAATCAATAATGCTGTCTGCTGGTGCTAGCCATAAGCAGAGCTACCTCTTGCAAACTTTAGGGGTAAAAGCCATTGGCAACATTCTTCTACCTTTTTTATTTAATTTTTTTGATGTCCTGTACATTGCATTAATCATTCTGTGTGCCATTTCATCTTGTCATGCTACTGCGCGTAATACGTACCGCCCCTACACTGTATGGATTCACTGTGCTCTAGAGGAAAGAATCCCATTCATTCCTCATTGGGACCAGAGATTAGAAAATGGTAATCTGGCGATCGATCATTCTCACCGCTTATCAAGTCTTTGATAGCTACGAGTATAGCTTGCACGGTGAGAATAGCTTTGCATCACGACGGCATTGATATCGAGGCACTTTTTCTAACGCTTGTTTGAAATGGCTGCAATAAGCAAACCTCTCCACCTTCATAAAATGCAGTAGTGCTGGTTATGCTGGCATTAATAATTTCACGCTGGCCAAATTTTGACATGTGCTCACTGATTGTTGAACAAAAACATAACTTTGGTGCCGAAACACTGACAAACCAAGTTTTTTATAGAATTATCTTGCATAGCTTTTTTATCATGGTATAGGTATAACTCTGCTTTTGCTTGGGAACTTTATACTGCTTCCATATTCTCCCTTGAATTTTTGGCTGGTGCAAGCCTATGGAAACCAATACGCCATTATTTTCAGCATGATGAAGACTGAGCTACAGGAGCATGCATCCTGTACTCCCCTTTCTGTTTGTTGTTTAATTGATGCTGTTAACAATAGACAATGAGACAGCACACTAAGCTTCTTAGCCTAGTGATATAAGAATTGATTGGTGCATTTAATAATAGAGGCACTATATCATATTATGCACACCTTCACTTGTGAAAGCAAAATAAACAATAAAAATAGCTTCATACACTGTTCATGGCTTTCGACCTGAAGACTACCAGCAGTTTCATCATATTCGTTTTTCTTTCATATGAATATTAAAAAATGTAGGGCGTTATTCTGGTTAACCTCCCTGCCTTCTGCTTTTCTTTCCTGCCCTTTAGGGCTAGAAGCAAGTGAGCGTTAGCTTTACCCCCGTGCTTAGAACTTGCCGCAGCACAAGTGATAAGGCCATCGTACCATGCGATATCTAGTCTGCTCTTGAGTGTCGGGTGCTGGCAACTTCTTTTCTTAGAGGTCAAGAGGCTGTTCTGAAGGCTCCTTGGAGTTCATAAAACCCCAAAAAACATTTCCTGCTTCTTTACTCTGGAGAATTTGATATTGTCACTGCTCTGATAGCTTTACTACTCTTTTTTTTTTTAATCCTTTGCCCCTGTGCTGCAAAACCCATTTGTGGGCACTTATGTACAGGTGTATGCAATTCAGGATGGTCCAGCAAAGGACAGAATGACAAATTATCACCATTACGTTGAGATAGCAAGATGGCAGCATGGATTAGAGACAGCAAATGCTGTCAGCTAATGTGCTGGTCAAAATTTAGGGAAAGAAATGGCGTTGGAAAGGCGACGTAATGCATTGAACAGGCTTTCTGTTGGTTTTTATAGTAACAGAATGAGTACAAAGGGAAGACAAGGTTAGGTTAGGCTAGGTTATGTTAACTGTGCCATAGGATTAGACAGAGTGATCAGATCAAGAAACTCACAGGCATAAGATGAAAGCAGCTGTGGCAGGAGAGGTTAACTGAAGATTGCTGAGGCAGGCCTTCATTTATAGTGATTTTAATAGGTAGAGTATTATCGTACACAGCTCAGAGTTTTGTTCTCCACATAATGATCATATGATGTGGCTGAAGTAGGCTTACAAACACCAATGTACAATTGGGGACAGTATGAGATGGAAAATATAGTTTGCATTCAAGACCAGCAGCTATACTTGCTTCAGAGTTCATCTTGACAAACTAACATGAAGCAGATAATGCAGCACTGGAGCTTCTTAACAATTATCAGCGTGAGAGGAACCTTGCATTTTTGCTGTGGTTGTCTCTTGACTACTAAAAGCTATATAAAAAATTTTCTTTTTTTCCCTTTAGACCTCCCTTTACTGTACGCTGTATACAATTTGGAGCACGTTAGACATGTGCTATTAGTATATTATGGCTGATGGAAGTACAAGTGTCATAAAGACACATTGGGTTGCAGGAGCACTTAGAAGGAAACTCATGTGCGTAACCAGTAAGTTACTTTTCAATGTGACAGATCAAGCTAGTTGGTATTCCATTACCAAACTTTTCTAGCGGGCAGAAATCACTAACGTAAAAGGAAAATCAGAAGTGCTATCTTCCAGCTAATCTTCCACATTACTATTTAAATTATTACAATTTAGTTGGAAGTTAGTGCTTCTGCTTCTCTTATCCCTTTTTTGTTCCTAGTTTATGCACAATGTAAAAGTTTGGTCCATTGCGCTTGCTCGTTTCGCCTCTCCTGGCATATGTATGCATTTTCAGGGGTTGCCCAGGCAATGTACGGGTATTCGCACAAATTTTCCTACTATTTGTAGCGCCTTTTATGTAGAGCCTTTCACAGCTGTGCATATCAGATGGTGGAATGCTTGTCTGCCACAGGAGTATTGTGGAACATTTTCTTTTACATTTATGTTTCCTCAGAGAGCAGGCATGGCATGTTTTCCTGGATGGATTTGAATTCTTAGCTCTTACCGTAGTGATCAGATGCTATGGCAAAATATTCAATTGTTCTGTTCTTTACATTACATCAACAATCAGTTATGGGTATAAACCTCACCTGCTATTGCAAAATAAATTGAAGTCTCGAATTGGGCACGAAGTTAATTTTGAATATCTTGTTCCCTAATGTATTCATCAAGCAGGTGCTACATGGTGTGCTAATAATAAAGGGACCCCTGATTTGGATGTAAAAGCAGTAATGTTTTATTTATTTATTTTTTTCTGCACTGAACAAGAAAGTTATGTGAACAGGATTCCTTGACATGTGAACAATATAGAATAGAGCAGTGAGTGAGTTTCTGACTATGGCATAGGAAAGAATTTCTGTTAGAACACAGATTAAGTGTTTCCTCTCATATTGGTACAGAGCACAGATTCATTCCTGGAAAAACACTACATTTGTCATTCGGGAAGAAAAAAAAAAATGTGCAGCAAATCTTGGCTTATCTTCCCCAGATAAAGAACTTCAGTTTTTTTTTTTTTTGTATTTTTTTTTTTTTTTTTTTGTGCTGAACCTGACGTCTGAGCGGACAGACACCCAGGTTATCAGGGTGGTGTGATGGCCGTTGTCTGCCTTGTCTCCACAATATATATGCCCTTGTCGGGAAGAGTAGAGCATGTCTGCCACATTTGTTTTATGAGTTTATGGACACACGGGGGCTGCCTGTGTCGGCACAACTAAGAAGGAAATGACAAAGAGCCGTGAAAATTTCAGGTTGACATACCTGCTGCAAGGTTCAGCGCACTTATCTCATCATTTCCAAATAATCTGAGATCATCAAAAATATGAATAGAGTTGTGAGTGATGGTGAAGGACATACTGCTCTGCTGCAATGATTCTTTCTAAATTGTATTTTAAGATGTGCTTTTAAATTATATACTGGCTAGCTAACACCAAATGGCAACATGTAGCAAGATTTGTGGCAAAACAGAGTATTGGTACAGTGAAGGTCTTCAAAACACTCACTGTCTTGACCAATCTTTGTAGGTAATCTTTCCAATGTGCTAAAGAGATACTTAATACAGCATTTTACCGGCTCTTGATTATGGTGTGCCAGTGTGAGTTTTAAACAAACTTCACAATGTGTGCCTTCTTTCACATATTTTTCTTCGTCAAATACAGAGGCTAATTGTATTGCTTGAGCTTCTTGACAGGTGAAAGTTATTTCACTTTGTTTCTTAGGTGTTTGATGCATATTTTTGTTGTATATAGCATACATGTTTAGCATATAAATGCTGTAAACTTTTATTGAATGCACTAGTAGCCTTTTGTGCATAAGATTCATACCTAAGGTTGTTTTAACTGTTGTACAAATTTGCCCATATGTCATCTTCAAATTCTTGACCTAAACTAGCCTGGGGCTTCAGATGTGATCAGTGCTTGCAAGCTATCATGTATAATAAAAAACAGTATATTTAACAACAACAACAAAAAAGTCACTTTAGCAGTGTTTTCCATTTTTGCTACAGAAGTGATAAGCTGTTTGTTTATTACTCTGTGTGTGAATGTCACATATGAAAACATTCAATGAGAGCAAATTTTACAAAAGTAACTTGAATACATTACTTAGCCTGTAGCGGTGCATATGCCATTGTGTGTCTGTATTCAGTGCATAACATTCCTTCATGGGCCCCTGCCATAACCAGAGCAGCTGACAGAGCTGATCAGAAGGCACCACACTATCTTTTTTGTTTATGTATGTTTACTCACATACATCAATACTATGTTGTCGCTTAGGAATGTTGCGAACTGGCTAATGCCATTATGCGTGCAGGACTATTTTGTAACCTCAAAGGGGCCACGCTTAATCTCCTCAGGTGTCAACTAATTCGGCTCGTTCAAAATTCAGTTGCACCACATTTCTGGCATCTTAAACATCATGAAAAGTGTAGGGCTGAAGAATGGATTAAGCATTTTCAAATTTTCAGTGAGTTTTGCCAAGTTTATGGACTCTCTACAGTAGCTTGTGTGGTGCAGCGCGAAGCAGGGACAAGGGACACAAGAAAAACGACAAGCGCTTACTGCCAACTGAAATTTTATTGCCTGGTGCAAGGTGTTATATATAAAGAACAGAGGGATAACGACATAAAAAATATATGTGTAAAAAAAAAAAAGAAACGATACAGATGAAAGAAACTAAGAAGAAAAACATTTTGAGGATGCCGTCGCCACTCACTGTTTGCGCTGCCCTTGTCTAAGAATGCTAACTCCCTTCGTGTAAAGCCAGGGGTGACTTGCTTATGCACAGGTATTCTTCACATGCCATGCTAGCCGAATTCAATGAGGATGCGCGTTTGATCATCCCTGTGTGTGACGATTACATCATTCCCTTTCTTTTTTTTTTTTTTTTTTTTTAGACAGAGGGGTGCAACCGCATGCACTGCAATGCAGGGCTTCTTTTCCATTCTTAACATTATTCGCATGTTGACGCAGACGATCGTTCAGACACCTGCCTTTCTGACCTACGTAGCATGCGCCGCATTTCAAGGGGATTCTGTACACAGCCTCCTGCACACAATCCACGAAACGGTTGCGGTGCCTGACTTCACACTGGGCTTTTTGTTTCTTAATAGGGGTGCTTTTCCTTGATAACGAACAAAGCTTGTCTGGGGCAGAAAACGCAACACATGCACCAACCTGCTCTGATGAGTGATTTGATGCTTGTAGAGAATCGCCGCAACCTTATGGTTCTTTTTCTGTGGACTGCCCTTCGGTGACCATCGCTTCGCTGTTAGGTTTTCTTTTTCTGCGGATAGCCTCAGCTACTGAGACGAGTAATCCATCAGGATAGCCTAACGCTTTCAGGCCTGTAACTTGTGCTTGAAAACTGTCATTTATTCTGTGGTGGCAGGACCAGCCTAAGGCGTTAGAGAAGCAGTCCTGAACAATAACCCTCCTTTCTAGTTTACTGTGTGCTGACTAGAAGGGCAGGAGTGGTTTGCGCGCACTGGGTTCATATGTCCAGCAAACATGATCATTAGAGAACACGAGCTTGAGGTCGAGGAAACAGAGCTTGAGGTCGAGGAAACGTAGGGGATCATCTTGTGGCATATTATGTGTTAAAACCAGGGGGGATAGACATTCTTCAAGTGTACCGACTAGGTGTGACGAAGCTGAAAACAACTCCGAGACACCACACTGCAAAACTATTAAAAAATTGTCCACGTATCTGAAGGTTCTCAAAACCTTGGTCCCTTCTAATAGTTGCTGCAAGGCTCTGTCTGATTTTGCCAAAAACAAGTCGCTCAACAAAGTCGCAATACAAGACCCAATGGAGACTCCTTTGTTATGAAGATAAATTTCGTCGTATTTCACATATGTGGATTCGAGGTACCAGATTTAGGAAATTGGCCGTGCTTAACCCTGCTCGGTTTTGAAAGTCAACTTAACCTAAATCTTCAATGCATTCTCTGATGCATTCCAACATCCTATTGTGAGGGAGTGAGTAATAAAGGTCCTTAATGGCGATCGAGAATGCGGCAAGCTTACGACATTCATTAAGCTTAAGAAAATCAATGACCTTTTGGGAGTTAATTATTAAAAACGGGTCTTCTGTGGATAAAGACTTCAGATTTTGTTGGAGGAACAACCCTAATTCTTTCTGCCTTCCTCCTCTTTCTGAAACGATGACGCGGAAGGGCACATCAGATTTGTGAGTTTTTGCTGAAGAGAACGTCTCCAAACCAGCCTTCTTGCCTTTCTCGATTCATTTTTCCAAGGCGTGTAAATCTAAATCCCGGCAAAGTTGCTTCGCTCTAGCCTTCACTTTTGACAAGTTCACACCGGTACATGAGTGAAATACTGAGCTAATGGCATTCTGGGCTTTTTCTTTGAACAGGTCAAACGCTAATACAGCAAACCCGCCTTCTTTATCTGAAGGAACAACACACATTTCATTGTCTTTTAGGAAGATCAGTACCCTACGGACTGGGGCCACTCTGTTCCGATGCTTACCCCGGAGAATCACGTCGACATCTTCTGCAACACATCTGTCAGCTTCCTCGTCCCTGCTTCGCGCTGTATCACACAATATAAAATGGAAAACCAACTAGCCCAAACCATCACCCAACTCTACAGTAGCATCACGTATGAGAACATCAGGATGGAAGCTAGGGCTAGTGGGTTCAACCTTTGGAATGGTAAAGCAACTCAGGACCTGCAGCGCCTTGAGCTTTCCCTTTCGTTCATGTCTTTCGTGGCGCTTTACCATTGCTAATGAGAATATCAACTATTTCATATCTAGCATACTTGGAAATCACCTATCCATCCACTTGAAAACTGTGCTTGATGTAAAATATCATGAAAAACAAAGAAGTGGACACGCTTCATGACGACTTATTGACACTGAGAGCAAACATCCAGCCATCTATCTTAACTTGTTCTACTAAAACACGTCACACATTTCATCCAAACTTAGTGCGCAGGTCCAGTCAGAAGTGTTTCAAGGTGTATGTTATACATTTGAAATACTATTTTCGTCAGTGCTTTTACTTTTGATGCATTATTTTGGTGTTCAAAATTGTGTGCTCAGCATCTGAAGTTTTTAAGTGCACAAGAAATGGGTAGGGGATTGCATATGATATGTATACAAGCATGTTTTACTAAAAACGAAAGTGCTATTTTTTAAACTGAATCGGTGTGTATCAACCATTTCAATACACTTCCTGCCTTTGTGTTTTAATATAGGTTATGTGTCTTTTTCTCGTCAGTGTGTGTAAAGAAACAACTTAATTAAAAAGATACTAAAATGAAACAGTGAACTGGTTAAGACTTCCAAAGTATTCTTTCAAGACATTGTTTCTGTTAATTTCACGGTAATAGGTTGATTATTAGATATGTGCCAGCTGTCCTGAATTTTTTGTAAAGCTCATAAATTTCGGCACGCTTTATGAATGTTGCATCTGCTTTTACGAACATAAATTCTGTTTGAGAAAAAGTTTCGCTCTTCAATCCCCAAACTTTTCATTATCTTATGATGTTGAAAGGACGCAAGAGGGGCTACTTGCGTTGGAGCAAGTTCGTGTAGACAAGCTCAGGTGAAATTGGCAACACCAAGGTCACTGTTATCTACAAACAATGTTTTATTTGCTTGTGAGTATTTCTTTTGCCGAGTTTATTGCAACCTATATGCATCATTTATATTGCTGAATAGGCATGACCTCAGGGAAAGCTTTTAAACAGTGTGTGTTGTTCCCCCCTCACTCCCAACTTTACTGTGATAGCAATTATAGGAACCCATGAGGTGCCCTCGCGTCATTATTCTGTCCTGGTATCGACAGCAAATGTGTGGCCCATGCGTGGATGACTATGTCTCCAGAGATGCGCATGTGTTTGGCTGCAAAAACAGCTAAGCCTACGCTCCACTCAGTAGACTCTGCAGTGATCCCATGGCAGGGTTCTTTACACAAAGACTTGGGTTCCTTTTGAGCAGCTGTGCGCATACCCCGCCAGACTTTGTTGTAACGCTGGTGCACAAATTTCAATGAATTCCGTGGATCCACAGTTTTTCGTAAAGCAGTCCAAGTGGAACACACAGTAAATTTCAAGGTGCGAACACAAGCTGTTTTTCTTCAGTCTCATTTCATACACCATCGAGGTGCAATATCGACAAAGCTGGTGGCGGTGCTCCTCTTTACACGAGTGCCGTGAGACTCCCGATATCGGTCAGGGTGCTGTTTGTACTGTGCAGCAGCAGTAGACTCGCTTGCTGCGTCATGCCAACATGTCGCCCCCGCATATTGTCTGTACACTGTTTGAGAATTTGGGGAGCAAGGGTAAATCTTCATGTGTATTGCTTTCAGTGCTTTGCCCTTCGAGTGAACCTGCTCACTGTTATAATTCACAGGTTGACAGGTATGTTATTGGAAAAGAAAATAAAGGAAGTTTCATTTTTTAAAATTTCGTACTGAAACCTCAGCGCTGATACATCATTTTGACATCACAGATTTCAAGGTATTCTCTCATATTTGGGCCGTTTTCACTCAGCAAATGTTTTTCAAATTTGACAAGTTGAGTGATTGGCTTCTTTGGAATGTAATGTAGTGCATCTTTACCAAAAAAGGAATTAACTAGGCCTGAGCAGATACCATGGTCAATGGTGTCACAGCCAGCTGGTGTGGCAACTTCAAGGTGGCATTGTCTTTTATGGCTTATGTTACCTCCTCTCACAGAAAGAGTGACTTCTTTTTTTTTTCATTTTGTATTGTAGAAGGGTGATGTACTTATACAACTGAAATTACTTTCCTCTTTATTGTCCCTTTCATTATCTCTGCCTTCATGCACCACTTAGTTGAGCAGTGCATGTCGTTAACCAAGCTTCAAACTCTTGAATTTGTGTCTGCAGCTTTTAATGAACGTTTCCATATACATTTTATTTCTGTTAGAATGAAACCACTAGGAAGCACATCGAACATCTTCAGGAGGTTGGGGACACCGACCAGCTGCAACGTCTGCTGTTTAAACGACTACAGTTTGGAACTGCAGGTAAAATGCAGGTTCTCCGGGAGCAGAGCTCATCTGTGCATTCATTTCAACACTGCTTCAAATTTGGGTTTTGTGCATCAGGCAAATATAGCTCTAAATTTACTACATATTTATGTTGTACAGTGCAGTGCTCTGTTAAAGGGAACACCCAGTTAGTATTTGTCTACAAATTACTGCACTGTTATGGCATGAATGCATGCAGACTGTATGTAATGCATATAAGTATGCCAGCCTAATGCATCCTATCAGCCATTATTTTCTTTCTATGAAAGAGAATCCTTCTAGTCCTATAACAGGGCAGCAGTTTCTATAAATAAATGAACATTGTTTCAGGTGTATTGGCTCCTTACCAGCTTTCCCTTAAGAGTGTATTATACTGTACATAGAAGCGAGCATTTGCATGGGCTCTGCACCTCTTTTTTACAAAAATAAATTGAGAGTGTAGAGTGACGAGCTTCAGCTCATCATAAATGGAATATGTGGTTTGGTTTTTCCAAGTTGCTTGTTTCATTCCTCCACTGATTGTCAGTCTCATTTTGGCACGTGATAATTTTTTGTGCTCACAAAACTATAAAGTTATGAACAGTGATCTTGTCATTTTAAAACCAAATCTGGGATTGTTGCCTTCAGTTTATCACAGGTGTGAGTGCCTGCCCAGCTACTGTAGATCGCAGTACAGTGTACTTTTAACCCTGAGCTACTTGAGGTCACTCAGATGTTTGATTCAGTCAATGATGACCCCTCTAGTAAGACCATAGTAACAACAACAGTGACTGCTAGTGCATGTTAGTAGAAACGGCAGGAAATTTGTCATAGCTTTCCACATAGCACTGTGATTGCATGGAACATGATGCACATCATTTCACTGTACCTTATTTGTGCACAAACTATCTGCCTTTTGTGGAGAGCTTGCTGTGGACAACATTTAGTTGAGCCCACCAAAACTTGTTCATGCAAATTTGTTGCTGTTCAGTATTGTCTCCTGACATGTTCTTGGGGAGGAGGCCATAATTGAAACCTGTGTGAAAATGTGTTCCCCTTTTTTATTTTTTCAGTGCAATAAGAATAACGAGGATGATGAGGAAAATGCAGTGTTTATTTTCTTAATTCCTACTGTTTATATGTACACTCACGTTCTGACCCTTCTCCTACACCATTCTTTCTTGTGAAGGCCTCCGTGGAGTCATGGGCCCCGGCTATGCCGCGATGAATGATCTGGTCATCATCCAAACTTCACAAGGTGTCGCAAAGTATGTGCAGAGCATGCTTCCTGATGCAACAAAGAAAGGAGTCGCCGTCAGCTTCGATGGTCGCTACAACAGTCACAGGTGGGCAGTAGTGCATTGTAGCATGTTTTTAACAGTTTACTTCAAAAGAATCTGCAGTGCAGAAAAATAGACACCTTTGCAGGTGTATGCGAACCCAAGCAACTCATATGTCAAAGGCAGTGAAGCTTTATTAGGGAGTTCTTGCATCCTTTAGAAGTCTTACGGGTTTACTTTCCTACTGCCCAAAACCGGCTTTACCTATGCCAGCATGTGGCTATGCGTTTTGACGGCCTGGTCATACAGCCACTAAGGGGCTGCATTGCTGGCTTTTCTTAGTCCTAGTCCTAGTTTTTTTAGTCCACCAGTGTCTGCCATCACTGACATTCTCACTGACGTCCCTGTTACATGGCTGTTTCAGGGCTCAACCAGAAGGACATGACATTTATGCATACCTAGAAGCTTTTATAACAGGTTAAAACAGCACTTAAAATCTGCTAGGATCCACAATTGCTTTCTTTTCTGTCACCCAAAATCTGCTAAGAATAATTTCATTGGGAAAGAAGATCAAATGTAATAAACAGACATCTTTGGGGGCCTGCAAAATTTCAGTTATCATCATAATGAAGCCGCAAATGTAGAGTTGGGGGGTCTAAACCAATATTTCTTTTTACATTGACAGCAAACTGCTTAATTAAAAATCTCTTCGTGTTTTGCAATTTAAAGTATGCTGAAAAGTTGTGTAAATCCTTGCTTATTCCGAAGTTGCTTTTCACTGATCCATTTTTAAATAATTATTTGTCTAAAACAACATTCACAATTTCTTAGGGTCCTCAAATATCTTCCTGGATCCGCTAAAAATGTGCTGAGAAGAATGAAGTGTTAAGTGTGCCAAAAAGTATTAGCACTTTGCTATCAATGTATATTTGCCACTGAACAGGCCAACAATTCACTAGATTATTGGAAAACTGGTGTAAATGATGGCTTTCCACATATTTCGCCGATGTAGGCATTAGGAAGCATAAAACGCACGTATTGCATACATAAAAAATGGCAAATTGGCAACAATGATGATTGGCTGGTGTATGAATAGCAAACACAACAAAAATGCACATGCCACGAGAGGCAAAAGAGCAGCCATGATTGGCTGGTGCATGTATACAAGCTTCCATTGAGGTGCATTTGCCACTGCACACTTTACTTGTCACCAGCTGTGTTGGAAAGCAACTGCACTCTTTTGTTGTATATGTAGCAGTCACCCTCCAAGATGCAGGCCCAGTTTCACATCATCAGCACTTTGCTGTTGTTTATGTCTGATCTTTGTGTTGGTGGTACGCGAACCTCATTACAGTGAACATGGATACACTGAATTTATGTGTATATGAAACTGATTCCTAACTATTACAAGCTCTGCATTCATTTAAGACTCTTTTAATGAACCCATACGCGAACCTCATTACAGTGAACATGGATACACTGAATTTATGTGTATATGAAACTGATTCCTAACTATTACAAGCTCTGCATTCATTTAAGACTCTTTTAATGAACCCATGTGAGTGCATTATGGACATTAACTCTTCCATGGTGGAACGAACATGCTCTTGACACATGAGGCAGACTTCTTCACAGTACACCAGCGTTCTGCACTTGTATGGCAGGTGTGAGCGATTCACAAGCATGTGTAAAATTTTCAAGCCAACTGTGCCTAGAATGGCCCTCTCCTCAAAGCGACGTAAACACTCGGTGACATGGTCAATCTTGGTGCATGCCCTCCAATATTGAGCAGCCTGGCTCAGGCACACTGAAAATGTTTGGGGCCACGATGACCCTCTTCCAACCATCGCTAACCTTGGATACCAAGCTCAGCGATTTGTAAACACTGTTGGTCGAACATTCAGCTTAACAGAAAACATTAAAAAATGAAGAGCTCTGGTGTTTTTTGCAATGTCACAAAGGTCTCGAATGATTTTCAGTACAATTTTACATTACGAATTTTGGCTACGCCAAACTATATGGTGATTTTTCTTCTGTTCGCTGTAACAAGGTCCAGCTGTAGATACGGCATCTCCCCAGAGGATAAAAAGTGTGACTTTTTTCTCGTCACATTGCAGGTTTGCCCAGCTGGTGGCAGTGGCCTTCTTGCAGCTGAACATTCCAGTGCGCCTCTTCAGCAAATTGACTCCCACACCTTTCATACCCTTCACTATCTTGCACCTGGGCTGCTCGGCAGGCATAATGGTCACAGCATCCCACAACCCCAAGGAGGACAATGGCTACAAGGTGTTGTTATCTTTCAACACACACTGTATGCTCTATGGCACCTAAAGGTTCCTTTCCACCTAAACAAATTATCTCATACAGTAGACTTCTGTTTACTCAACTCCAGTTAATTATAGATTATTCGGTTAATTCAATCCCGACCGAAGGTCTCAGCTGGCGCCCATGCATTTCTCTCGGCCCAGACTTCCGTTATTTCGGTCCTAAAATTGGCCTTCACCAGATCATTCGAACTTGACCACTCAGCGATCACGTGCCTGAACATTATGGTGTGGACCCAATAGCAACCCCTTTAGTGGCAGCACATCTCAAGGAAGCTTAGGGAGATGAGTTGAGCACGCATCATTTATCGTCGAAAACGCCTATTTTCGGCCTGCCCTGGAAAGATTTTCAAGCAATCGTGGTAGCCCAATATGTCTGATTGCAGTGTTTGCTCAGCAACCGCCTCATATATTTCAGAGAAAATTGACCTGAAAATTGCCTGTGCGACGCAATTGAATGCGAAACCAAAACCTGTTCGTGGGGTTTATATGTTTTACTGCATGATACAGCTATATTGCAGAGAAGTTTACCTTAAGAAACCGGCCGCTATTGTGCGACACATAGTAGACACTTGCCAATTTTTGTTGCTAGAAAACCAAGTACGTGTTAGATTTCTACTTTGTTTAGGAGCTTTTATGTTGTTTCCATGTTAGTTTTCTACTTTGGACACATAGAAAGTGGGCGCACGCTTGCTTCAGGGGCATATTAGAATTGGGCAAATAGTGCTAAATGAATGATCAGTGTGTTTTGCCGTTTTTCCTCCTTCTTGTTTAATTCAACCCGCCGAATATTTCATTCAAATTTGTCAGTCTTGTTGGGGTTGATCTAACGGAAGTTGACTGTAGTGAAGGCTGAGCCTATCTTTCAAAACAGGAAATTTCGTAGTCCCATTTTTATCACTGATGAAGCAAATCGTTTGATTCCTTAGGTAATATGTGGATATGCATATAAAAGTGTGTGTAGGTAACTATCAAGATGATATCACCTACCTAGTACCACATGTCCATTCAGCAAGCCCATGTCCAGCCAACAAGCCCACAGCACAACTCTGGTTCTAGCATATTTATATTTTCTATACAGTGAAGCCTCATTACTACCAACTTTTCAGATTATAGAACATTTCGGAAATCCCCTGCTGACTGCTTATACTCTAAATGTAAAAATATTTCAGTACTGTGAACTTTAGAATAACCATCATTATTCAGTTTCCATGTCATGTTAACAATGTCTCAGTACTTCAAATTAATGTTCCAAAATATGGGGAGTCTTAGATTTCCGTGCATCATTCCCTGCAGCCGGAACAGTAGACCAGCAGACAACAAGGCGCTGAAAGCTGACGCCGCAGCATATGGGTTTGAAAAACCTGAAATGGCACTGAATATGAAAAATGAGAGGACGGGAGAGTAAATTTTATTAGTCCTTTTTTCTTTCTTTCTTTTCTTTTTTTCTATTGCGGAAGGGACGATACATCAGGTTTTGTGAGCGCTTCCTTTGCCAGGCAAATGTCGCCTAGCAACGGAGGTGCATCTCTTCCTTCTTTTACCGTTTTTTCTGCACATGCCTCTTCTTTCTTTTGCACTTTTTTCTGCTCCTGCACCAGCTACACACGAGGAAAAATGTAACCTCTGTGCTCATGGGGGTGCCACACGGCCACATTTTTTGGATGGTGTCGTGTACACGCATTTGCACTTTGGAATAGTTCAGTTGTCCGCCTCGAGCGACAGAGTTGTAGCATCTACAGGGGCAAGGAATGTGAAAAACAAATAAACAAAAAGAAACGTTATGCTTTGTATGCAACATGCAGCTTCCTCTTTGTTGGTGGTTTTCTCAGTGTCAGTGTCAATTTTGCGTGCACCACTCTGACTACACAGCGCTTCGGGAGTGTGTGGCAGTGGAATCTGTAGAACATAGCAGCAACAGCACAGACCGAGAGCCAACACCGACGCTTTCATGGATAGCTCATATGGTGACAACTGATAAACTGATGCATTGATGGGAGAATAGTTAATTTTGGTACTTTCGCTATAACGGCCTTTCAGAATAACGAATTTGCTGCGGTCACCTGAAGTTTGTTACATCCAGATTTCACTGTATTTGCTTCCAAAATTTGAACCTCGCATTCTTGCACTGCGTTTTGCAGGCCTTGAGCATGTATAAACACATTTTTAATATATATTAGTGGAAAACGGGCCTTTCTACTGCCTGTGCTCCCAATGATATGTGATATCATATTATTAATATGTAAAGATCACTTTCTTTCAAAAATTCGCTTTCTAATTGTTCAGGCACAGCCCATACACAAGAAAAATGTAAATACATAAATGCACATCTGTTTTGAAAAACAGACCTGCTTGCCACTGTATACACTAACTTGAGAAGCCTTTATTTTGCCTTCATGTGCTACCTCAGTCATCATCACTGGCTCATAGCCGCGTAGCTGGAGCAGCTGGAATCTGGTTCAACACTAAGTGCACTGTTCAAAGGTGAAACCATTCTTGGATTTGGGCTCAGTTGTTGCACTGGATGTAACGTTGCATGATGAAAACTACCAGGGTTTTCACATGATGTATGAACGAAATGTTGCAATTGATAGTGTCTGTGTACACGTTACATGGTATAGCAGTGATTTAACGTCACTGCACAAGTGTACTTATGAAGCATGGAAAATCTCTGCACCATGCATGCCCACTCAAGGTGGCACATAGCAGAAGGCACTGCATTGCATGAATGCGTACACATGTGGGGAAAGTATTATGGGACAAGTGGCAGGTTGCCGGGATATGAATTTTATGACATCATGGCGCCTGTTTAACAAGCTTTCGTCTAACAGACTGCCAGCTGTAAAAGCAACAAACAGACTGAGGAGGAACCTGATACACATATATCCACCGTATTGATCTGTTGCTAATGTGCGGCGATAGCGGAGGGCCATCCATGCAGATGATGAGGTGCATGCTTCGGAAAAGGGGCTGTCGCATCCACTTGTCTAATTTTCTTAAATATTTTATTTTCATTGACATTTACACACTAGTTCAGGCTTACAGCACTGTCATGGCTGTGGACCTTGTGCAAGAATACATGGTAACTTTCAATCAGTAGCAAGATGCTGAGATTTATTACAGTAACCATAGCTGTATAGTGTAGTGGTCTAAGCCAAGACAACCTAGTAGCCAGCAGCAATCCAAGACAAGACAAAAAGAGAGAATAAATTGAGTGTTGTTTTGGAAAGCATGGCAATATCCACGACCTCCCTCGATCCATTGTGTTGAACACCAAGTAAAACACGACACCTAGCGCTGCAATGCCTTCAGGTCGTCTTTGTTAAATGCAGTTAAGCATGCTTGCAGTGTATTTTGGCATAACCAACAAAAACGGGGGTGTCAACCAACCATGTGTGTTATTTTTACGTTGCCACAGTACTTTACAAGAGCTTCAAAGGATCTACAGGCCCTCTCTTCTTGTATTGTATTTAATAAGTTGGAACTCTGGGACCCGTCGAAATGGTATTGTAGGGAGTTGTACAATGTGGTCTACATTATGAGTCCAGAATTGAAGTTCACTTTACTGTTTCCTTGTTATGATAACAAACGTGTCAAAGGGATCAACAGTGACTGAACAAGGGAAGGTACAGGCTGGAGCTGACATTTCAACAACTCTTTTCATCAAAATGTTGGCTCCAGGCTGAGGCTTATCTAATTTGAGCACTGTTATTCACTTCAAGTCTCCATCTTCCTGTGAACCCTTGAGTCGAAGGGAGTAAACTGGCACCAGAAAGCAGTGTTTTAGTACTTGGTATACAAACTTTGTAGCAGCCATCGTAGAATTTCGATGCGATTGAAGGCATAAAGCAGAGGCGTGCTTACACTTCTGCCTTTTATTTTTTCAGGTCTACTGGAGCAATGGCACTCAGGTGAGACGATTTAGTCTGCTTCACTGATGAAGAGTTGCAGTGTAAGGTCTGTCAGATGGCACTTGATCTCAACATGTTGGGAAAGAACAACCTGTAGGAGAAACACAGCCTTGAGGCCAGAAGTGCTAGTTAATGGACTGGCGTAATTAAAAGCAGACAAGTCTCTTTATTTGAATTGTATTTGTATGTCATTCATGTGGAAGTCTGCAAAAGAAGTCATCCATGAAGAGCTTGACATGGTCACAGTCATTTAATATAAGAGCACTAATACTATGAACACAAAAACACAGATGCAACTGTAGATTATTACGTTAGGACCCCAAAAAAAACTTGTCATCATCATAGATCTAGCAGCCTATACTGTATTTACTCGATTCTAACGAGCCCTCGATTGTAATGCATGCCCGTTTTCCGTGACCAAAAAAAATGGAGAGAAAAAAAACACCTTCAAGTGTAACGCGCACCCGTTTGGCGTGACTTAAAAAAAAGAAGAGTCCTTTACAATACCGCAAACCTCATTCTTTCATATAGAAATACAACTTTCTCTCATTTGGAAAAGCAGATTTACTCCCACTACAGTAAAGTTGCGATAAATAGAAAAAGTCAGTTTCACCCGTAAGGCGAAGCATTGATTGCGATAGCAGATTAGTAGACAGCTACTGTATATGAAAAGTAAGGATAGTAGTTTTATCGGCCGTATAAACTTTTAAACATTCAATTGCCAACTAAATTACCGTGCATGGTGCCACACTTGCACAAGCAAACATGAACACGCCTCGCTCAGTGACCATGGAAACTCTTTCATCAGAACACTGGAGTGAGGAAGTGCTGTTGCAGGAGCGAGTGAATTCACCTTTGTGCGGCCCCTCGCTTCAATGTGAACTAAGCAATGAGAACGCAGCATGGTGTGCCTAGATGCGTAGACTCACAGATCGATTTCAAGATAGGAGCCGGGCAGCTGTGTAGCCACGCCATACGCAACAGCTACTGGAGTAGAACGGCTCTTCTGTTTGCATCAGTCCTGCACGCAAGTTTTGGGCACTCCGAACACCCATGATACGGCCAGATTTCCGTCTGTCTCCGCACACATGATCACGTTCCTTGTAATTGCAGCGTCGCATGTCTTCGCAGTCGGTGCTTCCATGCTGACAGAGCAAACGCAAGAAAACGGGAAGACGGACGGTGTACTAACCTAAGCACATGTACTACGGTACATGGAGGAAGCTACGGCAGCTAGACTCGAAGCGTGTATAAGACGGCCATCTTGAAATGCCGATGGCAATATGGTAACGCAGATTTAGGGTCGTTCTGGATTCTAATGTGCACGCAATTTTTGGACCTATTTTATTAGAAAAAATTTTGTGTTAGATTTGAGTAAATACGGTGACTTTTCAACAATACACAGGTCTGAAAATGGTGTGCACGAAATTTGTTTGCTTGCTTATCTTACTTAATTATTTTATTTATTTATTCTCACTCACTTATCACTCACTGGTGAACCAAAAGGCCCAACAGGGTTTTAGTGGGGGATGATGGGACATGATTCATGCAGTTAAAAATCATTTATACGAGTAAAGCAGTAACATGTAAACAGACAAAAAGAGATAGAATCATCCACAAAACCGACAAAGTTGTTAAACTATCGCAATAACATACTCCATAGCATATATGTTACATATACAAATGGAACTTTTAACTCTAGGCACATTGAACTGTATCTGTGCAACAGACAATTTAAAAAGAAATGGAGAGAGAGAAAAGAATAGGACAGCAGTACCAAGCATGTGAAATTGGTAAAGAAAGTCAAACCCTGGATTGACAAATCAACGCACACCAATATGAGGCCTTGTCTAAACTAAGTACTTGAAGTACAATAACATTTGTTCTCTAATGCTTGCTCAGTAACGCAACTTGGAGGACTCGTCCAAGGTGTGCTGCAGTAGCCATATGGGCCATGCTTCAATTTTAGCGTGACATGGGGACTGGAATCGGGCGTTTTGAGAATGCCATTGTGTTGATCACCAACACTTTTGCATCATTGATCTTGCCACCATCATGGTCCACCATTCTCGCATTCCTTCTCCTTCCCCATTGTACATTAGCAGGTTTGGGCATACAAACTCAGGCCAACATTCTTGCTTTTCTCTAAATAATTTTTCACCAACTCTTTGACTTGGTCAAGGACACTTTCTCAGTAAGCAAGATTCAAGTTCCTATGACCATCATCACCACCAGCCTATGTTTAAGTCCACTGCAGGATGAAGGCCTCTCCCTGCGATCTCGGAATTAGCCCTGTCTTGCGCCAACTGATACCAACTTGCACCTGAAAATTTCTTAATTTCATCATCCCATCTAGTTTTTCTGCCGTCCTCGACTGCGCTTTCCTTCTCTTGGCACCCGTTCTGTAACTCTACGGGTTCACCAGTTATCCATCCTACGCATTACATTGCCTGCCCAGCTACATTTTTTTCTCTTAATGTCGATTAGAATATAGCATATTCCTATTTACTCTGATCCACATCACTCTCTTCCTGTCTCTTAACATTATACCTAACATTTTTCGTTCCGTTGCTCTTTGCAAGGTCCTTGTTCTCGAGCTTCTTTGTTAACCTCCAAGTTTCTGCTCCATATGTTAGCACCAGTAGAATGCAGTGATTGTACACCTTTCTTTTAAATGACAGTGGTAAGCTCCCAGTCGGGATCTGGCAATGCCTGCCGTATGCACTCCAACTCGTTTTTATTCTGTAAATTTCCTTCTATTGATCAGGGTACCCTGTGAGTAATTGACCTAGATAAGGGTACTCCTTGACAGACTCTAGAGCCTGACTGGCGATTCTGAACTCTTTTTCCCTTGCCAGGCTATTGATCATTATCTTTGTCATCTGCATATTAATCTTCAACCCCACTATTACACTTCCATTGTTAGGGTCCTCAATCATTTGTTGTAATTTCTCCCCTGTGTTGCTGAACATGGCAATGTCACCTGCAAACCCGAGGTTGCTGAGCCTTCCCAGTTTAATAGCTTAAGTACTTCTAGGCATGCAGTGAATAGCACTGGAGAGATGGTGTCTCTTTGCTTGACCCCTTTCTTTACAGGGGTCAAGCTTTTTACTTTTTATCATTTTACTTTTCTTGTGGAGAACCAAGGTAGCTGTGAAATCTGTGTAGATATTTCCAGAGGTATTCACGTATGGCTCCAATACTCCTTGATAACGTAATGCATTTATGACTGCTGGTATCTCTACTGAATCAAATGCCTTTTCATAATCTATGAAAGCCATATAGAGAGGTTGATTGTACTCTGCAGATTTCTCAATTACCTGATTGTTGACACGGATGTGATCCATTGTAGAGTATCCTTTCCTGAAGCCAACCTGCTCTCTTGGTTGACTGAAGTCAAGTGTGGCCCTTATTCTATTGGAAATTATCTTGGTGAATATTTTATACAATACTGAAAGTAAGCTAATGGGTCTATAATTTTTCAATTCTTTAACGTCTCACTTTTTGTGGATTAATATAATGTTGGCATTCTTCCAGTTCTCTCAAACACTTGAAGTAGCGAGACATTGCGTATATAGAGCCACAAGCTTTTCAAGCATGATATCTCCTACATCTTTGGTTAAATCAACTGTTATTCCATCCTCTCCTGCCACTTTTCCCAGGGTCATGTCTTGCAAGGTCGTTCTAACTTCATCGTTATAGAAGGAGCCTCCGCATCCTGTTCATTACTACTTCGAGCCATATGGGCAATGCTTCAATTTTTGTGTGACACAGGGACTGGAATCAGGCCTTTGAGAATGCCACTGTATTGACCGCCAACACTTTTGCATCATTGATCTTGCCACCATCCTGGTTTATCATACTTGCATTCCATCTCCTTCCCCAGTATATATTAGCAGATTTGAGCATACAAACTTAGGCCAACGTTCTTGCTTTTCTCTAAATAATTTTTCAACTCTTTCACTTGATCAAGAACACTTTCTCAGTAAGCAAGATTTAAGTTCCGATAACCTAAGAGCTGCAACTTTTTTTCTTCACTCTTGCACCTTATGTGAAAGCACAGTTCATTGCCGTTACATTTCTTGAATCGTTGAAACCTTTCAGATAATCTCACCTCACGACAGTGGTGTTCAGGCCAGCATTGAAAAGAACCTGGAACCCTGGCCAGAAGCTTGGAACATTGATCTGATTAAGACAAACCCACTGTGCACCGACCCGTTGGCAGAAGTCAGCAAGAAATACTTTGACATTATTGCATCTAATATTTACGACAGGTAAGTGATTTGTTTTGTTCCACCTACATCTCCATGTTTTCTACACAGTTGGACATTCAGTTACAAAGTAGTATTGAAAGTATAATGTGCATTACAAGCTCTACAGATGCCTCAGCTAACATTAACCAGGGCTGACAGGCTGCATAATGGTTTTGTTCCTTCTGCAGGTCCATAAATGAGAACTGCGGCCTGACCTTCACATTTACGTCAATGCATGGTGTGTCTCATCCGTACATGGTTAAAGCATTTGAAACATGTGGTTTCAAGCGCTACATTCCAGTCAAAGAACAGATGGACCCCGACCCCGAGTTCCCCACAGTCAAGTTCCCAAATCCAGAAGAAGGAAAAAGCTCACTGGTAATTAGTAGCAAAATTGTGAATTGATAAAAAAAAAGAGAAATAGCTGTAAAGAGTAGTAGGATAGGGTTAGTTTTATTCTGACAATCAGATGAAATAGTGAGATGTGACTGTGAAGCCAAGAACTAACTTTGCTTCTTGACAGATCATCTTCGTACTCGCTAATGGCTTAAACACGGATGAATCAAGATATCTGGGCTCAGAGAGAGATAATAAACCTTACTCAGATGTTCAGAGACCAAATTATAGGCCTTCTTTGGAGAGGACATTTGTTTTTATGGCTTGGTAAATTCGGTAAGTTGTAAGAAAAGTAGTGTTGCGCTGGTGAGCTCGAGGTCACGATTTCAATCCTGGCCGCAGCTGCCGCATTTCAGTGGGGACAAACTGAAGAAATGCTTGTGCACTTAAATTTAGGTGCATGTTGAAGAACGCCAGGTGGTCAAAATTGGTTCGATGTCCTTCGCTACTGTGTGCCTCATAATTGGATCATGGTTTTGGCACCTAAAATGCCAGAATTTAATTTAAGCTTGATACATAAGCATAAGGTAATGTATGAGAACCTGCATGAATGGTCCTCTTGGTTTCATCCTATATTCATACTTGCGCCACCCTTTATGAATTTGCCTTCATGTTGTGGGTTTCCGCAGAATTCATTTAAACAATTCCTGGAGAGGTATTCTGTTGGAGTCCACCAAGCAGACATGTCCATTTCACCTGCTGCTGAAGTTCTGATTGGCTGTGGCACCTCGCTGCCGCAGATGTGCAGCCCAGCCCAGCCAATCAGAACTTCAACAGCAGACAAAATGGACATGTCCACTAGGTGGACTGTACAAAATACCTCCCCTGGTCTCGGACAGTATTATGTTGTTTCAGATGATTGTGTTTGACAAAAATGCGTTCCAGGTGTTTTTAATGGCTGATAGTACAGCCAAATCTGCAGGTGCAATGTCTTGTTCTAATAGCCCTTTCATTTCCTTTTCCGGCTATAGGATTTGTCTTTCATGACTGCTGACAAGGCAAACAGCAAGTTGATTTTGGCAAATGATCCTGATGCAGACAGGCTAGCCGTGGCTGAAAAGCAATCCAAGTGAGCTCTATTTTGCATCTTTTGTGATGCAGCAAACTTGCACATGGCAGCAGATGAAAACATATACAGTTGAACCCCAATGATACGTTCCATGCTCTTGCATTTTCCTGGCTGTTGGGTTGCATTTTCATGGTTCATACCTAAATTTCGTTGACTCCCATGTATTATGTTCCTGTTTGATATGTGCACCATTAAACGCCATACATCATCATCTGTTCGATATGTCTTCATTCTGTAAGGCTCCAGCATCTTATGTTGCGTTTGAACCTGGCAGTCAGGTCAATTTAATGATGCAGGTGAAAATTTGCTCTCGTATGAATGTGAAAGCAAACTCTCATCATGCCAGCTTTACGAGGTGCCTGGCATCTGCCATGGTGCTGTTTCTGCTGCACAAAAGCAGTTGCCTTGCATGCTGCATCGTGCCAACATGTTGCCTCCACAGGTTGTTAAAAGCCCATCCAAGGAGCTTCAACGCCACACTAAACCTTGCAATCATTTTCATGTTTTTTATCCATTTGGGTGGAATTGCAAAAGCTTAATAGGAACCTAAATTTATGAAAACAGAGAATAAGGCTAGTTGGTATTGATTCATAATTGCTACAAGCCAAAATATGAAGACAAAGGGGAGACACGAAACAACAGGACCATCTGCTGTGCAACAATAAATTAAATTTAGGAGACTAATACTGTTGTTTCATGTCTCCCTTTCGTTTTTGTATTTGGCACTGTAGTAACTATGGCTCAATATCAACTAGCCCAACTCGCCGTTCTCCTTAATTTAGTTTCTTGTTCCTCAGCACATGGCGCTGGTGTTTTGTGTCTCCCGTTCATTTTTGAATTTTGTGCTCTGGTAACTAGGTGTCAATACCAACTAGCAACTGAAGTACGTGGTTGCTTAGTGGCTTTGGTATTGGGCTGCTAAGCATGAGGTCGCGGGATCAAATCACAGCCACAGCGGCCACGTTTGGATGGGGGTGAAATGCGAAAACACCCATGTACTTGGATTTAGGTGCACAGCAAAGAACTCCAAATTTCCAGTCTCCCACTATGGCGTGCCTCATAATCAGATCGTGGTTTTGGCATATAAAAGCCCGTAATTTAGCTTTTGCAACACTGCAGACTTCTAGTGTTACAGTGTAGGCAAAACAGTAGAAAAAGATGTGCTAGAGGGTCTTTGGAGTAAAGTTATTTTGCATCAGTTTCTCGAGAATTAACTAAACTGTTTGCCCTGCGTCGACAGCGACATGCGGTTTGTGCTGTTCTCTGCACAATGGTCTGCTGAGAAGACATTGCCTAGTTGCAGCCGTGCGCGTAGCTTTACAAGTTGCTTCTTCAGCAGCAGTTCGAACCTTGCTAGGAGGCCCCATAAAGTGTTGGAAAGAGGTAACACAGCTAGCAAGACTATGTGATGCGCATGTCACAACGCATACGTGTCACGACACAATGTGAGTGGAAACTGGTAGGTCCAGAGTACTCAGTTCACAAGAACAGTAACAAGAACGGACTGTTTAATACTGCACGCTAGTCGCTCCTTCTTGTTCAATATGTCTTCTTTTCGTCATTGTCCTTGCCACACTACGGGCGCGACATTTTCCTCCTTTTCAAAGGATGCGTCATCTTAATGTGAAAGTTAAGCATGTGCAGGCACGAGACGATGCAAATCACTCGGATTAGTATGGCTTTATAAGCACCGCAGTGTGCAACTGCAAGGCAAAGTGAGCACGTATCGGCGCTGTGCGGTGCGCGATAGCTGCGACAGACACCGGCGCCGGCGGCAGACACCATCGGCAACTGAAACAGTAAAAGAATGAGCCCATAACAGCTTACACAGTAAAAATAACTGAAATGGCAATGTGCTTGATTGTGATATAGTGGGAAATCGCCTTTCTCAATTTCACAGGGATCACTTGGAGGAAATTCTGAAAGCACAAACTACTGCTGTCACTGTCATCAGGACCTGTGTATAATAATCTTACTGCATGCAGTAATGCAATAGCTTTCACTGTCACTGCTTCACCATCTTGCAAAACTCTGCAATAACTTTTTTCCTTTTTCCTGGTCAACAGTTATTATTGTGTACGATGCATATCTGAGTGAAATCTTTAGGGCGTCAAAGATGTCATCTTTTACCTTGTGCAGCTTCGAGTTCCATTTCCTGAGAATATCTACAAACATATTTGCAACAGTTATATCATCTGTCGCTGCTGCCATCTCACTCAAGACAGCAAACGTTATGGTTGCTCTTTGTACGAGTATAGCAAGCCTTTAGTCTTCGACACATTCTTTATCTAGTATCAATATTCCTTCTTCTTTGACACTTTTTCTCGGGTGAATTTGTTACCATCATTGTTCACTTGTGACAATGTACCTTGCATTCGCCCGAGTTGTTTGCAGAATGCAGTCATGCACCAAATGCCATTTTACTCCATAGTGTGTGCAACACTTGGAGCAAGTGTTCATGCCCATTTAGAATATGTTTAATGTAATCTGTCTGTCATTAAGAATTTTTTAGTTGGATGTTATTTCCTTCATGGAAGTGGAGCTAATGTATGCTGTAGTAGGGCCTGATTGAACAACATAATTATTTCACTTCACTAGACAGTACGTCTCCACGAGCTGCTCTTATTATTTTGCAGTGGAGAATGGAGAGTGTTCACGGGCAATGAAATTGGTGGCCTGCTTGGCTGGTGGCTGTGGCGTTGCTACAGAGCAAAAAACCCCAACACTCCTGGTGAGCAGCTTTCCCAGTGGCACATGGTTTTTATGTGCTCAAACGTTTATTTGAGCAAAAAACAATTGTCATGTGCATTAGTGTTGGGCATTCTATGTCTCTCGAAGTTCTGTGCCATGTTGCAAGTAGCAGCCTGAACAAATTTGCTGTTGCATTTTCTTTTGTTTTCATATGAGTCATTGCACTGTTTTTGCAGCTGAAAATGTCTACATGATCTCCAGCACTGTGTCCTCGAAGATTCTGTCCTCCATAGCTGCAAAGGAAGGCTTTAAATTTGTTGTAAGTAGAACAAAACATACCATTTACCCAGCATCTTGCTTCAATAAGTCTTTCCTCTGATATGACCTAATCACTGTCAAATGTACTTGTTGCATGCATTAGTACCGGAGCTATTTGAACATAAGGCGAGGTTTCTTAGAATTCTTTGCCTCAAAGTCACCCTCCTCCATATGTGCGAGGTTGATAGATCCAGTTACTGTTCTAATATGGCAGCAGCAGTCGCATACTTATGCTGATCCAGATGTTAAATGGCAGTGCAAACTGTAGCAGATAATAAACCTTCTCAGGTGAGGCAGTACCATAGTTTTATGCATATAACCTGCACCAAGAATGCAAATAGAGGCGAGTTGCGGGTTGTGTAAACACTTCATCTTGAGGTGTGACTTCACGGCAAAATTTGCATATAACCCGCACCAATTATTCACATTATTCAGTATTTTGAGCAATCTCCGCTGGGTCTGAGTAAACCTTCAGCTAATCTATATCGGCTTGTATTAATTAGTGTGCATGCTTAAGTTCTTTTCTCGGGTTCCCCCAACTGCACTCTCACCTTGTAATCATGACCGCTTTCTAATCGAATAACTACGGTATGTTGCATATGTGCTTGCTAAGTGGCTCTCTTCTGGAATAATCTAAAGTATTTTACCTTCTTGATTAGATACAAAAAGCAAAAACCACTAACAACCTTGAATACAAATCAGGTGTTCTCTTTAATATTGGTCTCCATAGTTATCATCATCATCATCATCATCATCCAAGTTTATGTCTTCTGCAAGACCTAATGTTACCATCAGCATAAATTGAAACCCAAACAAGAAAAAAGCAGATCAGAACACCTGTTAGGTATACGATCGCCGACCGTTTATTCGGACCTCACGGGGACTGCAGAAATGTCCGAATAAACAGGTGTCCGAAAAAGCAGATTAAGAAGGAAAAAAGAAGTCCTTTATTTCCACGCATTTATTCGGGCTCGGCAGTAGGCTTGAAGAAATTATGAATGCGCCGTTGCACGCTGTTCCGTTTACGCGCAATCAGATAAGCCTGAATCTCGGAGAGGGTTGTACGGTCACTATAGGCGGCTGAAAGCACAGTCACTGCTTGTACACGCTCTGCATGCGACGGCAGCGTAGCAAATGGTGCGTCATCTTCCGACTCGTCATCATCCGGCGGTGCATCAGAAACCCGACAAAGGATCACGTCATCGTCTAGTTGTGCGCATGTCAGTACAGCAGTGTCAGCACCTGTGAAACTGTCAAACGAGACGGTGTCCGGAACCACTGCGTAGGTCTCAGCAGAACATTTCTTGCGTCAGTAGGGCGCCTATCGGAAGGCGACAAATCCTAGGCCTCCCGGCACCTGCTTGCCAGCATTCCCTAGCGCAGTCTGCACGGGCACTGTCAGTGCCATTAGACACTTGACACGATGTTTCCGTATGCCACGTTGCATCACCACAACCTCGACACACCACACAAAGCAAACATCACCACGCCGTCACGCCGATACCAGTCGCACAAACGAAAAACGTGGCCTATTCGCAGCATCGTGCACGACGAAAGAAACAAATGAGCTGCTGGATTGTCTTGACATGGCTTACTAAGCTCAGTCCGGAACGGCTGTAGCCACGAACCAGGCTGAAATGATGATGATGAGCGAGGATTTGCAGTAGCGCCACTTCATGGGGCAGCAAGGAGGTTTCATTGAAAACAAAAATGGCGTTCAGCGAGTCGAACCATGCACCGGTCAGTCGGTGCATGGTGCTCTCGATCAAGTTGGCTCAAGGAGCGCCCGAAAAATCAGACGAGAGGTTGCTAGGTGTCCGAACTTTTGGCAGTTGTTATACATTATGGTCTATGGGGAGAATGGCGGTGCTGCGAAGCAGACCGAATAATCGAGCATGTCCGAATTTTTGGAGTCCGAAAAATCAGTCGGTGACTGTAATTACATGGGAGTGCAATGTGCAATCATTCTGTAACTGGTTTCTAAGCATGATGTAGTCCCAGACATATGCTTTGGAGCCTAAATTAAGCCATGGTTACAAACATAGGCAAACCTAGAGGCACAGCGATGCTCTCTAGTCATTTCGGACTTTCTGACATTTGAATTTATGCTGATATTACATTGCAAATGTTCACTTCACGTAAATTTAAACGAAGTGTCTAAAGCTATGCAAGACATATGCATGAACAATCGAGTTTATCACCTTGAAGGTACAGCAGAGGGGCAAATCCATAAGGAGGATGCTCTTCTGTTACCACATTCTGAAAAGCTTCACACTACCTTCAATATACTGCATTAAAATATCAACACCTCCACCAAACTGTTACGAGCACGGGGGAAAAGGTTTATTTGGGCCTTGAACACCGGGAACAACAGGCTACAAACAGCAAGAATGGCCACTGCATAGTCGTTGTTCTCCTCTTGCTTTCCTTTACATATCCACATCCCTTTTGCGCACTTTGATGCAACAATATATACAGAGCTATTTATCATACACGCATACCTTCCTATCATCCCATGGGCAAGCTAGGAACCTGCACAAAGAAGAGAATGGAGTATGCACCGTGGCACACTTCGACAGCAATCAGTGCTAGCGCAGTTGAACCGAAAAAGGCATTTAGAATAGCCGTAGGTGTTAAATATGTTGTAAGAGAAGAGGTTAGAGTAGAATGGACGTAAAGTGCACAAGTATTGGCCTTCAAAATGCTGAATTCAGCAAAAATAATGCAGCTAAGAACCCCATCAGTATTGAGGCAGTATAGTCAATATGACAGCTGGAATAACAAATTATCAAGCTTCAATTATCAAGTGATAGTGATGTAACATCTGCCTGCCACACTGCGGTTCTGGGTTTTGTTCTGCATCAGAAGGAAATTTTCTTCCCCCCCCCCTCCTCCGCCAATGTGTCTGACGTGGCAAAAACATTTTTGCCGCTTAGATTTAATATGATGATAACAAACAAAGTGTTCTCGTGGTTGCTCGACAGGCAGGTATCTAATGCACCGTCAAGTCATGCATATAAGTACGTTTATTGCACTGTTTCTACATTATGTTTTATGTTGCCATTTTTACATGTCCTCTGAAGTGCATCTAAGGGGGGCAGAAACTTACTTAAGCACATAGCCTGACAGTCCAACGCATGCAGCACTCCAGCAGCAGCAATGACGCACTGCTTCCTGCCATCTTGCCTTGTCAGATAAAGTGGCGAAAAGGCTTTCGCCACATCTGGTTAACTACCACAGACAACAAAGAAACAAAAGAAGAAAAAAAATTAGTGAATTTGTATCCAACCCAGGTACCCAGCATAGCCATCTGAGATTTTACTGCAGCGTAAACAAAATGACTGACTTGCAATAGTTTCTGTACTTGTAATATTGACCACTTTCTGCCATATGCTCTTTGTTGATTTCAGCATTTTTAAAAACCAGTTCTTGTGAGCTTAACGTATGTTCTACTCTAACCTTTAATCTATAACGTACTTAACATAAACAGCCGCTGCATGTTTCATTAGAAAAGCCCTTGGCCGCATTGGCACTGATTGTCATTGAACTATGCTACCGCATGTGTATTCTCAAATCACATTTGCACAGAACCTCATCTGTATAGCCTTAATTACTTTAAGTAGGCAAAGCAGCATCAAAATAGAAGTGTTTATATTCTACTGACATGGCCGAAAATGCTTTTAAATGTATGAAACACAGCAACTTATATGACACAATAACTCATACTACCAATTTAAGTTTTTGTAGTGGTCTTCCTAGTGGTATCATTAAGTCAGTCTCCCTAAGAAGCATCAAGAAAGAATTGCTTTGAGCCACAAAGCAAGTGGTCTGACAAGGGTCACTCGTGCCCATTCACAAATGAAAACTAAAAGCCACTTGAAGATTGATCAGCTACTCTAACTGTAAGGAGAAGAGTTGCGCTTCTCTGCTTTCGTCGGTTAACAATTATGTTAACTTGTGGATTTCAGTTGCGACTTCGACATCTTCATGATTGTGAAATGCTACAACACAAACAGATTTCTACCGATCACTTTGTGGATCGGTAGTGAAGTGTATTGCAACGAATGCACATTGTTATAGTATCATTTCAAGGGCACCGTATGGAATGCGCTTTTCTTGCTGTGAAAGCGTGCATCAAGCAATGGAAGCAGATGTGGCAGTTGTGAAAGCAATGACGAGCAAACAAATGTATGTGGGCTGCACCGAAACTAGCATGTTGCACCACAACAACAGAGAACAAGCGCTGATGCGAGGGACTTTAGCTGTTCAGCATGCTTATTCCCAACATATCCTAACATGACATGGCAAAAACCCAAGAGAAGCGTCGGACATACTTGCATAAAAAAACTGCTGGATTCGTTAAACGTATCTGTAAAGAAAGAGGGAGGCATTGGACATACCTTTAGCCACAGCCAAATTTAAAATGAAAAAGAATGGCAGGAGAGAAAACTGATATGTTGGTCATGCCCTGGCTCATTTTGTCACTTATAATGGTAAATATACATTGAGAATGCAAAGAGGCCTTCACTACCACTTAACAAGAACACAATGTGTATTGCTGATTTTGAACTGGGCAATTAAATGTTCATGCTACTTATATGAACAACACTTCATGCCTGAAGATGCCTGACATGCTCTACGCAGTCATCTTTTTCATATGTGCTCAAGCTGTGCATTTAATCACGGTAGTTTGACGAGCATGCAGCATGCAATTAAATGCTTAAATTTCATGTACTAGTCCTGATAAATTTGTAAAAGAAATGTTATAGCTCCCAGCACTTGTCTGGAGGATGACAGTGGTGCGCTCAGAAATGCATTTGTGCTATCTACCATCTACCGTAAGAGTCTGGTTCAAGATAAATTACGTTGAGCTTGCATCACTGGATAGGCTGATCACAGCTAGTTGTGCTTCTCGCTATGCAGTTTGGCTTTCACACCACCCTTTTATGATCAATACAGTCCTAAACAGGTAACCCTCAGTAGTTGATGAGATGCAAAGTAAAGGTGTGCCTTATCGCCTTGTGTGACTCATCTCTTTACTGCACCGAGAGGGTGACGCAACTAGCAGTGGCCTGCGAATAAGACGCTTTGGACACTACTTGCTGAAAATGAAATTGTTTAGACTCAATGATTTTGAGTACATGGTACAAACGCACATTGCCATGAGCTGCTCCAGCACCTTCACCGTGGACAGGTGTGCTGGGGGCTGTCCACGTTTCACATCCAAAATTAAATGTGATTAACTTTGCAATTTGCCAGCTTTGTCATTTCTGTGTTGCAGCGGTATGTGTTCTCATTTGTTTCTCGGATATTTGGCTGTACTTTTGATGGATCATTATATGGCCACTATTTTTTTTGCCGAGTTTGATGATTCTGTGCCATGGGTTATTCAAATTTAATACTTGCTGCATTCGAGTAGCCAGATGGTGAGCCTAGCTATAGCTGTCATTGTTGTTAAATATTTCACAAATACTTTTGTGTGTCTCAGTGAGACAGTAGGAACAGAAGCCACCCTACTCCATCCATCCCCATTTTGTTTATTCTTTGTGTTAACAGGAAACGCTCACTGGCTTCAAGTGGATGGGCAACAAGGCATGTGAACTAATGAAAGCTGGCAAAACTGTGTTGCTCGCCTTTGAGGAAGCTATTGGTACGTACAGATTAAAACATTTGCTGCACTTTTTCTAGTTCTGGGCATTCCTCAGTAAAGGAAGCACAGCAATTCGAGCATGTGGAATTTGGAGCATTCTTATGTTGTACCTTGGGTCACATCGGAAAAATTTCAATCACTGTTAGATTAACTAACAAGATAGAACTAGCTTAACACGAGTTAGTTTAGACTCGCAAAGTATTCTTTTGAAGCTCTACTTGTGTTCATTAGGTAGGAAAGTGTTGATTACTGGGAAAAAAAAATAAAGGACAAACTAAAAGCTTCTTTAGTTTCACACTGAAACATCAGTGTTGACACATTGGTGTGATGTCGCAGATTTCAGTCTTTATTTTTGTTTATTTAGGCCATTTTGGCACAGAAAAAGTTATCAAAATTTGCTATATTGAGTCTTTGGTTCCTGTAGAATAGAACGTAGTCCCTCTCTCTTCTTTTTTTACCGATTAACAATTAACTAGACCTGATAATAAGGTGCCGAAATGCATGGTGTCATGACGAGCTGGTGCAGAAACTTCATTGAGGTGGTGCCACCCGACTTTCATTATTGCATCGTTTCTGTTTTATCAAGCCTCGTACCATGGTAAGGGTAACCATTTTGCTATTGCAAAAGCATAATTTACTAATGCAGCCCAAGTTAAGAGGAAACTTTACCTTGGGAGTGTCCGTGGTCATCGATTGAGATTTGTTTGTGTTTGACTGTGCATGTGTGACACCGTGCTTGTTAATTTAATTAGTAAGAGAATGCTTACTGCAATTTATACACCTGATAAAACTATAAATCTTATTTCATGTTGGTGTTTAATAGACATTGTATTAGTGAAGGCCAAATGCACTTGGCCACGGTGGTGCGTAAGGTGATAGCAGTGGCTTTTCTTTTTCTTTTTTTGTTTATAGTATTAGCTGTTATATACTGTATGCGGGACAATGTGTTTATCAGTGCAGACTTTGATAGCGCATTGCCGATCGGCCACAAATTGTGTGCAGGTTACATGTGCGGTACGGCAGTGATTGACAAGGATGGTGTGAGTGCTGCTATGCACGTAGCCCAGATGGCTGCCTACCTCAAGACACAGAAACTGACACTGACAGAGCAGCTGAATGTCTTGTTTGACAAGTGAGTGCCATGGAAAACTACTTGAAAATTGAAACGAAAAGTGCAGGCGAGTGTTTCTTGGTGAAACGAACACGCACAAAAAATATATTTTAGTGCAAAAACAAGTATACGGACACTCAAGGCCCATTCACGCCACCGTTGCCACTGTCATTGAGCTGTGCCAAATTTTTTCATTATGTTCCTAAAGATACCTGCTGCTTAGATACCAAGAAGCGTCAATCTATTTTCCATCTGAGAATGATAGGTGATGTTGAAAATAATGGGGATGAGCACTTGTTCAGTTGCACATTCAAAATGCATGGGGAGCAGTCATGTGGGTGGGTGCTAGCCATGTCTTGATAATTTGCCATCCTGGACACTTGGCTCATGCTAATAATGTTCTGCCATCCACCTAGTACACCTGTGCGTGAAACGAATTTTATACATACGAGAAAAAGCTCTCCAGAACTTTATTCAAAAATACTGCAGTAGAATTCCTTTAAGATAATCTCAACGGGATCATGAAAACGTGTTCGTCTCATCAGAAGTTCGTCCTAAATGTAGTGATCCACAAAGCTCCAGATCCACCACGCCTCGTACACCCAGATCATCATCATCATCATCATCACCACCACCACCACCACCAGCACCACCACCACCACCACCACCACCAGAGAAATTTGCTGGCTTTCCATGATACTGACACCTGTACTTGTTTATCATTTTGGGTGAATGCTTTTAATCGTCTAACAAATGGTATTGCTCAATGCGAGACGCGCCCGCATGTGTCCGAAGTTTCTCGAATGTTATCGATGGTTCTATCTGCTTTCTTTTGTCATCGAAGTTTGTGTAATCTGATTGCATGTGCAATGCAAATTATGTAGAACTTTCTGGAAGACACGCGCACACCAGCGATTACTCTGAAACCTTCAGTGACTTATGTATAAATGCCGACACGCTTGACCGGCAGATGAGATTTTCGACAATCACCGACTGTGTTCCCCACTATTGTTGTTCTTTGAGTGTAGCCTATTTCTGAGGGCACAAGTTCACCCAATAAAACGCTAGTTTTCTCATTCACAGTTTTGCTGCTTGCTTCACCATCACTACCACATGACAATACAAATGATTATAGGTTATGCACGATTACATAAGTCATTGTGTAATCATTGCTTGCATGCTCTGTGCAGAACTGTGTGCTATCACAAAACCTGACTTTTTACTTCAGCTTCCTTTATAATTCTTCGATGAGATCATGTGTCGGGAGAAAATGTGCTAAATTATTCAGAACATTTAGCTCATTATGTGTAAGCACCGCTGGTTCTGTAACTCCTGGAAAGTATCCTCATTGTCATTATCGACTTGCAGCGGCACCTCGAGGATCTCCTCAATTAATGTTTCTATAGTGTCAGACCTACAGGTTTCCATGTCATCATTGATGTTGGCATAGCTGTTTATGCCCACAGAAACATCACTTACTTCTTAAGAGTCTGCCTGCAAGTCTGCCAGTCCAGGCCTCTCACTTAGTTGAGCAGCAGATGTTGGAAGATTGACATAAAAGGATCCTGAAACAATTTTGACGATACTATACAAATGTACGGAGTCATTAGGGTTGGTCCTTCTGATCATTAAGTGACACATTTAAGCACTTTGTGTAAAGCATGTAATTTATTATTAGGTCTTGAAGATATGCATCAATACTGATTACAGTAATACATTATCGAAGTACATGTAATACATTGCACATGACATATGAACACAAAAGGAGGTCTCAATGTCGCAAGACAGAGTGAGACCTATAAAACCATACATCAGACAGCAACATTTCAGTAAACAGTGGTAAACACAGAAAAACGAGTTATAAAAATGTTCAGTTAAGTAAAAAATAAAACATATATACATAAATATGAGAGCACTTATTATGAACATCAAGAAGCGTTTATGGGTTTAACAAGTATGAGCACAAAGCCTTTTTAAACATTTCAAAGGATTTCTTTTTTATACCTACAGGCAAGGAATTCCAAAATGATACTGATGAGAAGTTAGTGGCATCGCTTCCCTGAGGTTTTAGCTGCCAACTCACCATCTAGGTAGTGGACGCGCGTGACAGCTGTGCAAGTTATTCGATTGGCTGCCCTCATTATATCATCAAAAATTTTTCCTACATTATCGTGAACAAGTGTTGTTCGTAATATAGTTGGAATGTGTGTTAATTTGTTTCTATAAAAGAACCAGCAAGAGAATGCACGACGAATAATTATCGCAACACTCAAGTACTTCTGGCACACAGCAAGTGTCAACTGTTTGTGTTGCAACATGCTCCTTGTTGACGTGCACTGTGCAGCCATTGTTAGTCCCAAGGTTTCTTTTCGCGAGGACCATGAGTCATCCTTGTTACGTTGAGGGCTGCAAATCTAGCGACTAACGACATGTCAAGATGCGACAGCATGTCCCTCTGCAAGCCAACAGGTGATCGGAGTGACTACAGCACATCAAGCTGTCAGTATTCAATTGTCAGTATCTGAGGCAGATAGCGGAGAAGTTGGAAAGGCTTTATGCGCTGGCTCTAAGATACTGTAAGTAGATGACACTACTTCACATCATGACGTAGAGCCAACGAAGGCAGAGTTTAGCCCCAATCACTTGTTGAACAAGTTGAGGAGAAAAAGCATAGCTAGGGAGGAAGATAACTTGTAGTAGTTCGTAGGCTCTCTTAACATGAGATGCTTCACTCAAATTGTGGTGTGAATGTTTTACTCTAGCTGTACCCTGTGCATCTACAGAATTTGTTAAAACCATTTTGGGGACCTTTTAACAACCAAATTAGCATTTCACGTTAAGTAAATTTACTATGCGTTTGATCTATGAAAAACCAATATTTTTCCTTACATCCGAAAATTTGGCTTAAGGTTATTATTACTGAGAGTGCTGTACTTAAGTCACATGCCATTTGAGCCCTGACAAGGCTTAATCAAATACTGGAGCACGTGCCCATCTTAGCGCATGTCTCAATAGAACTAACTGTCCTTTGTTGCAACGTTTGTCAATGGAGGAGAGCCATGGGATCAGCGCAGTTCCACACTGCAGCGCTCTCAAACAGGATGTCCTCGATACGTGAGGTCATTGGTCATTAAATTGGCCATGATTTTACCTCATAAAGGCCACCATATAAGTTGCTGCTCATCCTTCCTTAACACCTTTGTCAAAACCTTGTATCAGTACTTATTAGTTGGCAGTTTGCAGCTGTAATCGTATGTTTTTCCATCCCGTGCACTCCTGCATCTGGCATGCTGTGTTCGCACTGAAGGTGATGCACTCAATGTTGGTTACGAACGGGCACACGGAAAAACCACAAACTGCGTAATAATCCCATAAGAGCTTTTCACTCTTAATCTATACGTAGGACAAATGTGTGGTGTGAGTGCACTTTTGCATAACTACAATGAAGCTTCAGAGGCACTGTCAGCATAAATTCTAATGCGAACAATTTTGAATCTGCTCCGATGCGGTGTTCCGTTTCCACGTTGACCTGCATTTGTACAGTGGCTTAATTCAGACTCAAAAGGGCCAAACCTTTTCTTTGGACTACTGCATACTTAGAAACCAGCTACAGAGCGATTTCATGTCATGCTCACTTCCACGTATACTTAAGTGTAACAGGCACTCTGATCAGCTATATATGTGTTTCAATTTATTCGTATCAGTACTGCTGCAGCTGGAATAAAAACTGGAGCAGGAAGTAGTTCTTGTTCTTAAGCTTTCTAAAGTTATCTTACGGGCCACATAATGCAACATGTGGCATAATGCTTCTTATTAAAGTGGGAAAGAAACTGTATGTGCACGTGTCTGGAAATTTGGATTGTGAGCTCTGTCTGTGTCTGGAATATTGTGCCTCTCACTGAAGCATAATCTGAGGGTGTGCAAAACAACAGAGGGTTTCCAGCGCTTTGCTTGCACGAGTTTAGTGTAGCAATAGCTTAAAAGTACATTTTTCTCTTTCAGTTATGGCTATCACGTGTCGAATAACTCGTACTACATCTGCCATCACCAGCCAACAATCCAGAAGATGTTTGAGCGGCTACGAAACTTCAGTGGCAAGGACACGGTAATATTAGTCTCAGCCACAGATGAATATTTCTTAGACAGTGTCTTTCTTGGCGAGTTATCCCTACTTTTTCTGTATCCTGTTTGTGTGTTCCTAGCCTCTATCATGGGCTGATCCTAGAGATAGTGCAGTCAAAGATGTCAGTTTTGCCAGAAAGGCAAAGCATCGATTGCGATAGAAAATTAGTAGACAGTCATACAAAGTAGAGATAACACTTTTATCGGCCATATCCACTTGTAAACATTCGCTTGCTAACGAGATAACAAGCATGGTGTCAGCGGGCACAGCAAACGAACACATCACACTCTATCACCTCGGACACTCGTTGCCGAAACACTAGCTGGGAGGGTGTTATCGCCCTAGGACTTCATACGGTGAAACCTCGTTAAACCGTAGTTGGCCGTAGCTCAGAAAAAGTATGTACTAAATGGTAGCACTGCTTAACCGAAATAGCATGAGATTGCCCACTTACCTGTCGCAAACGAAAGAGAGAGCGTGATGAAAGGGGAAAAAACATGCAGTATTTATTTACTTCGTGCAACAAAAATGTTATTTTTGTTTGATGCCGCCGCGGCCTAGCAGCGACGACAGCAGCCTCAAACTTACTGAAGCTGCGAGCCAGCTTTTCAACCAGCCCCCTCTTGGCAAAGACTCAAATTGCAGATTCCTTGTTAGTGTTACATATTCTCCGTGCGAGAGCGCGGTAGCGTTGCAGAAGTCGCGGGGAACCTTTTCATTGCGGGGTGCTGTTCTCTTCACGACGATTGCATTCATGAGGCTGACGTAACGTGCAGCTTCTGCTGCTGTCAGTCCTGAATCACCCATGCTGTCACTTTCTGTGTCATTCTTATCACAGTCACTAGGCAACACTTCAGCAAAACAGAGGCAATGATGGCGAAAAGTCGAATCTCGCAGTCGACATCTCTTCGCAGTCGCAGCAGCGCTGCCGAGCAACTTCTTCACATTCCAAATGCCACACGTCGTTGTCAGCAGTAGACCCATGTCGCGTGCCAGCGCCGACTTCTTTGTGTCACGTTCGACAGCACAAACAATGTCTAACTTGCTTATATGCTGAGCACCCGGCGTCTTTTTTATCCGAGCTTCGGCATGACGCAACTCCTCGCTTACCCGATGCCGCAATGCTCCATACACTCTCTGGGACGGCGCTGAAATGATGTTGATGTTGATGTGGCTTCACGTGAAAACGCACAGGGGGCTTGGAGGCTGTTCAGATCTCTGAGGCTTGTTGTTCTGCCGGGCCGCCCGATGGAGACGAAGCACCGCCGTGTTTGCACGACGAAAAGTGGAAACACTACGTCTTAACCGATACGTTTGCAGTAAGCTGGTACGGTTTATGCGAATACAATACACATTATGTTCAATGGCCGCTGAGTCGGCGATTCGACTTTACTACTTTTAAAACGAAACTACTGTTTAAGCGGGTACGGTTTAATGAGGTTTTACTGTACAGAAAATCATGGTGATGGTGATGGCGTATTTCTGCCATCGAAGCTGCAGGTGCCTTTGTTTGAGATGCTGCGGGCTTTTCAGAATGAATTTTATAGTTTGTACACCCCATTCCCACCCACAACTTGCTCAGGAAGACATTGTCTTCCATAGATGCCTCCTAGAGGTTCAGTAGCCTTCCAACTTTTGTATCTATAGTTATATTTCTTTTACAGAAGCTTGTCTTTTTTTGTGCAGTATCCACGCAAGATTGGGTCTTACACCATCAAGAACATCAGGGACCTGACTACAGGATATGATGACACACAGCCCGACAAGAAGGCAGTAAGTATAGCTTGGACTGCTTTGCAGAAATGTCAGTCTCGCTATGGATGTGTGATACGATCATGCGCAAGTGCATCCATGCTCACCATTGCATCAATGGTGTGGACCATGACGTCATGGCAGGAGGTCACTTATAGTATGACAGTTCATTTAGTCTAGAATGTCACCTTGCCTGGAAAGCCCAGCCAGCCATAACATATTGTGAACACATTGTATTTTCGTTGCTGTATCCTGTTCTATATATCTAGAATCATCAATTGCAGTGTTACACAATTGCCTTCACAAATAACTGTACTATACTGCAACAACCAAGCATATTTTTAATGCAAACTGGCACCATTGCCAGGTTGCATTACACATGCGTGTGGTACACACACACATGTACACATACACACACACACACACACACACACACACACACACAAATTGAGACTGAAGCTCCCTAAACGATTTTGTATTGTATGTTCAGTCATCACCCCTGCTGCTACATTTTGTTTAATCGGTGTGACTTGACTGTTTATGCAAGCACACCTGTATGAAACTTTGCCTTCAGCTGAGGCTTCATGACGCAATGTAGTTTGCATTGCCATGAAGCTGCACTTTAATGGGGAAATCTGTGCAGCAAAGCCATGCCTTGTATTAGTGCTGGTTATAGTACAAAAATACTGCATTTTCACTCACTACGATGTCACTTTCCTAGGTTGTGGCCTACCATCACAAAAACATACATGCAGCAGTTGGGCAACTTCTTATTTGATGCTGAAGTTGACTTGGTAATCAGTTGACAATTCACAGGTTGTAGAAAAAGCAATGAACAGGGAGTGCGGTTCTCTATGCTGTCTCTTGGGCAAGGCAGAAGTATCACTAATGGTATTCACGATATCTGGAAATTTCAAGGCCTGCTGAATGTGGAACTTCTGCCTTTTTGGCTGTCACTTGCGGAAGCTTTAAAACATAGGAGCATATGCTCTTGTAGAAACGTTTTACCTCAAGCCAGCTGGGGCAGTATCAAAGATCTATCAGCCTAGAGGCACAGATGCAGGTATCACTCACAATGGTAACCTATAGCCATGTCATATTTACACACTGGTTGGAATCAAGCTAAAGGTTCATATATTAGGAGCAAATGACCTTCACACTCAACTTTAGACTATACAAGTTATTAGCCCATGAGCAAATGACCAGTACTTAGAAACATTATAAACTAACTGGAATGGATTACATTTTTCAGCCTTTATATTGTCACGTAGAAGTGACGGTGAAGAAGGCAGGAAAACTGTGGTTAACGAAACTAGTGTTCTATTGGGCGAACTTGTGCCCTCAAAAGCAGGCTACACTCAAACAACAAAGATAGCGGCAAACACACTCGGCGATCGGCGAAAATCTGATCAGCAGGTCAAGCGTGTTGGCTTTTATACATCAGTCATAGAATGTTCTAGAGTAATCGCTGGGACCTGCGTGTCTTCCACAAAGTTCTACACTGCTCGAGTCGCGCATACATGCAATCAGATTACACAAGGTTCGATGAATGACAGACAGCGGATAGAACCATTTATAACATTCCAGAAACTTCGGATACATTCTTGGCGCATCCTGCGCTGTGCGATAACATTTGTTAGGCGGTAAAACGTGGTCGCACTCTAAAGATAAACAAGTGCACGTGTCAATGTTCAAGAGTAGCTGTCAACAACACTTCTGTAATCAGTGGCGCTTGGACAATTTTCTCTAGATGCAGGCACATATTGTCGCTGTCTATTGTGTTTTACACTAGTGTGATATGACACGCACAAGTTAAGAGTTCCCAATGCAGTGGTATCATTGGGCCTGTGGTATGGCGAACACTTTGATACATGCTGGGGCACTGTGCAGTGAAACCTCGTTAAACTGTAGTTGGCCGGAGCTTGGAAAAAGTATGTACTAAATGGTAGTACTGCTTAACCGAAATAGCGTGTGATCGCCCACTTACCTGCCAAAAATGGAACTCTGAGAGAGTGCGATGAAAGGACAAAATGCATGCAGTATTTATTCATTTCGTGCGACAAAAGTCTGCTTTTTCATTTGATGCCACGGTGGCCTAGCAACGACGACAGTGGCCTCAAACTCCCTTAAGCTGCAAGCCAGCTTTTCCCCCAGCCCCCTCTTCTCAGCAAACACCCGCATGAGGTTGACATAATGTGCAGCTTCTGCTACTGTCAGGCCTTAATGCTGTAGCTTTTCGTGTTGTCCTTATCGCTGTCATTAGGCAATACTTCGGCAATAACAAAGGCAATGATGGCAAAACGTCGAACCTCGGAAAGTTGAACCTCATAGCCGACATCTTTTTGCGGTCCCAGCAGACTGCCGAGCATCTTCTCATTCGCATTCCAAATGCCACACACCGTAGGTAGATCCTTCTCGCATGCCAGCAAGAACTTCATGCCATGTTTAAAAACACAAACAATGTCCGATTTTTCTTTTATGCTGAGCACCCGGTTTTTGTCCTAGCTTGCACAATGCCACAACACAGGCCACCACTAGCCAGCCACAACGCTCTCTGGCTCGGCGCAGAAATGATGTTAATGTTAATGTGGCTTCACCCGTTCAAGCGCCCTCTGCGTTTGCGCTTGGAGGCCGTTCTGATGCCTGAGGCTTATTCCTCTGCCTGGCTGACTTACTGCCCTGATTTCACTACGAAAAGTGCAAACACTATGTGTTAACCAATATGTACGCAATAAGCTGGTTCGGTTTATGCGGATACAAAACACATTATGTATGTACGATGGCTATTGAGTCGGGGATTTGACTTTACTACTTTTAAAACGAAACTACCGTTTAAGTGGGTATGATTTAAAGAGGTTTTACTGTATTGCCATTTTCCTAGGTGCATCACATAAGCTGGAAGGACTTGTCACAGTGCACCGCTATTCTTGTGCCATTTGTGCCTCAAGGTTGTGCTTGCTTGTTTGTTGGAAAACTAGCATCAGCCAATCAACTTTGCCTACTAAGTATAGTTAGCCAATCGCCTATTGGCACTGAATCCAAATGCTTAACTGAATCAGAACTGGCAAGATGGTGAATTCAACAGTATAGAAAACAAAGGTTCATTTTACATTATCAAACAAAGTCAATGTTATATTCATTTACATGTCAACTCTGTTAGACTAAAAGCAGGTTAGCTTCCTAAAGGGGCCCTGAAACACTTCTCTAACTAATCACGGAATGGCCTCACTCTTAAAGGACGTCATCCCACGAATCTCATCCTGCAAACATTTTTCGAATCCTTCTAGTAAAACTGGAGTTATCGCACCTGTACACGGCCTTCACTCTATTTTAGTCACTGCTTGTGTGCTGGAAGCTACACAGTGGAGAAGCCAAGGGGGCAAAGGCCTGCTTAAAAGTTGTGCGTCTTGGCAGCGAGAGGGCTTGCAAAGCTATGCTTGTTACGCTATGCAGCATGCAGCTGCTATCCCGGATGTCACATGGAGCAGACGCAGCTAATCGCAGCTGTCGTGTGTAGACTGGCATTGCAAAGATGAAATGACATTTCTGTCTTTTTTTAAATCGCAGGCATATATGTGTTTCATTTATTTAGCTCAAAATTAGCAATTATAGCATTACTGAGAATGTTCTTGCAATCACAAAATCATCCAGTAGCCATTGGTGGTTCTAGCTGCATGACGACATTGCAGAAGCAAGAGCAAGTGATATATTGCTATTTTTGACACTATATTCTAAATTCCCTGCTGCATGCAGTGCAATAATATTTGACTCGCATGTTCACAGGAGCCTCTTCTATAGATTAACGATGTTTTCTTACTATTTTCAAAAAGTGTTTCAGGATTCCTTTAAGTGACACAATATATGGTAAAGACGTGACTTGAGAATTTATTTCTTAAGGGCACAAGGCAGCAGAAGTAGTTCGCTGTATATACCGTATTTGCTCGCATAATGATTGCACTTTTTTGTAAAAAAAAATTGACGTAAATTCAGGGGTGCGATCATTACGCGAGTTAAATTTCCCTCGAAAAAAACATTTTTCATCCCACATTTGCTGCGGGATGACGACAGGTCAAGCAGGCGGCCATAGAGTTTCTCACTATAACACCTAGAGGGAAATCTGGTGCCACCGTCTATGGGAGTTTCCTAAGGTACGCTGTGCCATCATGGGAATGACGGTACATGTGTCTGCGAGGGTTGCGTTGGCTGGTGTTATAAGAGGCTTCGTCTAAAACATGGATATGGCTACACAAATAATGCGTTAAATTAAAATCTTAATAAAATATTTCCATTCAAGCATATTACATCTTCCAGTGAAGTTTACTCACCTACCATGCATAACCAAGCGAAGAAAAGCAAGAACAGACGACAAACTGTTCCAAAGCGAGCACGAATCTTGTCGTCTGTCCTCCAACTTTAGCGGCCCGCTGATAATTTTTACGTTTCATATAGTTGTACATGCAATAGCAAGTTCTCATAGTTAAACAAAACATGTTTTTGTGTAATAATAATAAAGCTAAAACAGCTTTTTAGGTGCCGTGTTAGTAGAAAGTTAATCACTGTGACAGAGGGAATGTTGCTTGCCTGCCTCTCTGAGAACGATGCCAATCCGAAGTCACAATATACCGGCATTCACATGCAAACCACAGCGCAGCAGCGCCAGATTTCCCTCTAGATAATATAGTGAGAAACTCTATGCAGGCGGCTACTGCTGTACAATTGCCCTGTAATACTATGGGAACCCAAAGCAAAAATGGCTGCCGGCGGAGCAAGCCGAACGCGCTGAACGCAATTTTTTTCTTCTCATGAGTACTTTAAGGGCATTGAAACAGTTTCTTCCATATCAGTAATGAGTAATATCGTTAATATCAGCAAGTTTGCAACAATAACATAGCCATGTCCACTTTGAGGGGATAGAAACAGAGATGAGCGTGCTTAGCTGCCAGTGACAGAGAAACACATGGCGGGCATTCTGTGGAAACTGCGGCATTTGTCTTCACTACTATCCTAATACGGCACATTTCCGCTAAAGGTGGGCGAATATCTTAGCTCTGTTACAAGTGTCGGCGTATGAATAGGGTACACTTCTAAATTATTAGTGTAAACGTGGCCACTATCGTTGCCGTTCACGATTTGTTGCATGCCCACGAGTGCAGATGAGAAGAATCGAAAGGCGCCTTTTTTGTCGTTGATGTTGGCCAAAACCATTGTGAAGCCTACAAGTAATAAAGCCAAGGCAAGTTTGGTTGTAGCATTTTTTTTTTTTTTTCTTGGAAGTGCAGAAAGCGATAAAAGAAATTAAATGGAGCATCTGCTTAACCCTTTCGCTGTCAGACCTTTCTGGCCGTGACGCACCCCCAGTGTCGGCTTGGTTTCAGGGAACGAGCATAACAGGGAATGAACATAGCAATTTATTTTTGATTATGATTGGTATACAAATAACATAGTCAATGCAATATGCACATTTCAGTGTTCTGTTTGCAGCTGTTGTTAGTAAACATCATCATCATCATCAGCCTGACTATAAAATCCCATCCGAATCTGACGATGCGGAACGCTCTTCCTCGCATGCGACTCTGTCCGAGTCCGAATCCGAGCTCGGCTCGTATTCTGAATCGGAATTCAGCCACCGCTCCGATGAGCAGACGAAGGTCCCGCACGCCGAGCCATCCGAAAGTAACCGCGCGCAGGGAGGATGCGCTTTCAGTCGCCCGCACAACGGAGAGAAATAGGACGTTGCGTAATCAAGAAGACAGAGGGAGATGGAAAAAGGCTAAACAAAGTTCGAAAGGCTTTACGTTTACTGCTGCAAGTCGGAAGCGAGGGTGCGGTGAGAGAGCGAAAGCAGTAATCGATTCACCCTTTTTGGAGAGGCAACGGCACGCGCGCCTGAACTTGACGCGCCGTAGCAAGCACACCAACAGAAGAAAAATAAAAACCTTCAAACCAGCGGAGATCGCAGAACAACCCTTGAACCCATAACCACATGCGCGCGACGCATGATCCAGCGAACGCGGAGCCACCGCGCCACTCGGCAAAGAGAAAGTGGGGAGTGGCAGTCGCACCGTACTCTTCTATACATGGACTAACACAGGTGGGGCAAATATACGAACTTGTAGAAAGAGTCAACAGATGGCGTGGCCAATCCAGGAGTGCCAGCTTTGCGCTCAGGCGCGAAATTTTGAACGCACGATAGAGAACGTACCGGTACGTCGGTGACACTGTGGGGGGGGAAGCGCGATGACGTACCGGTACGTCCGTGACAGCGAAAGGGTTAAGAATGTTTGGTGCGTGTAGACCACTTGGTATGTCTTCAAGAGTCGTTTGCGTGGCATTTGACAGCATTTGACAACTGGTAAGCATGATCATCATTAGCTAGACTTGGCACACGGCATATCGCTGTGACAAGGTCGGGGTGCCATCATTACACGGGAAAGAAAAAAAATCGAATTTTGATGACAAAATTCAGCGGTGCGATCATTACGTGAGTGCGATCATCATGCAAGTAAATACGGTATCAGGCACAGCTTTGACATGGGTATATATTCAATATTGCCAAGGCACTCGTAACAGGAAATCACTTGCATCTGGTTTGCATTCTCCTCACAATAGTGCTTGAGTAAAGATATGTATGTGCACATGCTCTGTTTGAGTAAAGGAATGTGGAAGTCTTTCTGTATGGAAGTGAATGTAGTTTAAGTGTCTAGAGAAACAAAAGTGCAGAATTTAAGTACAACCGTTCATTTGTTTCAGATACTCCCCACGAGCAGTTCAAGCCAAATGATCACATTCTACTTAGACAACGGCTGCGTCATTACCGTTCGAACAAGTGGAACAGAGCCGAAGATCAAATATTATAGTGAGCTCTGCTCAAAACCTGGTACTGACAGAAAGTAAGTCTGTCTCCTGCCAATATTGATTCCTAACCTAAACTTTGAATCTAGCTGCATATTTGAATTGAAAGCTCAGAAGACCTATTGGTTGGTATGTGCAATAATCAACTGAACCATACAAAGGCATTAAAAAGAAAGCATTTCAGTTTGAAAGTTGCTTAGGGGTTAAAAGAATTCAAGTAGGCATGTAAATATTGTGTTATTGTTATAAAATCTGTTACCTGTCAGACTGTCAGAACACCTGTCAAGACTTCGAACAGATGTGTGGACTTTCAGCCGTGATTGAAAAAAATCATGGAATGCATCGCTCTGTTCACATTTTTCTTTTATGGCACAGTTTTGTTATTGTGCAAATGCAAACAGGCATAACCAAAGTTATAGCACTGGTTTCACGTAAGACGTACGACGTAAGACGTACGCTGTGCCTGTGCATAGGTATGTTAGTGTCATATTTATTTAGGCTTGTATAGAAAGAGTCGAATATTCATATGCTAATTGTATTAACCATTGCATAGCATGATTCCCGCATCCTAAATGAATATGAACATTTCCCTTCCAGGTCATGGAAGAAGCTTGAGGATGAACTGAGTCACATCGTATCTTTGATGGTTCAAGAATTTTACCAGCCAGAGCTGAATGGCCTGGGTCCAAAAGCTGATTGAATAGGCAGCAACATTGTCTTTTACGTCCTTGTGGTTGGTTTTTAAATGCAGTCGATGTCATTTGTCATTTAGGAAGAAAGATATCTTTGTTCAGCTTAATCTGGATATTGTTAAGCTTCAAAAATAAAATCCAAAGTTACAGGTAATGAATGAAGAAGAAAGAAAAGAGCCTTTGCTTAAAATTTGGCAGCTATATTTTCCATATACAGTCTAGATTTATTTTTAATATATGACATTTTTGTCCATAAATAATGTGTTTATACAAAATAAATATTTCTTATTTTCATTCACCTGTGCTCTTCTTTAAATTGATGCTGATGCAGAAATTCTTGCATATTAGGAATTGAAGTCATACTCAATGCATACTATACATGCAAGCAATCCATAGCACAGCCTCTTATCAGTCTTTTGCTGGGATAGTAGTATTCAGAACACATGCTTCCCAGCCCTTGCTCTCTTATATGCATTGACTGATTTTAGGCCTCTCTACAACCATGGTACATCCTTATCATGTACGTTGTCAACCCATCGAACCATATCTTTGGTACTCTTTGACCAGAACTGGCCCTTGCGCCACAAAAACCCATTAATCAATCAATTATCTATCGTTTTTGAAGCCATTCCAAGCCATTCTATATCATTTCGAAAACTGTTCCAATGTTTGTCACTCCAAGAGTGACAAACATTGTCATTAGGCGCTGAGTAGGGCTGCTGAGCATCAGAGGACGAGTCATGCTCCAGTGTTGATTCAGCCCATATCCCAGAGGTGCAGTCTGTGTCAGAAGTTTCTGAGCAACCCTGAGAGGTACAACTGTCATGAAGGCACTGCTATGCAACGTAGTCATTAGCTGCATTGTTAGCCTGCACCAGATGGCAGTGCCTCCATCAGCACTGTCAAAAACAGCCTCGCTGTTTCATACTGTAAAGCAGGGGTTCCCAAACTTTCTGGCCTTAGGGGACACCACCTACCTTCCCAGAGTGCTGCAGAACCCCCCTGCCCCTATTTTTTTTCGCCATCGATGTCCTTATCTACAGTCTCGCGATGATTGTTTCTTTGTTCCAAAGACCACCAAAGTACAAATTCGTTGCTTCTTTTTTTTTTTTGGTGCTAAATTGAAACTAATGTAAAAGTTCACCCAAGGGGGGATAGGGTTAGATTGTTTTGACTACTCGTGAAACCCTAACATGCTGTTTGCAGAACCCAGTTTGGAAACCCCTGCTTTAAAGAGTCACGGAACAACACACTGCTTAATTAGCATAGTTAAGACAGCGGTTCAAACCTGCATGCTTCTGTGATATTTCTTCCCTTTGCTTCACATATGGATCATACATATTTTCTTTTCCTTTTGTTGAATAATACTATTCTTCAAGGTTGGCATCCGACAAAGATGCCTTGAGATTGATGAAACAGCAGTGACAAAATGGGTGTGATGCGTTAACCACCACCGCTGCCTCGTTTGCTAAAGAATCGGAAGGGTGTGCATATGTATGTGAGTGCCAGTGTGTAACTCATGATTATGAGCAATCGCTCAGTGGCTGGTCTCTGTGAGCTGCTGTGCGGGTCTCTAACATCATAGGTGGGGCATTATAGAGGGGTCTTGAAAGCTGCTGGAGAGTATGAGGTTTTGTGCAAGATTGTGCACTTTTGTCTCATGCAAAGGAATATATATTTATTTGGCTTGCATGTTTGTGGCAGTGTTGTTTACATTATGTTAACATGTTCTTCCCATTTTGACATTAAAGCACCCTCAAAGATGTGTAGAACCATTTAGGTTTGGTCCTGTGATGCCCTATTATCCAATGCACACAGGAAGTGCAAGTTTTAAGTTTAGAGACTGCAATGGACAGCATGTTTTAAGCATACCCTGCTGTGACAAGGTGCCTGTGGGGTCCCTGGTTTCCAGAGGCCCCAGTCTGTGGACGAAGAAAGGGTTCAGTGTGCATTGGCATCAAAACTTTCAACAAAGACTGCGTCTGAGGCGTCAGCTGAGCTGCCAGTAGGAATGAAATGTGCTAGCCCTGCAGTGAATTATTGTGGTACAAGGAGTGTGTATGGAGCCACATTTCTGATAACTAGCCCTCGCTGTTCTTTCCAAAACAGGAATACTGCTGCTTGTGCCGTAACTTGTAAACGTATTGTTTCATTTCCCGCGCGCCACTACGTTTATACAAACAAGTCTTGTATGCACTTTGTAATGGCTTCACCATTGCACCTATGTAACGCGGTGAAGCATGCACAATGTATTGCAGTGAAGGGAAATGAGAATTTGCGAAAGTACTATTTTTATTGATTTGGCGAACTGAAACATCAACACAAGGTTCCGTTTTACAACAGCTCCTATTGGTTCTGACCTTTCTTGCAACTTTTTTATTGGAGTTTCTTGACGGTAGGCTTTTGCGCTCAGACTAGAGGACGAAGACGGAAGTTTGGGCAAACACAGGCGCCGCTCGTGTTCAGTCACCTGTCTTCGTACGATAGCTTGAGCGAAAAAGCCTACCGTCATGAAATGCTACCAACTTGCATAAACCAATACCCTACATATGCATGTAATATGAGGGATCATCTTACTACAGGATGTTTTCAGGTACATTTGCATAGTATTTCTCCATACTGGTTATTACATAGCAGGAGTTTTGCTACGATCTCTGACTAAAACCAAGAAGAAACGTCTGTCACGAAATGGAATATTGTTGTGTTATTGCTGCGCCGTGCGGGCAGTAGGCAAAAATTTCCTTCAAACCCTCCAGGTGGCACTAGCTGCTAGTAAACTTCACAAAGGTGCGCGAATAATCGAAATTTCGAATACCATTTTGTTTCGAATTCACATTCGGTTCGTATGCTCCCTTGGCCGCTTCGACTACCCGTGGTAAGCTGGACTATAATTGTACTTTAACTTCTTTTTTTGCTTGCTAACGAATATGCGGCGCGGTGATTACTAGGTCGCCTTCCGTTGAGGGCGAATATCAATAACGCTGGTGTACCGTTCCTTGTGACAAAGTTAAAGAACACCCCATGGGGCGAAGATTAATCCGGAGCTTTCTGCTACGGTGTCCCTTGTAAACCATCGTGTATATCCGGGTTATTAAACTAATGTAAAATTTTCTTTTTTGACTAATTTCCTTTCCAAAAGTTGGTTCTTCTTTCTTTCTTTCTTTCTTTGCCTTTAAAAGTTGAAGGAAAAAATCACTATTCGATTGGATATTTTACGCCCTTTTTCGAATATCTGTATGTGATTCGGAATTTTCGCTATCACGACTTCGTAGTCGCGAACTTCGAAGCAGTGTGGCGTAGCATATAAGGTGTAAAAAAACGCGTTTTGACGGAGATACCGTCGACAGCGTTTGGGTTATGTCACATGCATAAGAACGCAAACGTGGGACACTAGTTCATCGACGTCATGATTAAATTTGGACTCAAGGTGGGCCGCGCTGTATATGTACGTACATAAACATGGCAACTGCGCTTTATACGAGACGTACGGGGGTTAACTGGAAATAGTAATATTATTGTCGTATTATTGTTAGTAGATTTATAGCTTTTAAACTTGTCTGCAATAACGCTGCTACCAGATAAAAAACTGCAGCCTGTTCAACAGCTGATTTCGTACGTGAAGGCTGGTGCGCTGTAGTATTCGAACGCTGGATTTTCTTCTTTTAAATTTTTTTTACCGATCAGTTAAAACGAAAAACGCACATTAACTGACAGGCCTATTCGCAAGTTGCCAGCTGGTTGAACGTAAGACATGAGCAAACGGCTAATCGGGAGCTGCGATCTACAGAGATACCATTGTTGTAACAATAAACTTCGCTGCACTCTATGTGTGTATGCGGTAAAACCAGCTTTCAAGTAACCGACCGGTCGCTTTTTACGAGATGCTGTTTCGATGGATAGATCAGTGTTGACACGATGCCTTTCTTGTTTGTCCGCTTCTTTTTTTTTCTTAATTTTCTTTTCAACGACGTTCGACATTTGTTGTCAAAATGGTACTGTCAGTTACATGTTCCTTTTTTTTGCAGAAGGCTTTAAAAGATGTCTATCTAGACCTCTGACGTTGTTACAGATAGGCCATGTGGCTAGGCGGAGATTAAGCGATAATTTCTCTAATTAGCCAAATACACGAATTAATGTCTAATCACTAAATTTATAGCGCATGCTGTAACCGCACAATTGAAGTATAGAAATAGTTGTCAGTTTGGCAGAAATCCTAAGACTAGAACCACTTTCGAGGTATGTCTCCAAAATCTGCTAGAAAGAGGCTTCGGCGTTTCCGTTAAGATCATCCCGAGCTGTTAGAGGCACGATTTCTTTTTTGTTTGAAACTGGTAACTGAAATGCCGCCGCATTTCGTAGCGCATGTTAAGGTCACATACCTATTGTCTATAGTGCCTATCTAGTGTCTATTGACTGCAAGGGTCCCAGAAAACAGGAAGAATGCAAACATTTTACTAATCCACAAAAAGGGAGACGTTAAAGAATTAAAAAATTATAGGGCGATTAGCTTACTCCCAGTATTGTATAAAATACCAAAATAATATCCAATAGAATAAGGGCAACACTGGACTTTAGTCAACCAAGGGAACAGGCTGGCTTCAGGAAGCAATACTCTACAATGGATGACAACCATGTCATTAATCAGGTTATCGAGAAATCCGTAGAGTACAATAAGCCTCTCTATATGGCTTTCATAGATTACGAAAAGGCATTTGATTCAGTAGAGATACCAGCAGTCATAGAGGCATTACGTAATCAAGGAGTACAAACCGCCTACGTAAATATCTTGGAAAATATCTACAGAGATTCCACAGCTACCTTAATTCCACACTAGAAAAGTAGGAAGATACCTATAAAGAAAGGGGTCAGACAAGGAGACACAATCTCTCCAATGCTATTCACTGCGTGCTTGTAAGAAGTATTCAAGCTATTAAACTGGGAAGGCTTATGAGTAAGGACCGACGGCTAATATCTCCGCAACCTTCGGTTTGCCGATAACATTGTTCTATTCAGCAATACTGCAGACGAGTTACAACAAATGATTGAGGACCTTAACAGAGAGAGTGCAAGAGTGGGATTGAAGATTAATATGTAGAATACTATGATAATCATGAATAGCCGGGCAAGGGAACGAGAGTTCAGGATCGCCAGTCAGCCACTAGAGTTTGTGAAGGAGTACGTTTACCTAGGTAAATTAATCACAGGGAACCTTGATCATGAGAAGGAGATTCATAGAAGAATAAAAATGGGTTGGATCGCATACGGCAGACATTGTCAGCTCCTGACTGGAAGCTTACCATAATCATTGAAAAGGAAGGTTTACAATTGGTGCATTTTACCAATACTGACATATGGGGCAGAGACTTCGAGACTGATAAAGGAGCTTAAGAAGCAGTTAAGGACTGAGCAAAGGGCGATGGCACTAAGAATGCTAGGCATAACGTTAAGAGACAGAAAGAGAGCGGTTTGGATCAGAGAGCAAACGCTGTTAGCCGGTATTGTAATTGACATTAAGAGATGATGATGATGATGATGATCTAAAAGAGTGGGCCAGTATGGCACTGGTTTGAGCGAGTTGGTCTCTGTGATCTGCTTTTTGTTTCTTTCTTTCTTCCTTTCTTTCCTTCTTTCTTTCTTTTCGTTAACGGGGAGGGGGGGCGGGGGGAGGCAAAGTTACGTGAAGAGAGACACAAGCGCACACTTCCAACTGAATCTTATTGATGAGCTGGCTGAAGTTTATATAATGACATGATATGACGTACAATCGACACGCGCCCGGTGTGCCGCGCCCAGGCTACGCCCCTGCGGACCTCGCGAACATAATGTCTTTTTGGGCCAACGCTTTTGACGCAGCACTGACGCAGTGTATTCCCACGTGATTAATTTCTGTAGCCCCGATTATCTTGTCGTCTGGTTCTGACGCTTGGAATTCACCGCGGAATCTTAGTTTTTGCGCAGAACCTGCCTTCATGGGGCAAATTTTGCGTGTGCGTTGACTGTTTTTAGAGAGCTTTAGATTAGGGGGACGCAAGTGTTGGGGTGCGCCAGCGCTTGAGGCCATGTTATTGCGCAAGCGCAGTAGTGTGGCCCCAAGCGCCATCTGGTACCAACGCTTGCGTCCCTGTAATCTAAAGTTCTCTTTTTTCTGCGTCACTAACAATGGCGTTCTCGGCGCGAGACACCTGGGCTGCAATTTTATGGAAATCCAGCCATAATGTCAGATTTTTTAATGGCGACAGTTTGGGCCAAGCAGAGACGCCGTTAACCGCCCGGTGGGTCAGTCATAGCTGACAATATGGCGGATGTCGACAATGTCCAGCAGCATAGTTAGTGCCCTTGCTCCAGTCCGTTTCCCTCAATGACGGCACAGTATATACTCGTACAATTCGCGGCGCGCAAGCGGCTTCAGGGGACTGGCAACGTACGCGCCGAATTCTATATATTCAATGTCTAGTTTATCATGGGGGACTAAACGTATACATGAGTATATCGGCGAGTAAGTTTCGCGTGCTCGTTGGAGAGAATGATTCACTTTAGCCTGGTTCGTTATATTCAGGTTCGACTTAATTACGTTTTTGAATCTGTGCGAGCGCCACTGACTGCTCTGAAATGTAAGATGGCGCATGCAAAACAGCAGACAGGCTTGAGCAGTGCGATTCGATCCGAAGAGCGCCGCCTGAGCTCGGTTTTGCTTTTTGGATGGATATTAGCACAGTAAAAGGATGAATGCTTCCATTTTCTTGTTAAAGTATATCGAACTTCTGCTTCTGCGCCGTCACAAATGCGATCGAAGTTTCTTATCGTGAACTTTCTGTGCTGTACGTATGCGCTTTCTTCGACGCGACATGACATAGACGTTTAGTCCTCGGGATCTATTAATCATAGATAATTAAGTATGTTATTAGTATATACAAGGGACAAAAAGCGGGGCATCATTAGGAAATTTTCAAGCATAGGATGACGCTGCAGGCAGGGTTAGTTGAAGACCTATTGAAGAGCCCTTCTTCCTGAAGTGGACTTTATGCGATGGTAATGATGATGATGGCATGTTACAGCAGGCCCTCTCCAAAGCGGGTTTCAGAATAAGGAGCAACGGACAGATGCTTTTGATGACGAAATGATGTGCAGATGTTGCTTCCTTGAAAGCTATTCTTGAACCATTTCTTGCAAGTCTTCTTGTTGTATACTACAAATTTTTTTCAGTTCTCTGCTCCAGTGCCAGATATGCGGCGAAGTTAGCACTGTCGGAGAGATTCAAAGAACTCGTGTCAGTCAAAGACCCCTGCTGTAGACTTTTAGGGTATGCTAGCAAATATACACGAGAAAAAAAAAAAAGAAGTATCGCTTACTTGCACGTCAAATGCAGTATCCACGCCGGCACTTAACTTCACATAAAATGTCTAAAGGAATACAAAGTCTGCGCATGAGTTGTGGTCTCGCCAGCAGGGTGCCTTCACGTGTTTCTTATAACTAGCCACGGATACGTCTTGTTTCCTGCCGTTTCGGGCGGCTAAGTGTGGGTATTACTTTGAGGCCGCGGTATTATTTTGAGCGTGCTGCTTGTCAGGGACGTTGAGCGTGCTGGGGGGCTGCGGAAATTGCTTTAATTGCCGGAGCTCAGCAGCGTAATTCCACAGTTATAAATGACCGCTCATATTTAAACAGGAACACAAGAACAGCTTTAACGGGGAAAAAGAAAGAAAAGAGAAAGGAATCACGGCCGTCGGTGCCAGCGAGTGCGAGAATAGCTTCGCTGTTCTTTGAAATACGTTGATGACTGCAGTGGACTGACAACGTACATGTATGTGCACGGTCGTTGCACTAAGTGTGACACGGCTTGTTAGAACCGCGTGCCGCGTGTGCTTACAGCCGACAAACGCCGCTGCCATCCAATGAGCGCTCGCGAACACTCAGCCTCTTCACTCTCTCCACATTGCTAGTTCCGTCCTGGTTACCTTCTTTTCCGCGAAACCCCACTCATCCCGTAAGAATATGTGGGAGGCCATTCTGTAGGTGCCTGGGCGCGTACAGTAAGTCCTCCCCGTTTTTAGTCTGCTAGTGGTGCGTATTCATTCATTCATTTATTCGTTCGGTCGTCGGTCATTCGTTCATTTAATTCAGCATCATGTTTCATGGCGCCATGGTTCGTCAAGTATGCAACCGCGTTCGTCTTACGTTTGCATCGCCAACTACCATTTTTCTACTGCCGCGTGCGTTAGCCAGAACGCGGCGTATACTATCACCCACAGTTATTTGAGGAAAAAGCAGGAAAGCGAAAATAAGATGGTATACAGTTTTTGCCGTAAGAGAATGCTGCTGTCGCAGCAAATGTGTTCAGGGACGAAGGAATAGCTGAAGTCAGCTGAATTCTTCTTTTTTTCCTCGGTGGCTATTGCGTTTGCCTGTTATCGCGGTAGCATAGCGATAGCAGCTACTACGCTTCCAAGCTGACGGAATATACATTGCTGAGTAAACATGCAAAGTGGAAAAGATCGATAAGCTATACTTGTAAAGACAAGGATTTGAAAGACTTCTGCACAGATTGAGATCAAAAGCAATTGTATGATGTTTCAATTTCAAACGCCACCCAGAATATTTTGCTAGGTGGCGTTGCATAAGAAGAGAGAGAAATAAAGAGAGGAGGGTAAGGAGGTTAACCGGAATAGCGTACGGTTGGCTACCCTACACAGGTTAAAAAAGAGGACGGCATAAAAAGACGAGGGATAGAGAAAGAAGTCACCTAACAGAAGAGATCTGGCAGTTGAGGGCGACAGAGGATTGGATGGGATGATGATGGTATAGCTAGCGCAGCGCGTTGTAAACGCTCGTTGCGTTCTGTGATTAGTTGGCGATCACTATAATACATGAAAATAAATTGTATATGGTGGATATATAGCGTATTCGTATGGGCGCAGCAATGTTGATCGACCGCGCTGGATCCGGCTCTGAAACATGAAAAACATTTCGGCGCATTGGGCGAGGACACATAAGCTTGAGACAAGGAAGACACCACGGCACGGCATTTCAAGCTGGAAAAAATGCACGCATTTAAGCGTTATAATACGCCCTTTTCTTGTCAAATGGTTAATATTCTCCCCCATGCTTTAGATGGCGATGTCTTTCGGCGGCGGTTTATTCGAGGCAGCAGGGACACATGACTGTATATTCGACTGTTCCAAATGCAAAGGCGTCCGTGTCCCCGTGCATTGGGGGCACCTTAAAGATCCCCTTCATGGTGGTCAAAATTAATCCGGAGTTCCCCACTACGGCGTGTCCCATAATCGAAATCGTGGTTTTGGCACGTAAAGCCCTAGAATTCAATTCAGTTCAATTCGGCTATTCTGATAAAAGTTAGTTACGGTTGTTTCACGCCACCTTCTTGCCCCTGTCGCCTCCGTCAACAATGCATGCTACAGAGCCGCGATCATGGCATGCTGCAGGAAGGGCGGCGATCGCGATAGTTCCTAAAATTTTCGTTGTACGTACGCTCGTAAGCTATCGTTGACACACCTTCTGGGACGCCCAATATGCACTTTTTAACATAGGGTTATCCGGCATCAACACCTTCCGCGTTAGACAGAATGGTTCTGGCGTTTATTTATAAACTTACGCACCCGTTTCCGCAAGGCCGCACCTGGCTGTTCAATGTAATACGGGAGATCTTCTGTATAGCTTATTCTAGGCTTTCGTAGCCCTTTTTGTAGTCTACAGTTTATACCTACAGTCTATAGTTGTGTACCTATATAGTCTATTGGATACAGCACCTGTATGCACACTTTCATCACCTTCACGGCCACCTCCAGCTATACAAGGATTCGGCATGCGCTAGGACAAGAATCCACGTAATTTTATTTGGCTGCTTGCATCTGCGAGGACTGGCTCCAACACAGAGAACAAACGATCGTTTACTTAACGTTCGGAACAGACGCCGGTGCCCATTGATTCGCGTATACCGATAAAGCGTCTCACAATAATCTGTGTGGCTGTATCTTGTTGACGACGTTTGCATCGATCGGAACATGCTCGCGCAGCTCACGAATGCTATCATACTCGTAATCCCACAGACGCTGTGTTTCTTTCGTTGCCCCGCCTTTGTTTATTCGATACTCTTGTGCCCGAAGCTGCAAGCTGTACGTTCCCTTGTCTTTTGCTCTCTACGAGCGGTTCTCTACGAAGGTTACGCGCTGGGAGCCGAGGCCGTGTATAGACCAAGGACGTGGTCACATAATCGCGATGGGTGGATTCAAAAAATCGGCAGCGCACGCAGGACTCAGTTGCCGAAACTGTTCGAACGTGTCAGGGCGTTGGTTTTTGTGGTGCGGCTCGCGTGACAACTCCACATATCCTGTTCGCCCGCATATTAGTCATTTCTTTCCACGCGTCGCTATTTCACCCCCAGCATACTGTATAGAGAGGTGAAATGGCGGGTGATTATAATCTCGCGTCTCTAGCGCCAGAAAAAGTGCCACTGCTGCGTAGGAACTACTTGACACGTTACCATTGATGTGCTGACGTGTCATATATTCGAGCGCGTGACCTTGTCCCGTTGTCCGAGATGCGTTGCTAATGTCGGTTGTATGGTTCGTGGGGTTTGTCTTCTCAAAGCAACGTTGGGGCCCTGGGAGGCACCGCAGTGGAGCGCTTCAGATTAATTGTGCCCCCCCCCTAATGGCGTTGTTTAACGTGCATCTAAACATATAGTATACGGGAGCGTTTTCTTATCAACCCCCCCTCCCCCTCCATCCTACCTCGGAATGCGGCCGCCGCACCGACATTTCGAAGGGGCCGGCCCCACCATGAATCCTATATGCATATACACGAGCTCTTACACACTAGAAAAAATTGCACCCTTTGGGGCGTATCTTGTCCCAAACGATAATGGCCATCTATCTCGCCCGCATTGCCTTTCTCTAAAGCTGCAAGCTCGCTATTTCCAGGTCCCGAACGGCACGCACGTTATCAGTGTGACATAGCATTCTCCACAGGAAAGTAGCGAGCGAGGAGTTTTCAAGAAAGGAAACGCAAGCAATGCAGCAATTATTATTTTGGGACAAGATAAACCCCAAAGGGTGCAAACGTATTGAAGAGTATATAGAGAAGAGGTGTATTTAAATGGTTCCGCAAAGACATAAAGCGATCGAGCAGAGGCCTCTTCACGTCGTTGCATTGCCCTCCTCGTCGGAAAACGATCTTCATTATGCAGAGCCGAAGCGCGAAATTTCCTGTTTACGGTGCGCCATCTGCCACGGCGCCTCAAGAGTACAAAACCAGAAAACCGCACCGTCATTAATATTGCACTCGCAAACTAAGTGCGCCTCCAAGGAAGGCGCCCTCTTAACTCGCTCAGAGGAACCGCCGGGTCGCGGGAGGCGGTGCGAGAGTCCAGTGCGGTAACGCCAGGCGGTGCGACCATCAGACGCCCTATCCGTGTCCCGCGATGGTCGCGCGCACGCCAGCCGAACTACATGGTCGTGCGTCCCGCGCTTTTGGCGCGCTTTATGCGGCGCCTTCCGACTGGCGGCGCTTGATTCGTCCGGAGCGCTTGGTTGCGTGTGTGGACCTCATGAATTCGGCCGAGGAAATTATGGCTTCACCGCCCGCACCGAACTCGCTCGAAGGACGAAAGAGGCTCGACGATGGGGGAGAAGGATGGTTTGATCGGCGACGTACATTGTCATGCCTTGCTCGGGAGAAGTTTGCGTGACAGTCGCGCTAGTCAAGTGTTTTTGGATTGACCATAGAGTGACTGAAGAGTGTGCCGTCCCGGTAGAAAAAAAGAAGTTATTGCGCGTACATCGTCTTCCTGGCGCACATCTTTAACGGGACACTAGCTTCTCTATAGCTGAGGGAAGATTGAAAGTCCCCGCGAGAGGGCAGAGGTCGCTATCAGTTCCGAAACAGCTTTCTCTGGGTTTGAGAAACATGTGGTATTGCGTGCGGAGCATTGCATCAGTCTGCGGCGACCCTGTCTCTTAATAATTAATAACGAAAACTATTTTGTTTATTTGTTCACAGAACATACAAGCTTTCTCATGAGCCTGTTTTGTTTTCAACTTTATTGAGAGGATGCAGAAAGTCAGTGCCTATACTAACTTCCTTATAAGATGGACAATCACGCGATCATTTTAGTGATGTGAACTTTATTAAGGACGAGGGGAACCAAGAACTTTTTCGCCACACAGGAAACAGCATGCATGTAGACAACAGCGACCGACGGCGCCATTTCAGGCAGAAAGCGGACTCATTTACGCCGCAGGGGGCAAACTGTCGAATTAAATGAAAGAGAAAGTAAGAAGCAATGGCTTGACCGTATGCGTAAAATCACTCAAATGATCTCCTTGGTTTGATGTGTCGTGGCTCTGATTGGAGCCGACGAGTCTGACAAAGGAACAGCGATTCGTTGAATCAAGCAGAAGACCGTGGAACAACTCACGGTACGAGCCTATGAAATTGCCTCGAGCGTTCCACCGCATATGGCGGAAGGAAGCTTGCAATACATCGATTATGTTAGCCGCTGGGGTATTACCTTCCTAGAACACCACCGACAGCAGCTAGACGCACATCGTTTTGGAAGATTAATATAGATTAATTTTGACCGCCTGAGACTCTAACATGTGCACCAGCGCTTTTTTATCGATGCGCACCGTAAAATTGGTTTCACTAAAATGACTTATACTTCTCTTTAATTATTAAAAGAAATCTAATGTATGAGCGCCGTCTTTCAGGATAACCTCTAGATGTATTTTGTGAGCTGCTTTTCCGTAATGACGACTAACATCGGCTTTCGTCTGCGCGAACAACCAAACATAACTTGTGAAACAAATCAGAACCAAATCGATTGCGGTCTCGCATTTGTTCCTGATGAGGAAAAATTAGCGCCATGGAACAACTCAGGATATGAGTCTAAGAAGTTAATTATCTCGAATGTTCCACACCTGACGGGAAGGGGGGGGGGGGGGGTGCGAGAGGGTCGCGTGTTCGTTCTTTGCGCTGATACGTGTGCATAATTAGATCTTTTTTGTTTGTTTCCTAATGATCGACTGTAGCCACCAGAACTGCACTGCATGGGCCACCTCAAAAAAACTGCCTTCGACATAAGCTCGTTCTTATTGAGGATTACATTCATGCAGCTTCTTGTGTCTTATACAGATATATCTCCTGGACAGAGAAACGATGCACTCGGCTTCTGCGATGCACTCGAAATCCTTCCGCGTAATTTTTATTTATTTGTTTATTACTGGCTCCGAAGAAACGCTAAATAGGAGTTAAATAGGAACAGTGTATATGCATTAGAGTTTGGTAAAAAAATAAAGATTTGGACTTTTATATAAGAGTGCCACCAAAAACGGTGGTTCCAGACGGCGGCGGAAACGATGACGATTGGGGCTTGCGTACAACGATGCCACGAATGATGGCATGACGTCATGCCATCGTCGTCATGCCATCGTGGCATGACGACGACACGATGACGGGACGACGACGCGAGGCTTGTATGGCGACGACGACCACATGAGAACTATAGCACGACGCCTATACCACGTTGATAGCTAGGATGGAATCCAGGGTGGCACAAATTGAGATTTATTCTTTGGTGACATTTCGATCCTGTACCACGGAAACCTTCAATAGGTACCGCAAAAAACTAAATAATGGGCACCTAACAGTCACCTCTGTAATATCTTTCGGCATATACAGTGTATATCTATTGAATAAAAATTATACGTACTGACGCGCGTTTCTAAAAGTGCTGTAGCAAGCAAGGATGGAGGGAGGAGAATGGCTATAGGGTGAACTATATACTTCTGCAGCAGGTGCATCAGGGTGTAATTGCCTAATGTTTAGCTATCATTGGGATCACGTGAAGCGCCGCTTATCTCGCCCGCTTATATACAGATATGCAGCTGCACACTATAACATGTTGGCAAATAAGAAATAAATTTCTTTTTTCGATTTGGGGCCCGCGTGGCGGCTGCAGTGTTATAGTTTTCATGGCACGTCACTGTTATGAAGATAGGTATCGAGACCAGGACACCAGGCTTTCAGCCTCATTTCTGGAAACCGCGGTTCGCAGAATTCCAGGCACATATGTCACAAGCATCTTTGAGCAGTTCTGAGGCATATAGTTTTGCGGGACCTTCATTTCGGTAATCGATATTGGACCTGCTTTTGAGTAACGTAAAGAAGAAACGACCACTCGTGAAAGTTTTTAATCGTTGCTATTCGACAGCAAACATGTATTGATAGTTTGTAGAATAGACTAACGGTCAGCATTCGCTGGTCTCATTCATATTGTGTACGAGGCACCGTTCTCCCGTATTCTGCAACGAGAAATGTTTTTACGTGGCGCCGACAGTGCTTTCCAGGCATCGATGCGGATGCATCAAACTAAATGCCTGTTGCCGAGTGCAGGCAATTTATAATAGTATTTGCGCTGTAGTGTAAGGGCAAGTAACAGAGGTATCGCTCGCCTACGTTTGCTCAATACGCTGCAGATTTACTACTGAACAACGAAGTATAATTGGTGTGCACTGACGTCATCGTGGCCGCTTCTTGGCGTACTATATACAGCACGCCGAGAAGCATGCGCAAACAAGAAATGTGACAGCACGATGGATGCGTCATGCGCCGAACAACGAATCGATAACAGTGATAATCCGTCGAAAAACGGTCACGGTCAAAAAGCGAAACAATCTACGCGTAATAATACGGTGCATTGACTGACATCATCGTGTCCGCCATGTTTGGGTATATACTAGCACGATGAGAAGCTGCGTTCTTGACGTTACGTGAAAACTGCATGTAAAAACGAAGTCTTCATCGCCAACAGGAACCCTTGCGCTCTGTCGCGATCTGTTTCCAGGAAAAGCACGCGAAATATATTCGGACGTAAAAAGTGAGGTCCCCTCTGGACACGAGCAAAAAGAGGGGTCCCGTATAGTTATACTTGTAGGGAGACTTCGCTTTCTGCTTGCGAATATCTCGCGCGCTTTTCTTGAGGGGAGCTGGCAACAGTGCACAGCGATGCCTGCTTGCGATGAAGGCGTCGTTTGTTTAACTGCGCTCCGACATCAGTACCCAATGTAAAAAGACGGCGCGGGGCTTTGTCCAGCTGTTTGTCTTAGGTAATGATGGCACACGCTATAGCAGTTCTCGAGTAGATGCCCTATCTCTCAATCAGTTTCTCCTCGAATCGTGAAACTAGTCATCCCCCCCTTCTGCCTCCTTCCCTTCTAGCTGTTAACTGAGATGTTCTTGCGTGCGCCATCAAGTCGGGACCCAAGAGAAAAGACAGAGCTCGCTATAGCTTTACACTACGATGATAGCCTGCATAACTGCTACTAAGTTGCACTTGCTTGTAAAAATCGTGAAAGTCTCGACGCATTCAAATCAGCGGAGTCGTGCACAGGAGCGCATTTCGGCACATCGTGATCTCTTCGTCAATGTACTCTTATAGGGCACGTGATGCTTGCGGCCATAATCTGTGCCTTCTGCTCTCGTTTTCGCCCATTTACCGGCGCTGTTCACCCTCGCTCGTTTATGAGTGCTGAGTGTGCGCCCTGCCTTTCGACAAAGGCAAGAAACCAACAAAAGCCGACAGCCCGACACGCGCAGGGCGCGCTTTCGCGTCTGCTGTGTAGGAAGTGAGCGTCAAATTGCCTCGCCATCTATACGACGCTTCAGGAAGCTGCAGTTTGCCGTGGCATTAGCGTCCACTTCTCACCGGCACAGACGGTGCTCCATTGCTTTTGTATCAGCAGAAAAGGATAGGGGAGCTGTGATGGCTTATACGTGCAGAGTTGAGGCACGATTGCATGCATGCGTGCCGCTTTAACTCAAAGGGTGGCTACGTGCCAAGTTAACGAAAAGAAAAGCATAACACGAGATAATCATTTGCTTTTATTTTGTACTTAAATCTTTATATAGTTTGTGTTTATACGAGCAATCAACACAACAAAGGGAAGTTTCACTACGAGCAGAGCATCGTCCTCGCTTGATTCGGAAGGACGTTGCGAAAGCGCTCGCTCGGGAAAGGCCAATATCGAAACAGGTTCTCGCAGCATTATTCGGCCTGCGACCTGCGACAAGGCGGCTCATTGCGCATTTACGCCTCGGGCACAGCGGTGGTTCTCAGAAGTTCGACAGTGACTTCGCCGACTGCGAGATTGCGCGCGTAAGTATTGCAACGCGCCGAGGCCATATACAGTGGGGTCCATTACTGCTCAACGCTTGACACTCTTCATCCATAATGAGAGAAGAAACGAAAGAAGCAAGGAGAACGAAGAACGAGAAGGAGATCCTTGACGCTGCATCGAAAGCCAGCGTGATCTCTTTGTGCATCTTTTTTTAGATCGCTTCTGTGGAGCGGCCTTTGGTTGTGTTTGAGTTCACGGAACTGTTTATACGTTTCCCGAAAGCGCCGAGAGACGGGTGCGGGAACGCCTTCGCGAAAACGGAGAAGTAATTAGACTCTCGAAAGTGCCATTAATTCGATCGCGTTCCCAAAGCCGCCCGCGGACGGACGCTTCGTCTCCCGCTCGAGACCAGTATGAAAGAAAGAAAGAAAGAAAGAAAGAAAGAAAGAAAGAAGAGACGGACAGGGCAATGCCGGCAAGTGCGTGAACACGGTGGCGAATGAGAAGAGAGCTTGATCTCCCGAATAGAGAATGAGAAGGTCGTTAAGGAGTGTGTGTGTGTGTGTGTGTGTGTGTGTGTGTGTGTGTGTGTGTGTGCGTGTGCGCGCTTGTGTGACACTTTTGTTTGTCGCTTTAGTTTCTTCGCCGCACATTCCTTGCCGCTAGACATTTCTTCCTCCATCGAAGTGCTTTCGTCCATTCCTGTCCTGCCCTCCACTGGAAATCCTCATCGCTCTTTCTCTTCTTTTTTTATCCGCTGACGCACCCGCCGTGACGTCCGGAGAGAGAAAGAGAGCGTGTCAGAGAGAGAGGGAAAAAAACGAGAAGAGATACGCAGCGAAAACAGTGTGCCCAACCCTAAGAGGGAGCGAGAACGAGATGAAAAATACTGACTGGCTTCTTTCTCCCTCCAATCACAAAGTCGTATACTCTGCCAACACGCGCATGCTGTTTTCGGCTTTCTTTCGAGCTGTTCGTTATAAGCAGCAATGAGAAAGGGGTAGAGGGGGAGGGACGGAAAGATCTAGAAAAGGGACGTGCTCTCTCGCAAGGGGGCACGAGGGCATCAACCAATGCACGGGGGGGAAGGGGGGGGGGAGAGGAAAGATGACCGCTCCTGACTCAGTCATGCTGCCGCTGCTGTTGGATGGAGGTGATTGCACGCAACGCGCCGCATGCACAAAAGTGCTCCGTGCGTTGTTCGCACAGCGCTTGAATGCGAGGCGTGCGAAGACGAAGCTCTCCGCGCACGCGTTGCCATCTCTCAAGTAGCATGCGTCGAAGGCGTGTGAGCCAGAACCGCGCTGGATGCAAGCGGCGTGATGTTCGTGCCAACGGTTTGGTGCGTCTCTCTGCATGCATGCACTCCGAACCGATGGAAAGAAAACACTCGCGTGGTATTCTGCTGCTGCTGCTTCTGCTACACGCTTTGTAATTATACCCGGCATCCATCAGATGGGCGTCGCGTATATCTCACCCTCGCCCCGGTAGACTCACCTTATCTTGTCGGCTGCAGCCGCAGCGCCGTCCGTGGCTTTGGGGCGCCTATGGAGATGAGCGCGTGGCCCGGCCCTATACACGACTGTATCGGCGCGGCTGCTGGGCTAAATGCTTCGTACACTTATGCCAGCTTACACTGAAGCGCCACAAACAACAACCGCAAGAAGGAAGACAGCACAATCGCGTCGTCCACCGTGCGATCTTTCTCCGATTTCATCTATATACACCCAGGGGATGCAACAGAAGCATCCAGCAGTGCCGGGCTTTCTCATGTAGAAGTGCGTGCCCTCATCCACACGGCGGCTTGTTGGCGCGTGTATTCATAGTTCTATCGCAGCGCAGTGCCGGAGCAGCACGCAGCAGCAGCACCAGCGTGCTTGAAAGTCATCGGCGGGCTACATCTCACTTAGCGTTCGGCCTTCGTAATGAACGATTGAAAGCGCGCTCGCACGGCTATCGATGTTTCTTTGTTTCGGCCGCTCTGTTTTGAATGCTGCATTAATTTAAGGCATGAGCGATGATATACAGCCATGCCCTTCGCTTTGCTCGGCAGCTGTCGACCTTTTGGGCTTCAACCCAGCTCGCCGCTGACAGAAGCGCGTAAGAACAAATAGACGCGGCGTAGCATAATATGCATTAGGTTTGTGACCCAATGGAAGAAAAAGGGGAGAAAAAGAAAGGGCGGAGGGAAGGGGGTGGGGAGTAGATCTGGGAGGTGGGATATACATCTTAGTTATTCAGCGTAGGCAGGGCTGGTAGCTATAAGTGCGTGGAAGGGTGCTTCGAGGGAACTGAATCTGAGGACTATACTTAATAATATTACAGCATACATTGCACTCGCGCAAACAGTGCACGCAGTCAATTTGTTGTGCACTCAAAGTGGGACTGCGCAGGTCCTTAAACGGTCACGAATGCGTGCTTCCATTCCCAATGCTCTGCCTAATGCATCGCACACATTTGCCTTTGTCTGTGCTGTTTCGTCTTCCTTCCGTCTTTTATTCCCTGTGATGGTTAGTCTACCGGACATATAGATAACTTGTATGCTTTTCCCTTCCTTTCTGCTACCCTTTTAATTAACCAGTAAGACTGTCTTGTTCCCATGGAATCACGCTACGATACCCTATAAGAGCATAAACATTCCGATCAATGCATTCAGCAGCAACTGCATGTAGCATTAAGAATTAAGCTGGTACCGATTCGCCACCGCTAAAGTGAAGAGCATACTTGGTGTAGGATAACCTAGAACACTGGCCTGCACGAAAAGTTATAGGAGCTCGAAAAATGTACAACGTGGATTGAAATTAAGGTATACGGATCAACCCATGGAAGGATACAATTTTCGTATGCAGCAACGCTACAAAACAGAAGATGGTTTGCAAAGCAAACATATGTTCCCGGAGCTTGCGTTAGCGTATTGCGGTAACTAGCAGAGCGCCAGCATCTTCTTCTTTTTTGTGTGTGCTTTAAGAGAACTATTTTCCATTTGTTTTATTCAATGATAGAATATTTATTCTCCGGTGCAGCAATGGAAGCAAACCGTGACTTTGACTTTACAAGTCTGCAGGCCAGAGAAAGCTGGAAATTTATTTATGCAATTGCAGTGTAGTATAGTATCTAAAATGAATCTTATTTCATCATAATTGTTTTGTGAGTCATCTAGCTCCTGTAATTACACGGTTCACATAAATAGTACTGTCGTTAACGGATGCTATTATGACACGATGAATCAGTTGCCGTAAGGCGACGTCTTAAGTACATCACCAAAACTGAATTCTCAACTTCACGACTTAATCGGTCCGCAGCGAATTGGAACACCGGCACATCGAAGAAGTGTATACGCAAGACAAAAACGCTACGAGTTTGTAATTCTTTCGTCCCATATCTGCGTTCTATAGCGATGCGTAGGTCTGTGTTGATTATGCGCCACCAGTTTGCCTGCTCTTAAAGGGGCACTAAAAAAGCAAAAATAACTTGAGCCGTATTAGGAAGCTACCCTTTTGCAATACCGAAAAAAAAAACCACTCTTACCGCAAGAAGGGGCTTGCTCTATAAGCCAGAAAAGACGCGAAAGGAAGAGACTTGTGATGACGCCGCCTCGATGTTTATCCCGCACCAGCGCGCAATGACGTCATGGATTTTGAAGGCGTCTGCTTTGTAAACTTTTCATATTAAAGCTCCTTCCTTTCTAACGGCTTGAACTTCTGTACAATGTTAGATCTAGAGAGAGAGAGAGAGAGAGGATGAGGGAAAGATAGAAAAGTTAACTATAAGTGTAAATCCAAATGTTGTATATGAGCAAGTCAGAAAAACGTTTGTGAAAAAACTTTACAGGAAAACATTTGTATGCTTTCCAAAGTTAAAAAAAAATCGGTGACCGTGTACCTGCTACGCATTGTTTTCAATGCGTTTTAAAGACATTACGAAACGAAGACGTGAGGTCTGAAATGTACACTTTCAACGTTAGTACGGACTTCTCACGTGCGCGTACACAACTAACGAGTGGTTTAGTATCGATTTCTTGACGTCTAGATTCTTCTGTCGATTGCGCATGCACATTACTATAAAGTTGAATATGTTGTTTGCAGTGCATGCCGCGACTGTTGTGGAAGAGTATTCAATTATGCACTAATGATTTCGCGTAAGCCTCTTCCATTACCTCTACAAATTTTCTCTCACAAGCCGGTTGGCTAACCGCGCGTGGGATGATGGCTATGAAATTTTGGTCTGTACAGGATATGACAGCGTAACTGCTTACATTTACGCGGGTGTTATCTAAAGCTGCTGCTCGGTATACAGGGTGTTTTAGCGAACACTTATGCAGCGAACTAATTATCTTATGGCCCATATTGCAATTTAGAAATTCTAGGAGTGGACTTCGCAAGGCAGATCTACTTGGAACGAATTCTCAGAACGACACCAGTTTCGAGATATAAATTGCCGAACTTTGCGGAGAAATGTATTGGCGTTCCAGTTGCTTGTGTGCTTCAGTGCATGAAACGACGTTTTGTGCATTTCTCCGCAAAGTTCGGGAATTATGTCTCGATGGTGTCATCTTGAAAATTCGTTCCAAGTGGATCCGCCTTGCGGACTCCACGGCAATAATTTGTAAATTGCAATGTGAGCCATAATGTAATGAGTTAAAAACTTAATTAGTGAATGTTTATTAATTAGTCGATCTTGCATCTCATATTTTTGTACAAGTATTGTCCGCCGCTTCGAGTAGACCAGCTCATGAAATAGAATTGTGATATCTACCACAGGCAACCTTTAAATATTTTGAAAGTGCTCGCTGAAACACCCTAAGCATAACTGTATACACGGAATGGGTCACGGAAATGAGGCGAGCTATAGTGACGCACTGCGAATGCCCGCCTAACGTAACCTGTTAAATCATAAAACGACGCGGTCCTACACCGTCAATTCAGGAGAACCGAAGGGACGGCACGTTTGAAGCGTATTCGCGATACCACGAAAGGAACGGCATGAAGACACGAAGCCACCCGTCAGTCAACAGTGCGAAAGTATTATGGTTGGGAATTAACTGGAGTACCGGATAGACAGGCTGTAGCGAGAGAGCGTGTGTTAAATGGAAGCTGAAGATGCCAGCGTTGCTATATATATGCTGCGCTTGCTACTTCAAACGCGATGTTTGAATTGCCATGAAGAGGAAAAGGAGGTTGGAAGCAGCCTACTTCCGGTTACGCCATTTCGCTTTTGTGAAGTTCTTTTTTTTTATCGCTCTTCGTAGTAGTGATTACGGAAATGACTCATCTCAGCGGCTTTTTGCAAATTTTTTTTGCGTGAGGTTACGCCATTTCATCAAACTTGCTGCTTCTGCTTTGGACATGAAGGAAAGAAACAAAATAGCAGAGGCCCTTACGTCTCGTTTTTGAAGCCGGAAATACAGCCATGTTGGTGTGCCATCTCCTTTGCGCCTATCAGCTCTCAGCTCGCCGGAGCAGATAGGCGCGATCTTTGAACTTGCATTGCTACGAGCCGCCGGAAGCGTGTGCCGTTAACGCGCGGCAGAGCAAAGTCTACGAAACTTCCGTGACAGTTTCAGCGAAGTAGACGCGCTCCTGTGCTTTTCCGTGGCACGTTGAAGAAGACGACGAAGACCCGCGCCGTGGTTATTTGAGTGTGTCTGTTGCTGACCGACACTCACAGTCGCAGACCCAAAACACAACTTTCAAGCTTGCACTCCGCGCTCCAGAGTCAGCTTGTCTCGCGAACAGAATGTGCTACGAGAAAGACATGAGCCGAAAAAACTTATCTCACTTTTCAGAGGCCAAGAGCAGCAGCGAGAGCTTCAGGAGAGCGGTTGCTACGGCAACGTTGACGTTTGGGTTACCAGTCCCAATGCTTCTTTGCCAAAAACGGCACGTGGCTTACGCCACACTTTCTCCAATACGTCCGTGCTGGCCGGGGCCCCTCCTATTTCTTTCTCCAGGGCTTTGGAAGGCAACACTGTCTTGGATGCTTAGGTTGCTGGTGTAGTTTATTTTATATGGCATTTTACGGGGCACCAGGAGCCACGACTGAGCGTATAAACGGAAGAAAAAGAAAGAAAACAATTACTTCCGCGTGCTTTCTTCTTTGATTCCAGGACTTCAGTAAAAAAAATTGCAGCAGCGGGCGGCAGAAACCTACGGACCCGTCAAGTGCTTCTGCTGAGGCTCGGTGAACTTTCAACTCCGGTTTCCTGGTGGTTTTTGCTACACTGCTGCCTGTGTGCTGAAGCCGAGTTCATCTGACTGGCAGTGGGATGTGCCTGAGCAAACAAAGAAGCACAAAAGTGTAAGAAAAAGAAGACAAGCTTTAGCAATGTGTATTCGAAGCCTGCGCACCGCCGACCACGTTCGTGCGATGACCGGCTTCTCTATTATATATGCTCGCAGACGGACACTAACGCACGCCACGTGGCCTCGTGGCTTCAGCTGAGATCACCTCGGGTCACTCACACAAGCGTGGTCTCCGGCAATTCTCTCCCCAACAAAAGCCACGCCGCACGCAGATGGAGCGCCGAGTTAAAAGGAAGAAACTCGGTCTCACGCTCGCGTCGTCGTCAACGTCATCTCGGTCCCGACTCGTTCGCTCATTCGCGGGAAGCGAGGTGTACGGCCGCGTGCACCTCCGTCTGCGCGCACGTCTCAGCTGACGAGACGGCATTTTCCCGTCCAGCTTGCAATTTGCCACGCATCGGCTTCAGAGCCGGAGCCGTGCAAACGTCTCGAGAGATGGCTCAACGCCGTTTCGTGTGGGCAGTCAGGCTACGGGAAAGGCTGGCAGGCAAGCAAGCAGGCGGGCGAACGAACGAAACAGGCCGCCACCGGTACCACGGCTGCCGAGCTCTTTTCTCCGAGCTCTCTGTGCGCGCGTCACCCGAACGCTGAGCTCGCGTGCGGCTGTGTGTGTTGCGTTGCACGCACGCGTCCGCCCGGCAGAAACAAACAGAAAACACGATCAATAACTGCGCGAGAGGTGGGAGGGGGGGAGGGGACAGGAAATACTGCGAAACGCCGCGCGCGTCTGTCTGTCTTCTATGCAGAGTCCGGTCTCTCGGTTTTCGTTTTTCTTGTCTTGTTTCGTTTCTTTGTCTCTCACGAAAACTCGGCGCGCTTGCCACGAACGTGCGCGGATAGCACTCTTGCGATGGCGAATCGCTCGCTCACTCGCTAGCGTGCGCCACACTCACAAACGCACACGCAAACACATCCACACAGAGTTTCGGGAGGGGACGGTCCGGTCACGATTCGAGCGAAACAACTGCCGCTCTCGTCCGATGAGATGCTACAGCGTGAGTTGCACGAGCGCAGATAGAAAGAGGCGGGAGGGGGGAGATTGGAGTGTTGCTCTGGGCCCACCTCTCGACATCTCCGGTTTCGCGTAACCTTACCAGGTCGACTTGGAAACAACTTGGTTCGCCCTTGCTGCTGCTGCTGCTGTCGTGGGGGCCGGCCGGCGCAGCCATGCGCGCGCGGAGGCGGGAACCGAGAACGCGCAACTACGAAGACGATTTCGCCCTAGCAGCAGCAGTTGGCGTCCCGCGGGAACCGCCTTGCATGCGTCTGTGTCCGCTTCACTGAGCAGCGTGCGCGAGCGGTTCGCGAAGAACAACGGACGCCGGGAGATCGGATCTCTCCTTGGCTTGGCGCTTCGCAGACGGTATACGACGAGTACGAAACTATGGCTGCTCCCTTTTTTCTCGATCGGTAGAAAAAAAAAATGCTGATAGCAGAAAACAATCGGAACAGTATACTATAGACTCTATACTGTTCTGTTATTTTCTGCCGTCACTTTCTTTGTAACCCTGTACTGTGAGATGACGTACACTATGCCCGACCCTATAGGTCTTTTAAAAATAAGGAAGCACTGTGAAGCGCGCAGGAAACAGCATTGTATTCCTGTACTCTGTTTTACAGTTATGAAACGGTGGAAGCGGCTGGCGTCAGCCCACTGCAGGCGCGAAATCGCGCGAATGCAAGTGTCTCTCCGTCTGCTCAGCCTCGGGGGCAGTATCCAATGGCGGAGGAAGCCTTGCTCGTACCACCTCAGTGTCCGTTTCACGAAGGTTTCGTCCGCGTCTACACTTCTTTTCATTAGCCATCATCTTAGCTCTTATCGCGATAACCCTTTTAATGACATAAGTTTTCGCATTGTTACGCGGTACAATTTCATGGTCACCACTGATCTGTGACTTCTGAATTGATGTTGCGATGCAGTATTTTGTGTAGCTCATGCTTTCGTTATTTTTCCGATCTATAGGTTACATAATGACTTATATATATATATATATAGATATATATATATATATATATATATATATATATATATATATATATATATATATATATATATATATATATATATAGCCAGCGCGAGTGCCTGCTAAAATGTGCAAGGGAGAGCGGCAGCACATGTGCTTTATACCTGTACGCCCAACACTTCAGAGGAATGTGATCTCGCGATGGAGGAGGAGAAGAAAAAAGAGAGGGAAATAGAGGAGCTTACACAATGTAAGACCAGATGGCTACCGCGTATTTGTTTAAGGAGTGTAGGAAATGTAAGATGGTAGAAAGAGACAACTTTTTTTTTTTTAGTGGAAGAAAAGCACTAAGGTCGGCCGGGGGATCTTTGTCTCTGGCTTGCTATTGCACTCAAGGGAAAGGGATAAGAGGAGTGAAAAGAAAATGGCGAGAAAGTGCTGATGACGATGACAAAGTTATAGAAGGGTTCTAACAAGTCTGGGGATGTGCGAATAGTAATTTCGAGGCCGAGTAGAACACGAATCGAATAGTGCCGGAAGTGAATGGAATCAAACATCGAACCCTCTTCAAATAGTTTTCGAATAATGAAAGTCCTTTTTCACGGTTAATATAAAACTAGTTCACACCCTACATTATCCAACACGGCAGCAAGTCACTCTCTCTATATACTGCGTATTATATGAAGCATTGTTTATCGAAAACATAAATGGAGCGTTATAGAAACGGCTTTGCTTTAATACTCAGGGTTCTTAGGAACACGTGTGCGTGGTCGTAAATTATCAGAACGAAGATTAAAAAGGCGGCAGTCTTGTGCGTCACTTAGCATATGCGCATACCGTCGAGAGGGAACCGGAAATGAGCGTCGTCTACTGTAACCGCCAGAACGAGACCTTTCTCTATACTTGGAACCTACGGCTGGCGGCAGATGGTGCAACTATTAAAAGAGGGATGTAACGAAACCTTTTCAGATTAGATCCAAGGGGAACATTCAGGAGCGGCTAGCATTCATAAATAATTTCGAACAACACATGCTGCTGAAAGGCATATATGAGTGAAGTTTGAGCATGACTGATGGCGGTTTCGCCCAAAACTTCTGGCTCCTTGAAGCAGGCTGTTCTATAACGTAACTTTTCGCACTTTATGTCCGCTATATATCCCTGAAATGAAAGTTCTAGCGTTTTTACTGGAGTTTTATGCTAAATCATGTACTGGCAGTTCATGTTGGGAAACATTCTAAAGCTATTTGAAAAAAAAAAAAAAAAAGGATTTGTAGTTAGCGACTATTCGATTCGAGGTGCGAATCAACGTTTCGAATATTCGCGCGCGCCTATAGTATAGGGTTCATTCTCGCGCACGAACGTCACATGCAAGCCAGTTCCCGCATCTTCAAAGCAGTTTGTACTCTAGCGTGGTTCGCAAGGACGGGCGTCACTTGTTATATTGAACACACGATTAACGAAGGCAGCCAGCCGTTGACAAGCCAGTCATTGCCAAGAAAGAGCCCGGTATGTAAATTTGACCCGTGAGCGAATAGAGTTGTCTTCCCGTCTCCGTTGCTTAAAAGCAAAAATGCAGTAAATCATATTTTCTTTCATGTCATTGCTCTCTCTCCGATGTCTTCTGGTATTGAATATACGCAAATAAAGAAACTGTGAACTAAATATTTAATTAAGAAGAAAATATTCAGAACTTAGAACCTACATATTCAATATGACGTTAGTGTTTGTATACTTATTTATAGAAGTTTCGTTTTGCGAAGCAATGATTACTTGGTAGATTTACTTTCAAGCACTAACTAAACACGCGAAATTTAGAGCGAAATCACCTTCACTATTTCACCGATTTTTACAAGTAAATCAATGAATGCACCAGTTCTGATACACATATATGCAAATAAACGGTCGGAAATGTAATTCTTTTTGTATTAACGTTGCTTGCTTATTGTTTCCTGGTTAATTGCTTAAAGAAAACCACGCGGCTTCCATGAGGGCGAATTTCGCGCAAGCATATAAATAACAGTTTTTGTTTCATTAAAGTAACTCAATAAGGCAACTCCACCTTGTTTATTACGTATAGCTGTTGTTTATACCAACTACGAGCGGATAATTCCATTATTTTGCCGTACTCCATTTTGGAAAACGTAAAAGAAACGATAAGTCTTTTTGCTTGAAAGAAAACAATAAGTTTTTTTTTAAACTACTTCAGGCTCAGAGCGTTTACGACGTGGATGCTGCGGGTTCGAGTCATGCCAATAGCACTTTGTATTTTCGTTCTACATGCTTCTTTCTTTATTTCTCCAGAACTGATGTGAACGAAGTGAGAAGCTACCACCCACCTAGCTTACAACTCATATATATATATATATATATATATATATATATATATATATATATATATATATATATATATATATATATATATATATATATATATATATATATATATATATATATATATATCAGCACTACATGGTACCGCCGACTATCGGCAGCTTCGGTATAGTTAAACATATCTTAATTATTCAAATCCCTCAATTCCTTGAACTCTTTCGAGTTAATAACTGTTCGTTGGTCCTTGTTGAACACCTAATAAGAAAACTCTTTCATCATCGTGCCACTCCGGTCGTTACCACGGTATTCAATTACTCGGCCTTCCATGTAGTATATGTGCATCGATGAAAGACGAGTCGCTTATATTAGCTGTCATGCGTATACACACGACGTGCCTTTGACGGGCTACTTGCAGGAAGCTTTTCAGTTATAATCTACTCGCTTACAAAATCGAGGAGTGTTTGGACAGACTCCAAAGTCGTGATTGTTGCATCCTGTATGTAATGGAACAATGAGCAACTGTCGTCGGCCAGGCGCATGACTAAGCAAGTGTATGGTGGACCGTACACTGCCTTCGCGTTCACGTCGGCTGTCTCACTGCAGAACGTGTGTGAGTCAATTATAGTCATCTCCAGCTGAGCCCCGCGCATTGACACGTCCGTATAGACACTTTCCTATAGCAGTATTGGCACTCGCCTCAAGGACGGCTGCATGCAAGGTCTTGTCTAATGGCGTCTTCGAGTAGTTGCTTCGGAGCGATTCGACGGCGCCATAACTTCTTTGGAGACCGCATTAGAGCCGTATATTAAAGGTAAACGGAATACATAGCAGATGTAACTTGGCTACAGTGTGCATGTTGAAACCAGGATTCGCACAATCGTGTTAGTTGTGAAAACTATGCTTCAAAATTCGGACATGCTTGCGCAATTTCCTGCGGGGAGGTTATTTGATAGACACGCCACTACAGTGACCCGTAAGACGAAACTCCTCGTCCCTCATCGCTTGAAGTGGTCAACTTGACCTAAACAAAATTTGCTAATTGAAAAGAACGCTTATTTGGCTTTGCTTAAAGTGCGTGCCGAGCTCTCAAAAAGTGATTTGCCTGCAGATTTCAAAAATGCGCTCAAGAAATGTCGTTTTATTGTTAGCTTTGTTGCGCATAGGTGAGGCGACGGCCAGCAGACGTCCGTGCTTTTCGCCAATCACTTAATCCAGGTCTCTATCTCTCTTTCTTTCAATAACAGTGCCCGCTCGCGAGCCGAAACGCTGTGTCGTGGCGTACGGAGCCCGCCAATTCCTTCCGCTTCCGACAGTGCCCGGAAGAAGTGTACTTAATAGCACTGAGTCCACACCAAATGCACCGCTTTCACTGCAGCGTCTAATTTGCACCGGCGCGCGCTCTTCTCGTTCGACCACAAAACGATTGCCTTAAAATGGAGATATAAATAAACCCCAAGCGCAGAATCACGATCGCAGCTTCCTGAACAACATGTATAGGACGCTGCCTGCTGCTGCATTTTCGAACAACGCGGCCGTCGAAGCGTCGGTCGATCGTCGTGCACTTCGACCACAGTGGCCAATTAAGTTGTCTGCCCCGATCGCTCGCCGACATCTGTCAAAAAAAGGAAGTGCGCTATATAGGAAAGCAACATGTATACTCGCTGGCTGTCCGTGCCTTGCGCAACGCCATTTCCCACACAAGAAACAACGAGGGCCGATGCACGAGCGGAAACGCGTCTCGCGTACGCATGCCTTCGATGGGACGTCCCGCCTGCTTTCACGACCGCCCCACTGGTGGGACCACTCATGTGTACAGCAGAAAGCGTGCTCTTCCCTTCAAGCCATATGTTGCGATCCGCTTCTATTATAGTTTGTATACGTGCACGGGGTGAACGAGGGTACACGCGTAGTTCGTTCGTGCGCAGGAAATGGTTGCGAAGCCGCTGCGCACATTGCGATGTGGCCAATATCATGTTCGCATATAGATGCGCGAACATGTGCGTATGTAGTGCCTTTCACGGGAAGAAAGAAAGATACCCGCGCGCATTATCTCGCCCCTATCTCATTCTCACGTGTGTCACCTCACGTGAACGCCACTTTGTTGTCATATTCACATCTTCCGCGGTGCTGCTCATAGATATAAGCGGATAAAGCGCAAGTTTTCACTGCGCTGGTTGTGCAGCAATATAACGGCCTCGATGGTGGCAGCACGTGCACATACATGGTATACGCGCTGCCATACATACATACATACATACATACATACATACATACATACATACATACATACATACATACATACATACATACATACATACATACATACATACATACATACATACATACATACATACATACATACATACATACATACATACATACATACATACATACATACATACATACGCAGGCTAGGCACGCCAGAAAGAACGCTAACGGTATATATAAACACGAGCGTCAACACCTCCTTGACATTTTCGAAACAGCTTTCTTTGATGTCATAAATTTTGCTTATCTCAGGACGAGGCAGGTCAATAGCTCTTTTCAAAAAAGGTCACAGTGCTTTCGAAAAAAAGCAACAAACAAATGCGTCATATTTCATTTTTCGATAAACAGAAGTTTTCTTCCAACTGCTCCCAATGTTAAAAAAGATGTATGGACTTGCCAGCTTTACAAATAAGTGTTCGCATGAGTTAAATGTACATATATGATAAGTAAAGCTGTTTTAAATGTCGACGAAATATATTTATCTGATTTGGCTTGCCGTGGGACGTGAGCTGTGGAGTAAGCATATTAGAGATATTAATAAAGTTAACGTTGAAGAAATTTCCTGTTTTCGGTTAGCGGTAAACCTCGAGGTTATATTTATGTTATACTCGTGGTGCTCCTCAAACAGGCGTGCGTTGGCAGGGTCAGCATGCAAATGAGTCAGATAAAAAGAAAAAATAACTAAAGCCGGGTAACTACAGCTGTAAGTAGTTGTAACAAAATGAATAAAGTATAATGATAACGGTGTAAATATCCGCAAAATGCGCAGAGCCCACGAAGCAGTTTACATACACTATACGTACAGTATGAATAATATGCAGTCGATTCACACTATATACGTGGCCAGTGCTTTACACACCGCACATAAGTAATGCACTATTAAATAACCATTACTCTACCTGTGTACGTTAACGACTCAGAGCAGGTACACTTAAGACCAGTTGTGTCAGTTATCTTCGCAATTTTAGTTGCCAAAAGGAAGTACTCCAAGGTGATCGAGTCGAGTTTTACTGAGTTCGCGGGTAACTATCACGTGTACAAATATACTCCTTGATGAACAGCCATATATACGGAATTATAAAAGTAGCGTTTGGAGCGAGGAGGAAACACGTTTAAACGTTGCCAAGTTTCTGCCAATGAAATGCCCACTTAATCATAGTTGCAGAGAAGGAAGAGACGGTTCGTAAATAATAAGAACGAAGATATTAAATTAACTACGCACAATACGGTCCGAAATAGAGGTTTAGCACTCGTGTAGTATATATACTAAATTGTACCTTGTAAGAAATACCTGTGAACAAAGAAAAAGAAAGGAACAGTCAATTTGTATTTCAACTATTGTACCTTTCTTCGGACGAAAACTACGAACCTTCTATAATTTAGAATATATATATATATATAGATTTTTTTTCAGCACATGCTTGAACGCTTGCTGTCCCAGTGCCCAACTTTCAGCAGTTGTCGCCTTGAACTGCTGAGCAAGTTCCAGCAGCTTGACCTTTCCCGAACGGCACTCACTGATTTTCTGTTTCCCAACGTTCGACCTTTCACTCGATGCAAGGCACACAAAGCTGTATACCAAATGTCTTTTCAACCATGTGATTACAGACTCGTCTACAGTGCTTGTGCTCGGCGGGTGATAGGAAGTGTTGTGGTGTGCCTTGCACTTTGCATTTTCTTGTTCTCTCTTCTTCAAGCGGCTGGGCGGGTTGTCGCTTTCAGGAGACAATCACAGCCCGCTTCCCGTTCTCTCTTTGTAGTGTATATATATATATATATATATATATATATATATATATATATATATATATATACATACATATATATTGCTGTGTCGGCCAGGAGTGCTGTTTCAGTTGTTATGTAACGTCACATGAACCGATGCCATCATACTACCAGTGTCAAGCAGGAAAGCATTCTTATCACTTATTGATCGAGCAGATCAAAGAAACACCCGAAATTCGGCGATTTATTTAGGCTACGGATCCTGTTTGCCATATTCATGGTTATAGGTCAAAATATTTTTCCTTGTCTGATCGCCGTTCTAAACAAGAAACGGTATGTTATATACTGTAGGAAATAGGTTGTAAGGAACATAAACAGAAAAAAGCATAAGAATTTTAGTGTCATACATATTTACCGTTTTGTTCTCGGTTTCAAAATTTTTATGCAGCTTAACCAAAATTGTTGTTTTTTGCAAACTATTAAAGAAGAAATTAGCGAGTTCTAATGATTGCTTTCTTAAATTGATCTTGAACAAACAAAAAGAAAGCAAGAACATGAAGGATGAAAAATAACTTTTTCCTCGTTGCAGGCTAAGTTTTTTCCATGTATATACATTCTTGAAAGGCAATGAAAAAAACTTAACGAACATATAATTAAATGATAATGTTGTAACAAGAGCGGGGCTGTTTTCTTGGAACTGGAGCTTCGTCAATTAGAAAATATTCGTTCTGCAGTCCCGCGATAAAGGCCTATATGCACACAAAAAGTGTACGCACAAAAAGTGCGTACACTTTTTGTGATTCTCATTCCCCTTCTCCAGTGCAAGGTAGCCTACTGGGCTCAGCCTGGTTAACCTCCCTGCCTTTTCCTTATGACTTATCTCTCTCTCTATCTCACTCATTACGGTTGCATGAGTTGGTTCGCATTCGCGCGTACTTTGGTAAAGAGATTCCAATCAAAGGCCTGCAGGAAACGCAGCCAAAAGCTGTCCGACGTTCTGGGCAGTTTCCTGAATATCAAAACAAACTTCTTTTCTATACGCTTTACAATATATATGATGCCAAACCAACAAATGTTTTCCATTCGTGAAAATTGTTCGTAAGTTTGTGAAAACCGCACGCCCGTTCGCTATCGTGGCGCTGTTTTCACGACAAACAGGTGCTTCTTGTAACGCCACAAACCCTGCTTGCATGTCAAGAGCTTTGGAAGTTCGGATCCTTTTTCGTTAGGAAAACACCTCGTTTTGCACACGCGGTCGCGCGGCGCACCAATTTTCTTTTTTTTTTTTCGCTCTGTCGTTGACGAAGGTTAAGAAGCGAATTCCTGCCAAATTCCTGCGGCGTTTCTGATCACTCCGTGGCTGTGGACTTTTACGGTATTCCCACGGCAGGTAACCAGCGCGAAAGAAGACACTGATCGCACTGAAAAGAGGCTTATAGACACAACACTGCGACTACGTCTCTTCTCAGTGTGGTTAGCGTCGTTTCTTGCGCTATTTGGGTGCCGTGTATTCGCTATTGCAACTCGCTCGTTCAAGTCGATACCGCGTTAAGTTGTATGTTTCGAAGGTGATATAAGGGACGTATCTTGTTTTCATCCTCTCGGCGCTACAGAAACAGACCACGGGTTACGCAAAGAGAAATGAACTCGCTGTAAGGAATCGCAAAGAGGGAAACGTGTGCAAATCCGTTCATCCAGGTCTCAAAAACTCGTCTTCGTCGTAGTCCACGGGTCCACTGCAGGCCAATTCGGAGAGGGGAGGTCGCTGTTCGCATCGATTTCCTGGGCATGCCATGGGTGGCGAGAGTCGAGAGCGCGAAATGACCCCACGCTGGAAGCGTATAGCTATACAACCAGCCAGCAAGCAGCAGCAGAGACCAAGCAGACAGGCAGGAGGCATCAAGGAGCGGGAAGCCAGCTACCCCCGCTCTCCCCCTTTCTCCCTCTTCTGGCTGGGCCGGCCAGCCGTGGAGCCGAGTGCATTTTCATCTCGACTGGTCATTCCGGGCGTCCGCCACTGCGGAGGGGCGTGACCGGCACAGCTCTGCCCAGACGACGGCTGGGGGGACAGGGCCCGCCGAACGTGCGTGTGTGTCCGGCCGGCCCCAGCGCACGCCTCCGCTGAATCGCAGATGGGAGGGCAGATGGGCATTAATTGCGCACAGACGTAATGGACGACACGTCAAAGCCGACGACGACGAGAGAGCGCAACCAAGAAGTGGGGGGAGGGGGGGGGCGCGAATGAGTCGGGTTCGCGTGAGAGGAGGTGGGAAAGAGAGAGTAATGTGTGACTCCACCCAGGCCCCGACCAATCGCTGCCGAGCATGCCATCCGAGAAGTAAAAGACAACGCGCCACTTCTACGACGTCACCTCATCGCCGCTTCTCTCTGCTTTCTCTCCGCCCGTTTCCGTGCCCGCTTATTCGGGTCCTCCACCATTTTCGCTGCGCGCTCTCTCGGTTTCTTGCTGCTGGAACTTTCGAGAGGAGTGCCTCTGTCTCCATGTCGCTTTCTTTTTGCGTCTCTCAGAGTCGTTTGGTTGTATTTCGCGGCGCTGCGTTTGTAGGTAGTTGCATGTGCGCGTGTCTTTCTGCCACCTCCCCCTGCACTTTTATTTTACTTCCCCCCCCCCCCTTTGTCTTACCTGGCCACGCGAAGCCGTGGCGTGTCACACGCTCTGCCCGAAGCAGAGAGGTCGACCGACGGTGTCCCCGTAGGTATGCGAGGAGGGGCACGAATTGCACCCGCCGAAAATGAGAGGCTTGCGTCCTGCTCGCACGGATCCATCACGACAAGTGATGAAAATATTATGGCGGCTGTCCAGGCTGCATATTAAATTAAAATTCGGAGCCTGCGCGTCGCATTCTTGCGTATATAACCTGAAATGCAGCGAGTCGAGAGAAAGTACTATACGCGGGATCTCAAGGGGGCGACACAGGGACCTGAGGGCCCACGAAGAAAGAAGCTGGCCATCCCGTCCTTCGAATGCATCGTGGCACATCAGTGCCATTCAAAATGCGATAGGCAGTAAACATGCTTCCCCCCCCCCCCCCATATATATATATATATATATATATATATATATATATATATATAATTCAGATGCCCATCGCAGGATTATGTGTTCAGGGGAGCTATTCTATAAGAGTCAACCTATTGGGCATGTTCATTTCGTCTGCTGTTGAAGTTCTGATTGGCTGTGCTGGCTGGCGCGTCCGCAGCGGCGAGGCGCCACAGCTAATCAGCACTTCGGGAGCAGAGGAAACGGACATGTCCACTATTGGCGGCGAGGAGTTACGGAGTCGCCATCTATCGGAAGCGCCTCGCTGGCGTATTATGAGGGATCACGTGGCGCGCTCCTCATAGGTTTTGCTGTCAGCGCTCACTGAAAACACCATGCGCGAGCTCTTCCGGACATTTCTGTAAGTACTTTCGAAACGAGAGAAGTTCATTACTGTCTAAATAATAATCTTGGACAAACTGAAAGCACACAATCGTTTACAGACGCTATTTCTTTACCAAATACGTACAGTGAACGCCACTGCGCGCGGTCGCCGCGATGGAGTCTCCCGAACCGGCTTCTTGCGTGAAAGGTAGGTAAACGCTGAGAGCAAACTATGTGAAATATGTTCTTATAGTGTTTGTATAACTAAATGGAGTGTAATAGAACGAAGCCTCAATGCAGCGATCGCGCAGATTCGCAGCGACCGACTGCGCGTCTGCATGCTTGTCCGCGCACTGTTTCGTTTTCACCGCGCGCGCGTTTTCGCACCGTGCCGTGAGATTTAGGCAGCAGAATATGAGCATTTGACAGTATACAAGCAACCATTGTTGCGTGGGCGCTATCACAGCTGTTCAAAAATAATTTCATTGTAGAGACTTCGACGCCTACGGGGACTGTGATGTGCCGTCGCGACGATTCAATCTTTTTTTTCTTCTAAATTCTTTGACCTTTCAATAGTATTTCTCGAGTTGCGTCGCACTGTATGTTTATCGGTGTTCTCAGCGTGCAATTTCCCGCTGCTCCTTTTTTGTAATTTAGCGCATTAATTCATAACACAAACATGACCGTATGCCATGCTTTCCTTAAATATGCTTCTTACCGCTGCCTTTTCACTCCACTGAACTTGCCAGTATCTATAGCATCGACAAGTTCATAGACCAAACCGTCACGACATTAGTCGAGCAGCGGACTCGGGCGAGCGTGTCAGTGCGCGTTTTCAGAACATCGCAGACCGGGCGCCGTAGCAGAAATCTTCCTCGCGTCTGTGCTTGCTGCATACCCGAGTTGTAGCCGATGACTGTTTGCCGGTTTTATGTTTCGCCAGCCAAGCTTCACGCAGCTTCTTGTCCTGCGGCTACGTGTGAATAAGGCTGACACCGGCCTCCGTTACGTGCGTCCGGCCCTGCGGCACCGAGCAGTAGCCTACCATGTTGCGCGCCTTCAAAGGCAGCCACTACCCATTGTAGTGCTTTCAAGCGTTGTAAAGGAGACACTCGAAGCGGGAAAATTTCGCCACTAAATGAGGACCGCAGCGTACGAGGGAATTTAAACTCGTTTTCAGCTCGCTTCGGCGCGACCGAAGCAGCCGACGCGGCCGCTATGTCCACGTGATCCCTCCTAGCACGTCACGCCGACAGTGGCGCCAGCTCTTCCAGTGGTGGAGCTCGAGGCCAATAGGTGGACTCTTACCAAACACCTCCCAAGCTCTGGTATTGCTTCAAGTTTCAGTTTTGAGTTCGGTTTTAAATTTTCATCAAATTCAGTTTGTCGTTTAGAGTCACCTCATTGTGCTCTAGCAGAGACGGCCTGGTTTGCCTGCCGGGACAAAAAAAAAAAAAAAAAAAAAAAAAAAAAGAAAGAGAAGAAGAAGAAGAAGAAGAAGAAAGAAAGAAAGAAAGAAAAAGAAAAGGCACTATAACGTCCCGCTCGTGGCGTTTCCATGAATTTGTCAATACTGTTATCTCTGTCTTTTAAATTTCGATTTAGCACGCATCTATAGCTGTAACATGGGAGGTCAAATTTCCAGGCCGGTGGCGAAATAGTAACACAGTCATAGGTGTGCCCTATAGAGTGGCCCGTTGTTAAAGCGTGGTCTGCAAAATGTATGTCATTTCGGACGGACGTCAATGGAATTCTTTGCACAAAGTATTTGGCGCTTCCGATGTGGGCGGAAAACCGCACGTTTGATGTAGAGGTTCTGGTTTACTTGTTCATACTATAGCGCGGCGCAAGACAGTGTACAAATCATCTACGTACCAATTTGGTGGACCAAGGCGTTAATAAACGACGTGTTACAGCGATTGGAGCAAGGTAGAGAGCGACGGCAATACTATACTAACCACGGCCAGTGAAGAGCTGGAAAATCGACACGTTCAACTGAATATAACACCGTTATCGCGATAAAATATCCTCGAGCAGTGCGAAAAGAAAATGCGAACGAATGAAGAATGCAGTCTTTAATATTCTAGACACGTGCATAAACCTGCATAACGACACTCATTCCGGCCATAACCATCAGTGGCGACACATACCTACAGCCCGTGGATCGTCCTTCGATGTTTATGTTACTCTCTTTCCCTCCACCCAATTTCACGCACACCCTTATAGAAGCGCAAAGGCAGCAACCGGCTATTTAAACATACAAGGCAAACGACACGATAAATTAAGCGAAACACAGAAGCCAGCCCGGTGGGGCCAGATTCAGCACGCTTCTAATCGTGCAAATTGCCAGGCGCTGTTCTATAGCATAGCGGACCAGCCGTCCGAGCGGAAGTCCATTTTGAGGAGCAGTCGAGCCGGCCGTACACTTCTTTTGCTGTATTGCTCTTATCGTCCGCAGTATACGCTCAGGCATCGTGGTCCACGGTCGGAGCCGCGCTGCACGACACCGCGGGGACACCGGTGTCATTTGCCGCCGAACACGTATACGTTGGTCCCAGCGCCCACCACCAGAGAGACACGCGTACAACGTCTGCTTCCGTGCCGGGCCACATATGGCACGTGAGCCAGTGGAGTATGGGATGTGAAGTTGAGGTACCTAATGCGGTACTGTAGCGACGGTGTGTTGCTACGAGTGGGCGCTGAACTCTGGCGTTGTGACCTCTTGGCAGCGAGCAGATGGACTTTCTGGGCGAGCAGCGAAAAAAGAAAGAAAGAAAGAAAGAAAGAAAGAAAGAAAGAAAGAAAGAAAGAAAGAAAGAAAGAAAGGCTAACGGAGGAAAGGATACCTTAGGCCAGAATATTTGAGGTTTCTTGTACGTAGCAATAAAAATATAAATGGTGCTATAATACTGAACGAATTACAAAATACATTAAATTGTGTGTGTGCTTTTAATGTAGATGTATGGGAAGGCAGGCTACGTCGGAGCCGGCTATTCCGAAATCCCAAATTCGTTACTCAAACAACAACAGAAAGGTAAAAGAAAGAATAAAATATCAACAAGTACGATACACACGTAGACAGAGGCGCACAAAGAATGCGGACACTAGCACCGAAAGCACAGTCCAGTCACCCATAGGACGGTCACCCATGGCACAGTAGTGAAGGAGCCCACACAAGTCTCTTCATCCATACATAAGGACAACAGGACCGCGAGAGCAGCTCGTTAAGAAAGGAAGCACAGTGTAGAGAATATAAAACGGTAGTGTCACTTGTACTGTAAGTCTAGCCTTCGCTAAAATATCGCGAAGGTTTAACTTCCCGAAACTCCCTAGTGAGTTATATATGAGGCACGTCGGATAGTGGAGGGGGCTCCTAATTAATTTTGACCATCCGGTATTTCTTAACCTGCCCCAAATTTACAGTACTCGATTGTTTATCAATTTCGCTCCCATCAAAATACGACCGCCGTGGCAGGGATCGAACGCATGACTTCGTACTCATTAGCGCAGCGCTATATAGGGACAGAGCCACCGCAGTGGTTGAACGAATTTTCAACGACCACGTTCATGTCAGTGCTCGTTCGATGAATCAGAACTAACTCGATATCAATAAACAAAGCTAAGCCTAAGCTTTGTTTGGCAGCCTTTCACGCTGAGTGGCTTGAAGTAGCATTTTCAAATGCCTACTCTTTCCTTATCGGAATGGCCAACAGCCCACTGTGTGACTTTTGCGGGTGCAACGAAACGATCGAGCATCTTCTTTGTCAGGGCTCTCGTTTTAACCCACAACGAGCACTCCTCTCAGCCACCTTAGACAAACTGGACAAGCGCGCAATGACAGAAAACAAGATCCTTGGGATCTGGCCTACGCGAACATCAGAGCGATCCGCTATGAATGCGCTGCTGCGATACTTGAAAGACACGGGACTTTCTGACAAATTGTGACTGTACACTGTGTGACGTAGAACTGTACGGTGACACTGCGTAAGACTAGGAACGCCTTTGCGGGCTACGTGACAGTGCCCACAGAAATAGTTCGTGTGTACGTGCGTGTGTGTGCTTAGGTCTTTTTTTCCTTTTTTTTATCCTTATTTCTTTCTCACCTATTGCATCCCCTTGCCCCTCCCCCAGTACAGAGTAGCCAACCGCAGATAATCTCTGGTTAACCTCCCTGTCTTTCCTTTGCCTTTCTCTCTCTCTCTCTCTCTCACGCTGAGCTTCAGCGCTGTTTACAGACGAAGACGAATAAAACGTTGTTGTTTTTGTTGACCAAAAAATCTTTTTTAGTTTTTTCTCTTGCTTTCTTATTCTTTTGAAGGCGATGGTGAGGAGGCCGTCCCAGTTGCTGATTTTCTCAGGAACCAAGAGGCCTGTGTAGGCTAACGATTGCCGCTGTCTTGGCACGCACACTTTTACAATCGTATGCAGTAACCACCATATTCGGCCATTATAGAATACCAAGTTTTCGAGTTATTAAATATTTCGAATATTCGCAACCGATCGGGTGAGACCTCTCTTACAAACACTTCTATAGCGTAAGGAACTATTTTATGTGTGTTTGTGTGTCTGTGTGGAATGCGGATCTTAACGTTCTTCTGCAGCGTTCCCGCATCTGCGTCAGACCACTTCATACGAAACACGTGAACTTCCCATCCACTTGAGTCAAACTACTTCGCTTTCGGCCAGTATTCTGCGGCCACGTTATTATTGCTCTTTTATATTATTATTGTTCTTCCCTTTCTGTGCATCGTCTTTTGTCCGTGTCGTTGCGCAGGCCGACCACGTCGGTTCTGCAGCGCCATCATGCGTGACGGGAAACTGTGGTCCAGCGGCTGACAAATGTCCGCCCGGTTGCAGAAAACGTGCGAATCGCTGTGTCCGCTGCTATATACTTGCGCAGTGCCGTGCGCACAGAGGTCAACGAGGGCGGTTGGCTTGTCTTCTTTGTTCCGTGTCTGTTCTCTCGCTGACCGACCACTGGTCCGCCTATTGCTATGCATGCATGCATAAAGAAAGAAAGAAAGAAAGAAAGAAAGAAGGAAAGAAAGAAAGAAAGAAAGAAGGAAGGAAAGAAAGAAAGAAAGGAAGAAAGAAAGAAAGAAAGAAAGAAAGAAAGAAAGAAAGAAAGAAAGTTCGTTGTTAACTTCTATTGTATCTATAGTTTATTTATATAGTTATAGTTATATGGTGTATTTATTTCACATTACATTATTGTCATATTGCCGAGGTAAGAGGAAACAGCAAGTCCCCTGACTATACGCCTTTAGCTCTACATGACTAAGCACAATCGCTGTCTCCGGTTGGTATGGTTCTACAAAGGTGAACCATCACTAATTTTAATAAAAAACATTATAAATAATTTTTAATAAAAACTCTGCTTGCACATACGGTTTATGCGGTTTGGCGGACACAACTTGTGCGAGAACTTAGAGTTATCAAAAGCCTAATTAGCAAAAAGAAACATCTTCCTTAACTTCTGTGTTATCACGATTATGGTCTATGGTTATTATTGAATCGTGCAGATAATCGTATTTGAAGGCAAGTTCCCTTTGTTTGATTCTTCTTGAGCGCTTCTGTATTTAGACATTCATAATCAAATTTGACACTCATTCAGCTAATTTGGCATTCAGGGACCCTGGATCTAGACACAACGCCAAGCCGTAGTAAGAGAATGTTAGCGTGAAGGAAGGAGATAAAATCAGTCGTCGCTTGTTTTCGGCAGCCAAGAGCAAGATCGCAACTGTTATCAGTATCGCCCAGCTTTCAAACGATGCGCCACACCCAATAAGCTATATACACGTCATAATAACGGTTTGACGTTGTGGTGAGGTTCACGCCCTTCAATGCGAAATTAACTGAGTGTCAATTATGAGTATCTCGGAACAGAACCAGGAGAATCAAACAAAGCGCAGTTGCCTTTAGATACAATTGTTTTAGCATTTCAAGTAGGATCATGTACCATAATTGTTATAGTAAAGAGATTAGGTACGAATTTTTTGTTAATCATGTGTTTGGTACGTCACTCTATTTTGACGCAATTACTGTGTGCGCCACAGCGCGGGGACCAGCTGTGCATGCAGATTCTGCGTAGCAGCGTGTACTGCTTTAATTAAAATTATTTTTCACTTAACTTCGAAGGTCCTGTACGTTTCGCAACTTTGGAAAACGTGATACGTGTCGGCGCTTCGAAGCGTGGTGAAATTTCTCACCTTTTCTGGTTGCACGCGTCAATAAAGCTTTCCCGAAAAGCTCGGCAGAGAGCGTGGCGAGGGAACGGAAAGAGCATAGTCACGTGAGGTGCCCTCACTCTATGAAAAAGTTTGGATCGACGAAGACACAGGGATAACTACTATAGGCACAGTTTCGTATATTAAGTGTAAGCTACACGCTGCTCCTTTAATTCAGAACAGAAAAAAAAAAGAAATCGGCAGAGACACCTAAGACTGCCTGAGTATGGGAAAGCAGAAGCATTATAGAGTCCCTTTAGCGAAATGCTTTCGATTGGTGTCGTCCATCTGGAAGCAGTGCGCTCATTTTATACACTTATGACGTGGCGCCACCTCCTGCCCATTGGCTGCGTGGTCACGTGCCCAATGACGCACGCACTAGGCCACACCTTTAGTCAGCCAGAAGCGTGGAGCCGCCGTATTCGCATCCCGCTGTGCTCGCATCCAGACCGAAATGTACCATTTTTTTTTTCAATGCCATCTGTTTACTTTGTTTACAGGAACCTTCCTGACAAATTATACGTCCATCCGAGTATTTTTGACGTATTTTTATTCTTTGCGCCGTCAGCCATTCTAGGTACCATCGCTCGGTCACGCCGCCGCCGACGCCGACGCATTTTCGCGTAATGGGGCATATAATGCTTCCGCATTAAAACGTGTACCGTGAATCCTTCAGAGGCTCATCACCATGTAAAAGCAGCATGGTGCTGCTTGGCTTGTCTTGACGTCGTGGGCATTTGCATGTTGAGGTAGCAAAAAAAAAAAAAAAAAAAAAGGAAGCTGACAATATTGCTATAACCTACGCAGTAATTTGTCATACTTGATAAGAGCGATTCGAGAAATAAGCAAGATGAGAGAACAGGGATTCGTTAAGAGCTAGCTCTACTTCCCTGAGCTCTTTAAGTACGAGAACAAAAGGAGAAACCGTTTTACTCATTGCAATAGAAAGAAAGGATTGAAATCTACTGATTGTGAGGAACATATTTTTTATTTACGTCATCAATTTTTTGCGAACTAAATTGTATATCGCAAAAAATATACTGGGGCATTGTTACTGAGCCAGAAAAAAAATATATCGCAGTTGTTTATGATGCTCTTCTTGAGATATACAAAGCGGACGAAATTGGTGTATTATACACCGCTAACAAGTGAGATAGGGCTTTTGTAAAACTCTCGTAAATACTGCATCGCTGTCACGTGGGCTATACACTCCTGCGCCAACTTTGTCCGCTACAGATGATCTAACATATGCAGTTTACAGAATTTCAATATCTGTTTTTGGTGCAGAGTTACAGATTTGTAAACTCCGTGCTTCAACTTTTTTAAAGCTTACTTATGATTCTCGGTGCTTCTCGTAAACTATTATGAGGCCATAAATCAAAATTCTGCTTCTGGATCACATTTTTCTTTTTTCCGTTGAAGAGTGGCGCATACTCATTGGCAGTGACCCAAGTCGGCCTTCAAAAGAGAGCGAGAGAAAGGGTGCATAGTAAGGCAGGGAGGTTAACCGGAGGCAGTTCCGGTTGGCTACCCTGCACGTGGGGAAGGGTGAAGGGCGATAAGAAGAGAAAGAGAGCGGTAGGGGGAGATTCACTGAAATGCGGCACACGCACTGGGGCACACACCCACTCACCCAAGTTGGCACGAAAGACATTCATCGAAGAGCGCGGCACGCACCCAGTACCACATCCTCCGTCACCCAAGTTGGGCCAACGGGCGGTTTCTAACACGGTTCCCTCAACCTGATGCTACACCCACTGCAACTATATACCCGTGCAGTGGCCCCAAGTTGGCAGGACAGCCGTTACAGAAACAGAAACTCCGAAACATAGAAACGTCCCGGAAAGTGCGTGAAGTATTCTAGAAATACTAATCGCATTTATAAATGAAGCAAATATTTTCGAAGGTGTCGTACTTAAATGTCATATAAAAAGGACGGTACTTTCTTCTCCTTCTCCTATCTTCTGTGAGAGACGAAGATGAGGAGCCGAGGGGTGGTCTGCTCCGGACCACCGTCAGTTCGACGACTTCCGTCCTCGAAGAGGCAGGACGCGTGTCGAGTGCTCCTTGAACAACACTTCACTTTGCAGTGTGGTAAACGCAGTTTAAATCATGGATCCGGTACCTCAAAGAGGTGCGACGTAATGTTAACGCATTTATCTCGCATTTACTGTCAAGCCATCACAGATGTTCTTTAGTTATATATTTCAGTTAATCATAACAATTACCTTCCCATATGTTTTCTCTGGCTTCATTGTCGGTCATTTCGTATGATTGTGACAAAGATACCTTCTGTATACCTTCAGAACCTTCATAACTTGACCACTCTGTTCTTTTTTGCATGAAAAGCAGTGCTTAGCGTCATTTACGTAAACTAAGCAATGATTTGAACTATACCTGCCTGCCCCAATTGCCACGGTACGGAGCGTAAAATTTTTTTTTTTTACATAATATGTTTGTATGTTGTATTCAGGTTTATGTGCATTCGCTGTGCCGACGTCACCTCGTTCTGAAAGACGAACTGTGTCACAATAGCATTCAAATCACGCATTTCATTAAGTATAATAGCAAGCAAGCGGCTGGCAAAGATGGGAGGCTTCCATTAGCTACAGCCGTTAATTACTGTAGCTTATATAGAAGCGTCGATATGCGTGTATGCAGTTAAGCTCATGACAATACCATACAGCTCAAGAAATTTCTATAAGGACACAAGCGAATTTATCGCGCCATACCTGACCTTAGCACGATAAATATAAAACGCTGATGAGGCACGTCGACCGCCTCCCTGCCGGTGCACATCGCGAGATCTCGCGCGAGACACTGACATTTCCTTGTGCTGCGCGAATGCTCGCCTCCGGAGAAATAAACGACTTAAGTGGAGCCTGGCAATGCTGCCCAGCGTTGGCTTGGCTTGGCTCCCGGCATATCGCATGCGCCGTCCCGCATTTGCATGCGGCAGCGCTCGCTCGCGCGCCTGTATCTCACGCGGTGGGCCTCATTACGTAAACACAACAGAGGCCGCTTCGCCCGCCAGTCCGGCTCGCAGTCGGTGGGTGGCGCTGCGTCTCGGTTCTCGTCGTTAATAACGACGGCTCGTACGTTCCAATTAGGCACGCTTGCGTATCGCCGTACACGTATGAATTCGGCAGTCACCAACCGCGTGTACGCGTACGTATACGTATGCATGCATGCAAGCGGAAGAGGGCTTGAACGCGTCATCCGATTTGGAAGCCTCGAGCAACGGCCGTGGGTCTTGCGTTCGAGGCGCATTGTCGGTTGTGTATATATGTTCGAGTGCGAGTCTACGTATTTGTCGCATCTCTAACTTGGACTCCACGAACGTGCGCAGTTGTGCGAAATTGATGTAAGTGGCGTGTGTGTACGCGATCACGGGATCACGTTTCAGATGCCATTACGCAACGTCCTGTAGGAAAACCAAAACGCGTATGCCGAGCGATTGAGTTGGCATGCTTGTGGGCTCGCATGGTACCACATTCAGTGGCGTACAAACTATTTATCGAGTGTGTGTGTGTGTGGGGGGGGGGGGGGGGGGGAGGTAAGCCATTTCTCTCTATCTCTCAGTGTATATATATATATATATATATATATATATATATATATATATATAGAGAGAGAGAGAGAGAGAGAGAGAGAGAGATTTCAGTGACGAAAATGACTCCGGCCGAAACATCGAAGAAAAAAACGTTTCGTACATTCGTTCATTCCTTTTGTGTGCCTTTAAAAGAACTGCGTAAACCAGAGAAAGTCATGTCATATTATATATATATATATATATATATATATATATATATATATATATATATATATATGTACGCATAACGGATTATGACTCCTTAAACTTTTCATTACCTTCAGATCGGAAGGTTAAAAATACACCACGATTCAAAAGAACACAAGCAACGTAGTTTTCCTAGCATTAAAATGCCCTTAGTCTGCATATTCTCCCTTAGTGTGCCTACTTCTCCCATTCACTTCTGAATGTGGGGCGGGAGAGGGGAGTGGATCATGACTTCCCCCGAACCGGTAGATACGCCTGTGACAAGCATAAATTCACGCAAGTGCAGGTAAATATAAACACATCTCACTCGATAACCACGAGCACTCGCTGTCACAACGCTGGCGTGATGAAGAGCGCTGGCGGCGAGAAGCGAACGCTTCGTGCTGCCTCAGTTTTACCGCGAGGACACCTTCACGGCCAAATAAATGAAAGCAGCCTTGAAAGTACTGGGAACCTCAACTGCACTATTGAGGTTCGTAGTATGACAGACCAAACAGCCCGAATCAATGCCTTGATATCAAGTCTTGAAAGAATACTGCAGACGTGTAAGAGATAGGGAAATCTACCAGCTGGAATCGAGTAGACCCCGTGTGCTCTATACATACCGGAGAGGAGTGCACTGAACCAACGTGGCCGAGACTCTGCGTGCAGTTGGTGTAGTCCAGACCTCCCTTATCAGGGGTTCAAGCGGCTTTATGTAGACTCGAGTGATATTGGTCGAGACTCCTGGCGCCGTATTCACGGATTTCACAAGTGGGGGGGGTGGGGTGGGGTGGGGGCACAAATTACCTACTTCCGCCCCCCACACTTCTGAGTCTGTGGGGGGAGGAGGGCAAGGGCCCCCTATGCCCCCCCCCCCCCTCCCCGGTAGATACGGCTATGACCATGTTGTCACGTGGTAGTGACGGCCAAGAACACAGTAGCAGAACAGTAAATGGCAAAACTAACGCTTTATTGAGCGAACCCGCGCCCATAAAACAGACTACATTCAAAGCACAACGATAGGGGCGAACACAGACGGCGATCGTCGAAAATCTGATCTGTCGGTCAATTTAGCGCGTCGGCTTTTATACACGAGTCATAGAAGTTTCCAGAGTAATCGCTGGTGTCCGCGTGTCTTTCAGAAAATATTACACAATTCGCGTCGCGTATACATTCATATTACACAAGCTTCGGTGACAAGAGACAACGCATAGAACCCTGGATAACATTCCAGTAAGTTTACTTTTCAGAATAGAAATGTCAGGAACGAAATGTCACGTAAGTTCGGCCACGCAAAACCTCCCTTCTCTCGTTTTTTTTTTTGTGTGTGTATGTGTGTTTCCATTTGTATGCGATGCACAAGGGACGCATTTTTTGCCGATGCTTTCAGGCTGCAAAATTAACACGAGCAGCGTTACAGGGTAACGTCCAAATTCACAAGGATTTTTTATAGTAATACGTATTTGTCACTAGCCAGGCGCCCTCGATATGGGGTCCACTACCAAGATTGGTTTGCATTTGCTCGTATATACAAACCGCTCAAACCTATACGTTTTCGTAAATATAAGCCCGAAATCGTGTGAGCGAAGAAGTATTTTAAGATTTATGACATCAACAATGTTTCCTGCATGAACTCCAAATAGACAAGACTGAAGGGCAACAGGTGCACATTCAGTGTGAAGCGACGTCAAGTCTACCGCCCCTCCTGGAGGGGCGGTAGACTGGACGTGGACGTGGACGCCCGTCTGATTTCTTACCCTGCACGGAGGAAAGAGCATGATGAATTAAAAAAAAAAACGACTTCGATTTCTACAACCAACATTACAGTGAACGTATATACACCGACGAGGGTGCAATGGACGACCAGTCGCCTGGCAGAAGGTCACAGGAGGTAAGCATGCAGAAAATGCGCATAAAATTGGGGAAGGCCTGTTCAAAGGAAACCACAGAGGCCGCTCAGAACAGGGATCGGTGGCCCGTTGACAACGACAACGACAGTGACGACTGCGGCGACGCCACGATGACGGCCATACGACTCACTCATTTCAGCAATTATGGGCGCGGACAAATAGAAATTTCATTTCCTCCTGACTTCTTCAGCCGAAGAAGCGTGATGATGATAAACCTCATCACTGCTCCTGCCAGAGGAGCTCTGAAACCCGAGCGAAGTAACTCCTATATAAAACTATAATGAACTGATATTGCACACTGACCTTATATACAAAAAAAAAGAGGACAACAGCTGGGGTTTAACGTGGCTTGAACCCCAGCCTTGGCTATATTCGCAGGAATTTTTCTAAAGCCCCACCCCATCTGAAGTTACTGCTCTACAAAACACTAATTAGACCGAAGCTAGAATATGCGTCATCTGTCTGGGACCCTGGTCACAAAAAATTAGTAGACACCATTGAGTCAATTCAGAACAGGTCAGCACGTTTCATCCTTTCAAATTATTCCCGTACAGCTAGCGTTTCTTTAATGAAGTCAAACCTCGGCCTTACTAATTTGCAGATTCGAAGAAAGATTTCCCGTCTCTGCCTTTTAAAAAAAAATCCTTTACCAAAACAACTCACTTAAACAAGAATTCATTCCAGAACCTTCGTACATGTCGTCACGTCTTGATCGTCGGTTTAAAGTGTTCATTCCTTTCTGTCGCACAAATGTTTTCTCCGATTCGTTTCTCCCAAAACCCAGTGCCGAGTGGAACTGCCTTCCCCCCTCTATCCCCTGCATCGAGGAGGCATCATATTTCATGACTGCAATAACTAATTATATGTTGAGTTATATGTTGAGGCTCATCGCGCTCTACTTACTTTTCTAGAGTTAACTAACTTAGGTTCACGTTTGTAGGGTCGAAACTATTTTATTCAACATTCTGTAGTAGCGTGACCTTCAGTGACCGGCCCTAATGTGTGTTATCTGTACTGTGTTCTACTTTATTCTTTAGATTTGTCCTGTTGCTCTTCCTTTCCTGTTTCCTCCCCTCCTTCCTATCGTCCATTTCTGTGTTGCTGTCACCTCCCTTCTGAAGAGTAGGCAGGCGTTGTGCCCCTTCCGGTGGCAGTTGCCAGCCTGCTCCTCGCCTTCCCTTTCCTGTTAATTGCATATATCTGTTCAAAACAAATAATAAAAATAATAATTATCACTCTCAATGCTAATAATTGTTTCAACGTGTTCTATATTTATGTATTATTGTGCCCATCCCCTCTATAACGCCCTTCTGGGCCCTGAGGGTACTGTAAATAAATAAATAAATAAATAAATAAATAAATAAATAAATACATAAATAAATAAATAAACCTAGTTATACGAGCGAAAGCTCTGTTAAGCATGGTTAGACACGGTTCTTCCACGCTTCTTCCCGGCGAGCTGTATCGGCAGGGTGCTCAGACTCAGTCTGGTGCCTGCCGCGAAGAGTTGACGCGCTCGCACCGGCGCGTGCTTCATCCACGACGAGGCTGAGCGACCGAGCGCTGCCGAAGCAGCTGTTCGCCTGGTCACGTGGTACACAGCGGCGAGGCTCGAGCGAGCGCAGCTGCGACGCCTCTCCGCAGTGGATCGCGTGAGGTAACCTCACACATTCACACACCTTCACATTTGCGGGCCGGCGGCTGAAGGTCAAACGCGCGCCGTGATTGACCTTGGGAGTTGTACCTCGAGGAGTAGAGCTTTCGCTGTGAAGCTTTATATAGCCCGCAGATTGCCATGAGACCCTCTTGTAAGCCACTTTGCCTTCTAATGTAGTCTCGTCATCTCGACTATGTAAAATCTATATTACTTTATATATGGAAGAGTCGTTGGTATATTTCCTTTGATATACTCTGATCTGTAGGCTTCTCAACTGTTTGTTAGGCAGAAACTCTATACTCAGACATTATGTTGACAAAAAGTGCAGGACCAAAAGTCTACAGGCTCTCACAGACAATATACATATAGACTTCATGAAAAAGGTTTATACTTTCTACACAATGGGGGCGAAATGCAAACACCTGGGTACTTAGATATAGGTGCACGTTAAAGAACCGCAGGTGGTCAAAATTAATCCGGAGTCCCCCAATACGGCGTGCCTCATAATTAGATCGTGGTTTTGGCACGCAAAACCCCATGAGTTAATTTTAATTTTATACTTCCTACAGACCGACTGCAGACAGCCTGAATTTAACAAATGTTCCAGCAGTGCCGCACTTATAGTGCTCTGGAGAGTGACGCTCAGCGGAGCTTGATAGTGGGCACAGCATGAAAAATTGAAGAAAGACAGAGAGGAGCAATTACCGGCCCTGAATGCCAGGCTAACAGCGCCCGCAGCAACAACGCAACCACCACCACCACTAACTACCACGATCGCAGCCTAATGTAGACCACACCGAAGGAACCAACACGGAGGGGGCGATGGACTGGTACTGAAAAGGACTCAGCGTTGAATTTACGCTTCCCCCTACAGACATGGACCGACGAATATATATATATGGCCTACTTTGAGAAATTTAATTATTTCAGTAACTCCGTTGCGTTACAAGGAGGGCCTGCGTGGTTGGGTATGCGTGGTTTAGAATGATTTTTCGCTCACAAGGCAAGACACGGGACCCGGGACACCGGATTTTCTGCGACACGAGGCCCTTAACGCTAGAAATACGGTATGTGTGCTAGTAGTAGTAGTAGTAGGTGGCCATATATATGGCCACCTACTAGCACACATACCGTATTTAAAGCGTTAAGGGCCTCGTGTCGCAGAAAATGCTGTGTCCCGGGTCCCGTGTCTAGCCTTGCGAGCGAAAAATCATTCTAAACCACGCATACCCCACCACGCAGGCCCTCCGCGTAGCGCAATGACGTTACTTAAATAATTAAATTTCTCAAAGTAATATGGGTCAGAAAAATCGCAAAGCATAGGGCTTACGCACAACCTACAGACACGATAGCGTCGGATTGTAATTCGAACATCCGAGAAAACACAGTTTTGTTATGCGGTAACTCAAACACAAACCCATTTTCCATCGTTTCTACCATTCATAAAGCGGCGCGCCCGGTTCCTTGCAACACTATCCAGACGGCGCTCGCCTCCACGCATCCGTGACCCACGCAAGAGGCCGCGTTTCTACCAGAAGCTCGCCTTCGTGCATAGCGTTCGCTGTCAGTGTTTCCCGGTAAACATTTCGGTTGCATAAGCTTCAGTTGCCCGGAAGCTTGAGAAGCGGTCAGGGATCTTTGAATGCTATCGCGTTCTACTCTTAAAGGCGAAGCTTAAGCGTCCTCCAAATTCTTCTTATTCCACTCATTTCCCGAACTCATGACGCACGTCTTGTGAAACGGGTAAACGATCCCAAACACTGCCGATTATGAGCGGCGCGACTCCGCGAATGCTCTATGAATGTCCCTGTAACAACGGAGGAAACCTCACCCCGCACTTTCTTTCACGCTTTTCTCTCTCTCGCCCTTCAGGCATAACATGCTTTATTGCTTCAGGGATAAGAAGCCGTGCTTCTTATCCCTGAAGCAATAAAACGACGGAACTTCTTACCCCCCCCCCCCCCCCCCCCCACACACACACACACACACACACACACACACACACACACACACACGCACACGCACGCACGCACGCACGCACACACACACACACACACACACACACACACACACACACACACACACACACGCACGCACGCACGCACGCACGCACGCACGCACACACGCGCACACACACACACACAGAGATATATATATATCCTGCCACTTATTCACTGTTATGTTAGCCACTTATGTGATCGAGTGCTATGGCCATGAATGCTGGCTCTGGCTAACGCTGTCTGGATTAGTTCTAGTAGACAGACATAAATACCCCAGGAAGTGTATGGGAAAACGACTTTCGTTTCCTTTTATTTGTCATTTCTTTCATTCAACTAAGAGCTACAAATTATTTCTCTTTTGCTGTCCTTGGTGTCATTGTTTGTTGGCTTGTTGTGATATGACTAATAAAAACCGGGCCCCTCAGTCTTCGCGTTCAATATATATATATATATATATATATATATATATGTATTTGAAGAAACTTATATATATATTTGCAGAAATTACGAAAATTGCCTAAGTGTGCTCCTTAGTTCAACTACCTATGCACCGGACCTACAGAACTTTCCCTTGTATTATATATATATACGGTGTTTTTATGTTTCAGTATCATAAACGGCCATTTTTGCAAGCTTTATATACAATAAGGAGGCATACATACATACATACATGCATACATACATACATACATACATACATACATACATACATACATACATACATGCATACATGCATACATACATACATACATACATACATACATACATACATACATACATACATACATACATACATACATGCATACATACATACATGCATGCATACATACATACATACATACATACATACATACATACATACATACATACATACATACATACATACATACATACATATTTACTGCTACTATATATAGCTTCGCACTCAATTTCGCAGCCATTAAATGTGCAAGCGTTTTAAAGAGTGCTCGCGCATGGTCCGCTGAATTTCTTTCCATCCGTCTTTTTTTCTTTTGCATGCCTGTTCCGCTGTCTGTGTAGCAAACGGCACAGCCATAGGGCGCAATTAAGAATATTAATTAGAGGCTTTACGTGGCCGACTGGACTTCTAGCTTGCATCCGCGAGCCAGCGCAATTAGGCGGACGTGGCTCGGTTTAATGACCAGCCCCGGCGACGCCTTGCAGGCGCCAGGGCTGCAAGGCTTCGAGCATTTCAGAGACGAACTTGCAAAGCCCACGTTTCTTTCGCCTTATCTGGCGAGCGTTCGGCTTCGAGCGGCGACGAATGTCGTTGTGCTGTGGAAGATAGTGATCTCGTCGCGAGCACGGTGGTCTGAGTGAGGCTTTATTCACAACGTCTAAGGTAACGCTTGTACCCCGGTACCTGTCTCTGCCGTCGTGGAGCTGGTGTGGTGACACAGAGACACAATGGATGCTTAGCGGAAGCACTCTCGTATCGTGAGGAACAATTATATGGACGCATAGAGAGATATGGGAACGATCATAGACCTGAGAGAAAACAAGACAAGGCCTCTGAATCGCTCGTAGGTTCCGGAGAATAATCTCTCTTTCTTGATTATATATATATATATATATATATATATATATATATATATACGTGCGTGTTATACTTCCGAACGGTGCATATATGTCTTCCAACAGATGCCAGCTTTGTAAACGGCGAGGGTCCTTGCGTGTATTTGCGTGGATGTCCAAATGATATCGCCTAACTTTCCATTCTTCTACAGTTGAGATTTCATTAGCAGTCGCGCGAGGACTTCAGCGCAGAACGATAATTGGTCGAAAAAAAAAAGAAAAAAGAAAGCTAGGCAACAAATGACGCTATCAACAGTGCTTCCCTGTAACGAAGTATAAAGACATTCGTAAGAGGGTCAAATCTCAACACGTCGCTCAGTTTGGGAGGCGTGTTTCGGACAGCAAGAGCGGCCGAAACGAAAATGACTGGCGCGCTAGATGAGCTGAAATGTGAGTATACCTTTAAAAAAAAGGAAAGAAGAAGAAGAAGAAAAAAAAAAGACCCCATGGGTCTCAAAAACGATCCCGGCGCTCGTATAGCCGCCGTCTTTATTAAATTAAAAAAAGAGAGATGGCAGAGCTTGAGCCGCCGCCGTGCGTCCTCAATCTTTAGGTCATCCACCGCTCGAGCAGCCATCAAGACGCGCTCGCATCTACAGCATGCAGCCGTTGTTCTTTTTCTGAGTCTTCAAAGTCAGTTCTTCTTCTCTCGGGGCGACGCTCTCTCTCTCTCTCTCTCTCTCTCTCTCTCTCTCTCTCTGGCATGCTCAGGAATTGCTGCGTGCCGTGACTCCTGCAGACGAGTCTGCAGCAGTCACGACACGTTCGTCAAGCGAGGCTTGGCCTCCCGTTCGCCATCGCCTTCCTCTGCCCGAAACTTCTGGTTGTTCTCGACGTTGTTGTTTCGCGTGTTTGTTTCGACGTCCGAACGCGCGCTCTGTAGTACGCCGTCCGCTTATTTTCGTTCGTCGTCAATTTAGGGGCGTCACCCGAAGACTGACCCTCTCCCTGCCATGTACACGGCCCTTCCACATCGGGTTTCTTCAAATCTGAAGCACAAGGTTGAATGTGCCGCTCCGAGATCAACGAATCGGTTGACGAGATTCGCAAGGTTTATTATGCGTAAAAACTCAAGAAACTAAAATGAAGGATGTGTTCGGAATTGCATGCCCTGTGGATGGGAGGTGAAAACGTGTGGATGCATTAGGCCCGTGATAGGAATTCTGGTCTGTACTTAATCGAACATCCAGCACGCATGAGCGGGCATGTGGGACGTCATGCCCGTCTTGGTGAATAGACGATGTGTTTTTCATAAGTATCGCGCACCGTGTTTTTTTATTTCGTTGCCTACTGAAGTAGGGAGTAGTACACAGCCTTAAGATGTTTCATTCGAAGCCATCGTCTAAAACATAAACAACGTTGAATTTTGGGGGGAGGGGGGGCTCTGTTGTATTGTCTTCATTTATAGTTTATACAAGTATGATATGCAGTAATGCAGCACACACACACACACACACACACACACACACACACATATATATATATATATATATATATATATATATATATATATATATATATATATATATATATATATATATATATATATATATATACACACACACACACACGACGCCTGCGGCAGAAAGGATCACATGCGCTGCCAAGGTTTGTGAGTGCTGGCGCTGGCATTAGTTCTAGTAGTAACACATGAATACCCCGAAGGTGGATGGGAAGAAGGCGCCGCGGTTGTTCAATCGGTAGCTCAATTGGCTCAAGCGCATCGCACGCGTAATGCGAAGACGTGCGATCGTGCCCCACGTGCGGCAAGTTGTTTTTCCATCCACTTTCAATTCCGTTAATGTTTAATTTATTTATTTGAATTAATATCTATATGAATTAGTATTAGAAATAGGATAGGCAAACCAGTTCTGATAATGAAAACAAAAGAAGAAACTTAGGCCAACACAATCATTCTCATGTGAGGACTATACGAATGTTCATTTCTCTCCCCTTTTCTTTTCTAAATCCAATCGTCAAAGCAGAGTTCTAAAATGATAGCGGAACGAGATGTAAACAATGAGCCGGCTTAGCTAACGCGATTTAGCTAACCTGGTGAAGCACTGGGCGCAGGAAGGGTGACAGGGGGGTGGGTGAGGGTCGAAAGGTTAATGGGTAAAGTTTACATTGTCTAACGAGTAAACAGGTTACCTGAAAAATTCAATATTGCGCACTTTGCGCTGTCGACCAGTTTCAATCTAGATGAAAGATTAGAGCCCGAATTTACTACTCACGACGCATTACAGCCATTATAGGCCGATGCGTCAGTAAACTCGAGCCGACTCAAATGCGCGTCACATGGAGAGGAGTTGTTCTTCAGGGGGAGCGCCACCATAATGACGGCGCTTCGAAGCGATGAAGCCGTTCCGCGGTAGCCATCGCAAGAACTGCTACCGTACGTCGCTCCACGTTTCACGGGTGCGCTCACTGCATGCGCAAACTGGTCTACGAGGTGCCCCCCCCCCCCCGCCCCCTTGCTCCGCACCCACGCACAACCACCGAGCGCGCTGGAAGCGGCAGCCGCGGCCGTGGACAACAAAAAGAACATCAACGCTGCGCACAACGCCGCGCAGCAGTAGCGCACAGAAACACAGCCTGCCAGCACCGAGCAGGCACAGCGAGCGAACGACCGGCGTCAAATTCATAAACAGGGCGACGAGCCACACCCAAACTGGAGAACCTATCAAGATCTCACCTCGACCAACGCCCGCACGCCTAGAGCGGCCGCGCGGCATACGAGAGCAGCAGCAACGTCGAGCAGCCCCAGCAGAGAGCGCGCGTTCGGGACAAGAAACAATTTGCCCCCGCCACTAGTGACAAGTCCTGGGTGCAGCCGCTCTCAAAAAAAAAAAAAAAAAAAAAACCTCTAAGAGGCTGCGAACCGCGCATTACGTGGTAGGCCACAAAATCATTCCGGCCACCACTGAGCAGTCGCGGTCAGAAGAGGAAAAGCGAAGCCAGCGAACCCTGCCCTGCCTCTCTCGCTTTTTCTTTTTTTGTCTGTTTTACGAACCCTGCCCGAACAACTGCAGTGCAGAACTCGCTGCGGCATTTTGTGTTTTGCCGATGACGCTACTGAAGTCCATGGGCGCGCTTCTTCGAGAGGGCGATTTGGCCCCAGCCATCCCGACCTTTGCGCAGCGGAGTTCTCCCTTCGGGGCAGAGGTATCTATAAGTGGAAGGAGGAGTCCATCTTTGTCTCAATTTACTCTCCTAATCGCCGCCCGCGGTTGGTTCTCCTTTTACGCACTCGCGAAACGCCAGGCCCAGGCTCCCGCACAGTCCAAGGCTGCGTGGCGGCACGCATGCGACCCCGAGAAGAAATGTCAATGTCGTTAGCAGGCTTCTTCCCCCTCTACCTCTTCGAATCTCCCCTTTCCCCCCTTATTCGTGTTCCTGCAATCGAGCGCGGAGTAATGAATAGGAACGCTCAAATGCCGTTGGTGGCCGCGGTGCAGAGAAGTGGACACGCAACTATTGAGCTCGCGACCCTGCAACGCAGAACGCGCGTCCGTTTTCAAACCGCACAGCCAGCCGCTGCGGCCGCGAGAAACCGAAGTTAAACACTTAATGACAGCTTTTGGCCCGCCACGAATGGGAAACCAGAATTGCCGGGTTCGGCTCTCTCGTTTCCAAAATGGAAGGAAAAAACAACATTACAGAAAGAAGGAACGGACCTAGAGAGACGGTCCCAATTACAATTATGGGCGGGTGACGGAGAGCCCCACCATCGCTATACCACCCGTTGCAGGAGAGCGAAAACGCGAGGAAGATGGCCTGCGCAATTTCGAGTCCTGCCTCCCTCTTTGCTAACCCACCCCCCTCGACCTCCCTCCATTTGCTGCCTCCCTGCAGTACCTTCCTGCAGGGCCCACGACTGTTGGGGTTTCAATCGTCAGACCGCGCCTATGCACGAAAGACCCGCCTCGATATGCAATTCCGCCATCGAGAAGAGCGCGCACGCACGATCTCCGCTCCATCACCGATGTCCGAGGTGATCGCGGCGCCTTGCATACACGAACGGCAGAGGACGTGGAGAGGCCGAGGTTATTCATAATGCGCACCGGGCCATGGAAACAAAACGAGCACGCAACCACGTTTTCGTAAGAAAACGTGAGTACCTTACGAAACTCGGTGTGATTCGAATCGCGTGATGCGAGCACGCAAAATCGGCCGCTTCTCGAGAAGCGTACACGTTCTTCCTGTGTGGTACTGGGTAAATAGTAGAGAAGTCAAAGGTAATTGTAGACGAGTCAAAGGTCGTAAAGGCAGTTTCGCTTAATAACTTGAGAAAAGAATGGACAACATTTATCTCAAATCACTGCGTACATGCACACTTCCGTTAGTTGTCAAAACACATTTGTGCTGTTCCTCGCAGTGGTTCAGTTGTGGTGACGCCATGCTGCTAAACACGAAGGTGCTGCTTTAATTCTCGGCCGCAGAGGGCGCATGCCGATTAAGGCGGAATGCAAAAATTATTCTGTTCTTAGATTTACATACATGTTAAAGAGTCACGTACTAGTCCAAATTATTTCGGAGCTCATTAATACATTTTGTCTGTATAGCTTCAGTGTTGCTTTCGTACAAAGCACCCCTTGAGTGAGTGAGTGAGTGAGTAAGTGAGTGAGTGAGTGAGTGAGTGAGTGAGTGAGTGAGTGAGTGAGTGAGTGAGTGAGTGAGTGAGTGAGTGAGTGAGTGAGTGAGTGAGTCAGTCGGTCGACCAAGAAATCAATCAATCAGCATAATACACGATAAAATAACTAATAAAGACTTATTTGTTACTGCGTCATTTGCGCATTATTAATAACGCATGACGATAATCTTCCCTATGACACCTGTGACAGGAGTCCGAAATCCAATCCGAGTAACCCTCACAGCAAATGATAACGAATTGATACTTCCCTCTGCCCTTATATACAAAAAAAAAAAGGAGGGTCTCCAATCCACGCTGTGAAAGTCGTTGGACAGCAAAGCTGTAAAGGACAAATAGAACTATTTCCCATTGCGACGTAGGCTGAAATTATTCACGTGGCGACATTCGCATGCGCTTTACACATTCACTGCCCTTGGCAAAGCGCCAACTGCGCGTTGCGCACCACGAAGGCGCTGCTCATGTTCCTAAGGTCCACAAGTCTTAACGAAACGTTGTAAATATGTACATTGCGTATGAATGCATGTGCGACTGTGTAGACTCTTTTTATATTTATGTGATCGCTGTGTATGTCATATAGTTATCACCCTGCACTTGGGAGTATAGCATGCCAGGTGATTATTAAAGCTTGTACCGCTCGCTCTATGCACCATCATTTGGGGTCCTGCAAAGTGTTACCAGAAGGAACAACATGTTCGTGTAAGGTGAAAAATGTGTGTGACGCGACGACGTGGTGTGACGAATAGCAGCGAAGACACGGCGATGGCATGACGACTTATTTGTTGCACTTCTCCGGCCAAGAAACATTACGTGTTCCGTTAAGAGCTGGGTCGACGATACGGCGTTGACAATTCATGCGTTCTAGCCTGCGTCTATCCATGGCCTAATGGAAGAATTCACGCTGCCCTTGTCCTTGATTTTAATGCGAATAACATTCTTGGAATTGTCAGGCCAGCATTTCTTTTTTTTCGGCTCTCAACCTAGCTAACCGTTTTCATGAGCCGATCCCGAAGATAGTGGTCTAAAAATGTGGGCCGATCCCGAAGGCTGTGCCCGGGAATTTATCCGGTCCTGGGCAGATTTTTCTCAAGCAGTACAGCCGACGTTTTAGTGCATGGCGCCAGGAATGCCCACGGAGAGAGACGGGTTAATTCTCAGTGTTCGCACACTCTGGAGCGCCACGCATCTCGGAGGTCATTCCGGGACTTCGCGGGCGCGCCGCTAGTTGGCACAGGGCGTGCAGAGGGCAGTGCAAGAGAGGAACCAGGCTTTAATACACGCCTCATACATGACGCGTTTAGACTATTCGCACACTTGAACCACACGCTGGTCTCGTTCACCCCTCTGTCATTCCTTTCTTTGCTTTCATAGTTATCGTATGAGTTCTGCCCGAATTTTTAAAGCATATTGTTGCTATGTGTTTTGAGTCGTGATGCACGTACTAATCGTCTGAAAGCGCTGTAGTTATCTTTGGCACGACAGAAGTATGACGTATTAGGAAGCGCGTGACCGTGATTAATGCAGGTGTCGATATTCGCCCAATTCGTTCATATTTCCGAACACTTATCGAAATATTTCTTCAAATTTGTAGACCGCAAAAGAAGAAAGAAAATGTGCCAGTCAGTTTTGTGCCTGAGAGAATTTCAATACCTCTGCGTCGGCCAAGGATTCGCTGGCATTATTGATATCAAAATAGGCACGAATTCAGTTGGCATTGTCCAGAATACTGAAGCTGTCAATTCTTGGCAGCAAGAAGCTTCCGCATTTTGACATTATAGCATCGGTGCTCAACAGATCCTCATACACTCGATACAACGATCTGTGAATGCTCAGAGCCGTAAGCCTGTACGCGGAGTGTGATGTATAGGAACACAAAGCCTAATGCCAATATAGGCCCAGCATTGGCTAATAACGGCCGCGAATTGTGATCTTTGAAAACGAATCGAATAGTACCAGAAGCGACACGAATCGAATATCGAATACTTTTCCAATAGTTTTCGAAGAATGAATAGCCGTTATTACAACTAATATAAAACGACTTTCACATCCCAATAATCCGAAGTTAGCAAGTTTCTATCACTACATCGTACGTTATGAAGCGTTGTTTATTACAAGCACAAATGAAGCACTAGGAGCAGACAAGTAGTATCTCCGCATGCACAGGGCTCTTCAAAGAGCGCTAATGATCGCTGAACCGCCTGTAAAGTATGGCTACGTAAATGACGTAGCCTGCTCCACTACGCAAATTTTCATGTCCTATGTCTAATACTATGCCAACGGGGGGGGGGGGGGGGGGGGGGGGGGGCGTAACATTTATCGCACCTTTGCTCCGATTTTTCTTTTATTGATATGATATAAGGAGGTGTTGACGCATAATTTAGGGCGCCTGCTAAGCTCTTGAAGGGGTCTATAGCTTACAACACACAGGGTTCAAGATTACATATCAAATAACCTTTTCACGCAAGCACCAGGACTTGTCAAGCAACATTCTCACAGTAACACTATGACGTAAGAAACACATGGTACACAGAATACACAAATTAAATGACTCCACAGTCCTGTAGAAAAAAGTCTCAAAATATACACATGATATAATGTCGCCTAATAACACGATCTCTAGTCAGCGGGTGGTACGTACATCGTGTAAATGTATTATCACATATAGTCACAACAGAACAGTCAACATAACATAATCCACAAACACATGCGTATATACAGCGACACTGGAATGAAAAAAAAACAATAAAAGCGTTAATAACGGCCAATAATGCCGCTGTCTTCAAGAAAAGTTTCTAGTGCTTTAAAGCGCCCTTCTACAAGGACGTTGTTGGCCAAGGACACAAAAGTTTCTTTATACTGAAAGGTCTGCGGCCTAGTGTAGTTAGGGCTGATTTAAGTCGGCGTCTTGGTGTGTCGTGATGTGGGCAGTCTAGAAGGAGGTAATGTATATCTTCGTCTACAAATCCACAATCACATTCGGGGATTTCCGCACGGCCAATTCTTTGTAAGAAATGTTTTGTGTAGGCAGAGCCTAGCCTTAATCCATGAATAAGGGTTCCCGTATTTCTGTCTAATGACAATGGAAATTTGAATTCAATAATCGGATCAATATGATACAAATCCAGTCTCTTAGAATTCTGATCAAACCACGTATTTCTACTCATTTTGAAAGACGTCTGTATAATGCAGCATAATTCATTCTTTGATATTGGGAGCGGAACCACATTATCTTTGAGGTGTACTTGTCGTGCTGCTTCATCGGCTGCTGTGTCACCAGGATTTTTACAATGCCCTGGTATCCACTGGAATGCTATTTCATGCTTCGCTTGGCTTGCCTTTGTGAGGTCTTTAAGTGTTTCGTATATTATGCTATCACTGATTGTTCTTCCTTTTGTTCTGCAGAGTGATGTTAGAGCCGCCTGTGAATCGCGGAAAATTACCCATTCTTGCGCGTCTCTTACTGACAATATAAATTTTATCGCACATAGGATTACGAACAGTTCAGCTGTCGTGGACGAAGTCACACGAGATAACTTAAATAATTTTTGTTTGTTGAGGTGCGGTATGATGAATGCTGAAGTTGAAGAGGTTGCTGTACTGGAGCCATATGTATAGACGCGTCTGTATCCTGAATACCGCATATATATCTGGTAAAGGGCTAGTAGTTGAGCAGCTTGAATGAACATGTCTCCTTTTCTGAATATGCCGTCTACTGCACAATTCGAGTTTTGGAATTGTTAGCAGCCATGGAAGATATTTAACGTCCGAGCTCCAAAATTCATTTCTTGGCAATATATGAAGATTTTCTCGAATTTCGTTATGAACATGACTTCTATCTCGTTTCATTGCGTCTAGAGCCAATGGGTAGTTATCATAACTGAAAACGGTGATTGGCGAGCCTCAGCTATTACAAGACATCTAGAAGTCGCTCGTGAAACTCCTATACATATGCGTAGTCCTCTTGCTAAACGTCTTTGAAGTCGCTCTTCTGACGATCTCATGTTTATTTGGACGAAGGTGACGTTTTTAAATATTCTAAAAACATTCGAAAAATATTCGCATTTACGAATGTTGACTATTCGATTGGAAGATAGAATCTAATAGGACACTATTCGATCCGTTATTCGAAATGTTCAAATATCCGCACATCACTATCATGTAATGGTTTACATTGGCCCAACACTGGCCCAGGATTGACCCTATTTGCAACGCTGTTTGGGATGTGACGTAGTGACAGAGGCTGTGCTGGAGAGCACTACGCAGCTATCTCGGTACGCTTTCAGGGTACAGTTCTGGGTACGCGATCATCGTGCGAATGCAGTAGCCACCTCGCCCAAACCTGCAATTATAAAGACAATTCTGCCACGGCAGCACCGCCGGAACCCCCCCCCCCCCTTCTCTCCTTAATGAACTCAGGAATGCGAGCGCATTCCGTGTAACTCGTGGGGACCCGTTGGTGAAGTACGAAGAACAGCGGAAGAAAAAAATAAAAGAGAGAAAGGGAAAGGAAAGAAAAGGAAAGAGTAATAATAAAAAAAAGGTTTAAAGGAAACACAGGGTCATAAGACCTAAGAGAAGCAACAATGGATGCAGTGCCCTGAGAAACCAAGCCTGCTGAGGAGTCCCGAAATGCTACACGCAGGCGCGCACCTGTGCCGCCTGGAAACAAAGGAAATGCGGCGAGCCGCGCCACGCTTACGCGCGGAGTGTTAACTTCCATCATCCATCTGAGCGGGGCAGCGCGCGAGAAATCCGAGCCGGGAATCGTGAGGCGAGCTTCTCTCGGGCATCAGCCGTCGCTCGTGCACATCCGAGGAGGCCCCCCCACCTCCCCTTCGAAAACGCGCGCAAGAGAGGACTGTGGGAAGGAATGAAAAGAAACCCGCGGACTCCTCCCACCGCCGGCAAAACGTCTCAACGAGCGACGCCTCTCGTTTAGCTCGCTTTGCTATTACCGCGCTGCCTAAACACCGTGTTATTTCGTCTTCACACTGACCGTTTTTTCTCGGGACCGCGTCTACTATTCTTTCTTCCGCCCAACCCCCCATCGAGTTGTATTTTGTTTTTTAAACTCTCGTCTTTCTCTCTTTTTGTTTGAGGTCGGCGCGCGGCTGCTTCGCGTCCAAGGGCACTGAGACAGACGAAAGAAGGGAGCTCCTGAAGCCTGCGTTCGAAAGAGATGCTGCGACGGAGAAAGCACATGGTCGAAGAGCGAGGAAAGAGGGATGCCGAGAAGTGAGAAAGAGCGTCAGGGTTAAGCTGTGTACCCGCGAGGTTTTGTTGTTCGCTCAGTCCGAACGCGTCGAAACAGAGCCGACACAGCCATCTGATCTCCATCCGCTAACCACGCATACCGAAGAAAGCATCAACTAAAACGACGTCGAAGACGGGAAAGCGAGGGGTATCGGGAGCGTTGGAGGGGGGTCGGGGTCGGAGAGGTGTTGCGAACGTCGCTGTGCTTTGCAAACACCCTTCTCGGAGACGAAGCGCGAACGGCTGCAGCAGCCGTTCGCGGGCCGGAACATTGCCAAGCCAGCACGAGAAGCCCGGATTCGTTGTACCAGCGAGTGCGAGCGAAGGAAGCCAAAAGCTCAAATATCGGGCGCACACACACCCGCCGCTGCAAAACCAACAAGACAAGGAAATAAAGAAACGTGCGAAGGCGAGATAAATAATAATAATAATAATAACGAAATGCGCCGCTGCTGTGGCGAGAGAGAGATTGAAAACAAGTGCGAGGGTTCGTGGGTTCGTTTCGAGTCTCTCTTTTTTCATTTATTCCCGAGTGCGAGTACACACACATTCACGTTCCCTCGCAGCCGAAAGCTATGCTCGCGCAGCGGCGCTCTAAATTGCGAGGCTTTCGCGGAATTCGCGCGGTGAGCGATGTTACCAGAAGACGCGCTCGCAGCTTGGCTCGCTGAGCCCGCACGCCGCAAAGAAGAACGTAACGACGTAGAAGGGAGCCAGAGGGTGGGAGGGGTGATAGAAGGGGCGGTCGTCGTCAGTGCAAGTACAATGCCTGTGCCAGTGATTTTGGGTTGCGAAGCTGAGAACGCACCTGAAAACAGGACGGTAATTAGAAAGAGGCGACTGATTGCGTTTTCAGCGCAAGCCAAGCAGTGTGTAATTAAAGTCGCTCGCGCTGATGAATTCCATCGGGCATGGCTAGGCTCGTCTGCGTTCGGATATCGCCTCGCCCCTTCTCCCGATACCCTCCAAGACCCTTATTGAATCGGCCTTTTTTTTCGTCGGCCTTTCCTTCCCTTCTTTCTTGCGCATACTTTTCTTTGGCGCTCGCTTTTCGAAGATGCCCCACTACAATCGAGAAAGAAAAAAAAATTCCCTGGCGTTTCTTCAGCTTTCAGCGTGCCGCTGAGTAAGCCATTTTTGTTTTGGCGTGCGCGCTGGATTTTGTCCATTATACACAGTCGCTTTTGTGCCGCTATAGTTAGCTCGCATGCGAATCTCTTGAAAGAAAGTATAGCACCGGAAGTTGAATGCAGCATGCTATACTTCGCATTTCGCTCTGACGGGGAGATTAGATCTTAGAATTTGATTCTGTTTATCTCGTGGTTATATAGTCTTTCTCCTCATTTGAAGATGCTATAGGGTAATATCTATACGTTCTCCACTGTTTGATTCCTGCATTTTGTGTCATAGTACAGTATAACGATCACCCTGGCAGTGGACATAAGCCTAGTCTGGCGATTATGATAGTACTACTATTAATTGACCGGAAACCAGGACTTATATTCACAAAGATGGTTCCTATATGCTAAAATTGTTCGCAGGAGGAGTGCCATCCACTTGTTATGTTGGATATATATCATTAGCCAAAGCGCCTTGCCAATGAAATACAACACTTAAGAGTGAAAAAGCTTTGCTAATGTGGCATCTGTAGGCCTAAACTTATTGTATAGGCTGAAAAAAAGATAATTAAGAAGTAGCACGAATGCACGCCATTAGCTGAAAGACTTATATCAGTATAGGCCTATATAATTATGATGTGTGCTTTGGTAATTTCCTTTTCAGCTTATGCACAACCAGCCTTGCATTAGGCGCTAACCTCGGGGTTAAATATTTTCAGTGTTTATTTACAGTGGGGGCCTCAGCACCACGATACACTTATTGCCGATCGCAAACGTTATCTTTATGTCAGTTTATTTTGTTTCAAACGAAGTCCAAGAAGAGAAACCCGCCTCTTTCCCCTCTCCCCATGCATCCGCCGTTACCGCCGTAGGCGGTCTATATAAGAGCTCCCAGTGTTACGTTTCCCAAGAACGTCACATGTCCGCTGCCGCCCATCCTCTCGCTCAAGTTTTGACAAGTTTCAAGACTCAGCAACAGCAGCCGAACCCCAGAGCCGGCCGGCTCTGTGTCGTTTCCCTCGCCCGAATTACATGCGTTTTTGTTCTTGTGCGTCTAGCTCGGCCGATACAGTGGGCGAGTTGCCCGTCTCACTTCTATGCTCGCGCTTCTTCGCTCTATGCAGGTGGGCAAGAAGAACTCGTCGTCGAAGAGCGAGGAGGATGTTGAGCCGTTCCTTCTGGGCCTTCGTTAATGCTACACGTACGCGGCGCGATTTCTTTTATAGGCTTTCAAACAAACGCCGCGCTTATACGTGCTCCGAAGCTGCGCGCGCGCTCGAGGCGCGTAGAGCGTTGCCCTCCGGCCACTTCATCATCGGGCCGGACAGAGACGTGCGGACGAAGGGATTCGGTCGAAAGAGAGAGAAAGCGGTGCCAGGGGAGGCCACCAGGGGGCGCGCGGAGGGTATGCAGCAAAGAGCACGCCTCGTCAGAACTTGCCTTTTAATTAGGGCTCGGGACAAGAAGACGCGCATGCAGTGCTGCTGCTGCTGCTTCATGCTCGCGTTTAAGACTCGATCCTAATTCGCCTCTGCTGTTGCGCGCTCCATCGCTCGCCTCTCGCATTCTTTCTCTCGTCTCCTGAGCGCGGCCCTGCGACATGCCTTGACGGCAAATCTCCGCGAGGCCTGTCACTTATACGTACAGCCGCTCTCGCATGCCTCGACATATTGCTGGCCGCGAGAATTTTTTTTTCTTGGACGTTCGGGGAAAAAGAGAGGAAAAGAAGAAACAAGTTGTCTTAAACTGAGATGTTCTCACCAGTAGACGCAGGGCAAAACATAAAATTAAAGCAATAAATAAATAATGAATAAACAATAAAAACAAAAAAGGGAGGTCTGTTCTGATCCGCGCTCTCTTGATTCAGCGGACGACACTTGTAGAGACAAAAGCTGAGCTTCCTTATTTTCTTTTTGGTTAAGATTTAGAAGAGGGGAGCAAATTGACACACATACACATAGAAAGACAGTCGAGGCGGGTGCCCCCTGTTGGCTCCCGTCTTGTCTACTCTTTTCCGTGTGTACATGTACATGTGCCCCTCTACAATAGCTATGTTTCACTGACCAGCCCAATAAACAATTATTCGGCAGTTCATTTCTATGTCATTCCTTCCGTGTCACGTCAGCCGATGCGGCGCTTTCTCAAGGACGATTCACCTCCACTAGGTTTTTGTTCCACTTCGCGATGACGTCGCTCACGCAAGTCACTCTGTTTTCTCTTTTGCATCGGCATGATATGTGCTCTATAAAACCTGTACGCGTATGCCGTTCGGACGGTTTTGAAATATTGTTTCTGAAAGCTTTTGTCGGTGGACATGGGCTTTCCCGGGTTACTACACCTATAGACTGGACTTTAGCGCCCCCGTCTAGGCGAAGTCCTCAATGGTCGCCGTGGCATGATGAAAATGCTGGGATACGGAAGGTTTGGATTGTTGCTGCCAGCAGCGGCTTTGAACCAGCAGGTGTGCAGAGCACAGGGTCGTTGAAATTACAGATGTGCAGGGGAAAACAGAAGGACCCGATTTGTGTTAATCACAACCATACGAAGCCACTAAATAACTAAGTCAAGAAAAACATACGGGAATTTATTTCTATCTTTTTTAGATTGAAATGTAGAAATGATAAGTTAAAGGGAAATGAAAGTGTATTAAAAAACAATGTCCCGCCGGTGAGATCCGAAGCAACAACCTCCGCATTACGCACACCTTAATCGTCACGCGTAAGGCGGGCTCGCACTTTTCACTGCAAAGATAAAAAATAAAAAAAAAATAATGATAAATAAAGAGCGAGAGGGGAACGCATACTTGCCTGCGTATTATCGCACTTAGCCCAAAAGTATGTTCCCTTATTCTCACCCATAGCTTACAGAGCGTTCACTGTTTCACGCGTTGTTTCACTTAGGTTCGTTGTTGAATGCCTGCGTCGACGACTTTATGGGGTCTAATTATGACGGGCACTCATCTAGCTAGGCGAACGTGGGACGTGTATGTGCTCCAAAGCGTCCCACAGAGGCGCCTGGTGCTGTCACGATGTGTACGTGTACCCCATTGTTTCAAGCTTTATTTCAAGGCCGCTTGACGTGTGAAATTTGTGGAAAGGGAATTACGGCATTCGCGTGCGCGTGCGCACACGCGTGCTTTTCTTTATGCTGTGGTTCCTCATTGACGCGTACACACACGCACGCACACACACAGACACATACGCGCAACACTATCTAATAGAGGTTACCGCATGCTTTGAACTCATACTTCTTGTGGCATGCCCATTAGCAACACGAACAATGTCACTTAGGTGCAAATTGAGCTAGTTGGATTGGATTCATACTTATAACAAAACTCAGGGCTAAGATAAGGGACGAAGAAATAAGTGCACGATACAAGCGCTGTGTCGTGTCGGCGATCAGGTCATGCGCTTCTTTCTTTGTTCCTTGTCTTGGCGCCGAGCTTTGTTTTAACCATGCACAATGTCCCATTTTGCATGCTTCACCCGAACATTCAGAGACATACAAGAAACGAGGCTGTGATTAAGTGCTAGGTTGATCCCTCAAAAGCTACTGTATATCCCGTGCACTTCATTGCATCAGTTTGTGAGAGGCTCGTAGAGATTGTAAAGAAAGAAAAAGACGGGCATCGTTCTTCAGTGCAAGAGAGAGAGAGAGAAAAAGCAAGGATAGGAAAGGCAGGGAGGTCAACCAGAAGAGCATCCGGTTTGCTACCCTGCACTGGGGGTGGGGGAAAGGGGAATAGAAAGAGGAAAAGGGTAGAAAGTGAGCACTGAGTGCGTGTGGGCGGGACACTATGCACAGTGCAAACTGTGGGAAACAGAAATTCGGTAGTTGTCCACTATATTCACGTAAAGGATGTCCCGTGGTCTTAAAGGTAGGGACAAGTGTTACTCATGTTCAAGGGATATTTTCTGCGCTCCACAAATTCAGGGGCGTTTGTTCTACTTTGCACAGAAGTGCAGAGGGCACCTCAGTAGGCAGCGGGATGTCCCGCCGGAAGCGTGCAAAGCGTTTTGGCACGTGCAGTTCAGGAGTCGTGTACAAAATTCATCTTTCCTGCGGACATATGTGCATTAAAGAAACCCCCCGTTTCGCCAATGTACGTCTCAGGAAACACCGAAACTCACGAAAGAGCCGGCCATTAGAGAGTTTAGCTTAGGGGACGCAAGCGGCTTGCGTACGCAAGAGCTAGGGGCGACGGTACTACGCATGCGCAGACCCCTACGTCTGGGTCTGCGCATGCGCAGTACCATCGCCCCTAGTTCTTGCGTACGCAAGCCGCTTGCGTCCCCTAAACTAAAACTCTCTATTATCTAATCTTGCGTTCCATGGCAAATCATGCCAGTGCCGTTCATTATTGGAACGTACAGCCGTTCTGTACCTGCACCCTGACCATGACAACGTGAGAAATCTCGCAGACATATCAAATGCCGTTCTATACGCGTGAGCCAGCCAGTCTTGTCACTTCAGGATAAAGTGTTCAACTACACGGATTATCATTGTTGGACATGTGTCTTTGTTGTTTGTTTTAGCTCTCGTGTAATGTCCAGGAATTTTGGACATTACCCCTTCGGCCATGTGTCGAACCTCACTGCAATGCATCAGTGTAACTCAATGGGCAGCATTCTTAAGAAAAATAACATTTCAGTAGATTTGCCGAATTTAGAAAACTTTCAGTTAGCACATTGTCAAAAGCACGTACGGCACTTGTCGTAACTTCCCCGCTCCTTTAAAGCAGGGTGTTAGTCAGGTGTAATATACTGCTTTATCGCAGCGGGGAAGTTACGGCTAAGTTCCGAAATTCGCATATTATTAGAAGAGAGTACTTTCTGGACGTTGCCAACTGAAAGTTATTTAAGTTCGGTTGATCTTTTGAAATATACATATATTTTTGAAACTACTTCCCTATGAGTTGCACTGCTGCATTGCGGTGAAGTTCGACAGATGGCCGAAGGGGGAATGTTTGAGCAATCTATATGTGTATATATTTTTTTCCTTGTGCTCAACAAAAATTCAGTGGTGAGAGAGCGTTTGAATGTGTGTTTTCTTGCTCCGTGCTTCACTGTTCCAGCTTTCTAGCTTCTCAATATTTTTTTTTTCCCGTTCGCCATAGGATCAGACACCGCCATGTTACCGTGATCACAGGGATCGGCCAGTCGACGCGATCGATGATAAGAAATGACTCCTAAATGATGTGAGTCAACCGTATGCTTCGTAAGCATTATTTTGGTCGAGCTCTATTTATTTATTATCATCCATTCATACGAGTGGCCCATCTTGGTGATTGCGGGGCCGATATCATATATCTTAGTCGCGAGCCAATTACATAATAGACAATGGATTGGCGTTTTGCGAAATACAGCCTCTGTTTTGAAACCTGTGCGGCAAATAGCGTGGCTCCACGCTGTAAGCCTCTGGGTTTTTTTGCACATGAACCCGTTTACTCTTTATTTATTTTTCTCTTTCTTTATTGATTGATGAGCCCGTTGAACAGGCTGGTCAAGCTGCACGATGCTGACTTAAACTGCTTCAACTGTTAAAGAGAAAGCAAAGAAATCAACGAGACGAGCTTACCTTACGGTTTTTTTTTATTACGGCACATATAGTTCGAGTCGGTTTGAAGTGCACAGCATTCATCGGTGGCTAAACTGGCGTACGTCAGACAACGGGTCTCAAGTTACATATGAACCGTAGTTAGACTATATCAGGGACGCAGACATATTGAAAGTGTACTAAAGATCTCACCGTGTTGTTTCACGAGCGGCACTAAAGTACGGAAGTTTCTGGCCTCAGCGTCACATATTGGCGTTTGACTATATATGTCCTTCCTGCTAAGAAGAACTGGTCTAGTTTTCTTGAACAGCAGCCGGCATAAGTTCGTGAAAACCATCACTAAACTCGATGACCAACCCAAATTCAATACAAGCTCCACCCGCAATACCGTAATGCACCTGCCCCTTGCGTCTCGGCGTTTGAAAGCGCTTGTAGCTTTCAGAGACGCCAATATTGAAAGGTGTGCGCCTCCTGATGTTACCGAAATGAGCGAACGTAATAGGCTGCTCAGCTGTACAAATTCTTCTCGAGTTGGACAGCGGTCCATTCGCCTTAGAGCTGAAAGCTAGTTGGCATTGAATAATTCTTGAACTGCAACGGACACCAAAGACGAGAGACACGTTCAATGATTAGGCGCTGATCTGCCCATGCCCATTATAACCAACTGTTGTATTTATGCATGATCGTCTTCCCGAAATAAACTGAGTGGCAAATCAGTGCATGCGTGTTCCCTCTTTATGTGTCATTCACCTTTCGTGCATGCTACAGTTAAAACATGGAACGTGTACTTATTGTCATTGCATTCTGCAACTATCACCGAGAAGAAAGAATAGTCAATTCGGAAACGGGCAGCACAATACTATACGTTTGTTTAGATCGGAATGGACGTCAGGGACTGCTTGACCGAACACGCGGCTGCAAGCCGCAAGCAACCTAGGAATCGCCGCATTTTAGCCATCCGCTGGTTTTCAAAGCCACATGGTGTAGCAGAGCTGTGTCTGGCTAAGAGAAGAATCTTCAGACCATGAGGTGACGCATAGGATGTGTGCAGTGCTTTATAACGCTTGAGGGTTCAACATCAACCCGATTTTGAGTACGCGACAATGACCTATATATGCAACATACCCCTCCAAGAAGCAGGAGCATCAACGCCGTACAGGAGCTTACATCAGTATATATACACCGTGCCAGCCGAATTTAGGTACGGACCCCAAGTTTTGGACTCCTTCCTGGGACGACAACGACCACAACGGGAGGTATATATGGAGGGTACAGCACCAGCCCACTACCCACTGCTGAAACCGCTATAGTGCCAAGGTCCTTCCGCGGCGACCAAAATTTGAAGACGTGGAAGACTGCTCTGCTACACCGTGTGGAATTGTGATACGCACGTGTATAATATACGGTCGCTTCGGAAACTGGAGGGAACGAGAGACAGTTCAACAGCACGCACGGACACTCGGCGGCGTCGGCGGAGGCAGTACAGTGCACGCCAGTGTACGTACAACACGGTGCACGGCGTTCTTGTGTTCCACAGTTCCCGCGCCGCCTTCGCTCGAGCGGCGCTCGACAATTAATCTTTCTCGAGAAAAGGGGCGGGGCATCGCCGCCAAACAAAAGAAACACACGAGCAGCAACGCGCGTTCTCTCTCCGGTTGCCGAGTGTTGTCTTAACTCGCAGACCTACACGTGTGTGCGCGGCCGGCCGGACGGCCGCGTACAGAGAACTATACACAGCGCCAATGCTGCCGCCTCTGCTCGCGCTGCCACGCTCCTATAGGAATGTCGTCGTTTCTCGGCTGCTGCTGTTGCTTCTTCTTCTTCTGCGGACCTGTTAATTACCGGTCCTGCTTGAGCTACGGAGCGCTCTGTGAGCAGGCTGGCCAAAAGAAAGAAAGGAAGAAGCAGCGAGAGAGAGAGAGCATTAAGTGGCAACCATCACAGCGCTCTTTATGCGCCCGACGTTCCTCTGCGAGATAAGCTGGTAATTAAAGGTGGGACTGGACCGTAGGATGCTTTTTCCCGGGCACCGATGGACGAGCCGAAGGCAGTGCGCGCGGGCCACTTGTGTCTGCATGCACTGGCCGGAGCGAACGACTCTGAAATAAGCGACTCTCTATGCGCAGGGAAGGAAAAAGAAATAAATTAAGCGAGTGGTCTTCTCCGACAGGGTCTGAGCGGCCGGCGGAGTCGTCTATGGTGCGATGACCACGGCTGTCTCTCCGGTTCGGGAGGAGGAGACATTGGGTCAGGACACGGTCGTCTTCGTGGAATGCGCGCGAACAATGATGCGTGTGCCAAAGCGCACAAGTGTAAGGTTTTCTTTCTTATTGTTGTTACTTGTTGCTTTACTCGGTGGGCGTCGCTTTAGTGCAACGCGCTTACTTACCATATCGCTCTATCCTCCTTGCAGCCGAGGCAGTGGCTTGGAGGTAGCGGATGAAGTTCGCGAGTAATGACGGGGAGGCTCTTCTAGACGTGCGCTTAAAGTGCGTTGCCACGCGAAAAATAAACGTCAGAGAACATGTTTCGCACTTTGTCTCTTTCTCAATTACGCGTGGTCCGTAGCAAAATGCGATGTTAACTCTATGATGTTATTCGCTGTCGACAAAAATGGCCGGATTTCCCTGCGAACGAATGTGTGGTTAACTGCAAGGGGCTAGCGTAATTACCCACGTTTCTCTCCGTCTTTTCTCTCTCGTGATTCACTTCCTTTTCTTTGTATCTCCTTGGGGATCGTTAGGTGGATAGCTATAATTGTGGAGAGAAGGGAAGTATTAAGGGTGGTGGCCGGGCTTTATTATTTTTGTGCTCTCCATCTAACGCGCTCTCACGATGCTTTAGCAGCTTTACGTGTAATAATGTAAGTGGAGGTATAACAACGTGCTTTGGAATGAAATTCAGTGCTCTGGATTATTTGACCACCCGGGGTTATTTAATTTTCCACCTAAGCTTGAAACAGAAGTGTTCTTGCATTTAGCCTTCATCAATATGTGGCCGCCGCCGTGGGGAATTTAGCCCGCAACCTAGTGTTCAGCAGGGCAACGCCATTTCCACTCGACCACCGTAGCGGGGTAACACATGAACTCTTACTCAAGTGTTTTCTCGTACGCCCACCCTTACTTTAACCTTCGTTCAGCGTTTTTTACTTGCGTTATAGTTTGTTGTACTCAGTATTTGCGCCGCTTCATTGGGCTTCTTGTCTGAAACCTCTTGTGTCATATGTGCCTCCGAGGTGTGTGATCACGCGAAATTTCACTTGCGATAGCTGGTTTTAGTTGGTGCTTGAACTGCTTCGCCTCATGTAGTCTGTAGACTACACATGACTGTGTATCATACGCCTCGTCCCACAAAAAGCAAAAAAAAATAAATTCCACTCTGGGAAGGTGGATGACCAGCGAAGCTGTGTAGCACATGGCAAAGCAGTGACATAATTTTGAACAGAGGTATACATACACATGTATTGTATTGATTGGTGGTCATCGTGACGAAAGGCACGGTCACACATTTATTTATATACATCCGCGTTCATTCGTGTCATACATTCGTTATATAGACCGTTTCATCGGGCGAGGAGGATAGGGCGCGCGGAGAGCCTTTCCTCCTCTGTGCTGTCGCGTGCTGCGAAACGATTTCGAGATGTTTTAGATCTTACTTTGTGAAATTAGCGCCACGTCCGTTCATATAAGGTGGTCAGGGAAGCCTTCCGGTGCATCGGTAGCTACTGTAGGCAGAAATATGTCTTGGGGGCGCAAAAATGTGACGCTCATAATCAGTCGCGGTGTACGCGCATTATCAGTCGCGGTGCGTGTATGTGTTGTTTACTATATTGCTTATATCGATTTTAATTCAACAAAGAAAACCGGCGTCTCTGTATTACCAGCATTAAATGGTAAATCAGCTCACTGTCTGATCGATTGGCGTTGGGAGTAAAACATAAAACATAAGAGCGCATGCTCGTGCACAACCAACCTAAGACAACCACGAAACATCTGAGCGGCAGGCGCTATCGAATATTTGTGATACACTGGCATCGTTCTCACGCATTTCAAGTCTAGTATGCTTGAAATTACCATATGTCTACGTTAGCCTTGCTGCATGAGGCCCATGGCGCTGCTCAACACAGCGATCCCTGCGGTTGGTGAGCCAGCACGATACATATATAAGCTGTGTGCTTCGGCATTGCCTTTTTGGCCTGTATACAGCCATAATATATGAGACGGTTCGCATAAGAAGAATGCGATGGCTATTTTTGAGCGCAAAATTTCTATAATAGGTGTGAGTGCGCCGTAGAGAATTGAACGAACACAATTGACCGAAAAAAAATTCGGTTATCATCCTCTTTCTCTAAAAAGCAAGAGAAAACGGGCTAACGCCGCACAACATTAATAAATATATAACCGCTGATGCCGTATACTTGGACCATGCGCTATATAGAACAAATATATCTGTAATCCAGCACCTACTATATATTTAGGACGCTCGCGCAGTTCGTAAACGGTCGCTTTGCTCTTCAAGCTTAATTCAGACTGTAAGGTATGCTGCTATTACTAGCCAAAACTATTTTATTCATGGGTGGAAACCTCGTCCATCCAACCAAGTAATCACGCAATGTAACCTGCAGCGAACAGTTTGAACGCTTGTCAAAGTATAACAGCACAGCTCCTGTCGTAGCAGAACGGTACCCACGCTGTTACGATCGTCGCGTATGTTTCATGGCTCCTAAACAGCAGCTTAGAAATAGAGGATAATACTACAATAAGGTCAGATTAGTGATTGGAACATTCAGAAATGCACAATTGATCTCCGAGGCTGATTGTAGGCTCAAATATGCGGGCACACATCGCGCTGCGTGTTCCGTCCACCTCAACGCCAGCATAAATTCCGGCCATGACGCCTTAAACCACTTCAGCACGTATCACAGAACCGTTTACCACGTAGAAGACGCACGTCATACTAAACAGACCGCACGACCGCGAAAACAAACGCCAGAACCTACCGCCGAGCGTACACCTGCCATGCAAAAGACCGCTTTCACCCAAGCTAGTATGGCGCTGCTCACAGGCGGCACCACTGCGTTAACAATATGGCGGCGCCTACGAAAAAACGGTCTATACATTCGTTATATACATTCACGTTTTCATTTCGCAATATATTGAGGCAAAGAATTTGAGGCCGCAATCACCGCACCGACTAGCAGTATGCCACTGCCGTCAGCGCCCTTGCAGGAAGGGAGGGTGGGTGGGGGAGGAGGGGTCAGTATGGGAGCGCTAGCATGATGAGCGGCATCGGAGCCAGCTGTGGAAGACGGCGACGACGAAGGCGGGAGCAATAGAGGGAGGCAAGGAATCCTTGTTGTTGTTATTGCTGTTGAGGCAACAACAACAACAACAATTTTAGGCCGAAATCACCACTGCTGAGCATCGCAAGCGACCGCCACACGTTTGTTGTACCCGTGGTTGGTGACCCGACAATGCAAGAGAGAGGAAGCCAGTGAACGGATGCGGGCCACCCCACTGGGCTAGCGTCCCGGCCGGCGTCTCGACCCGCAACCTGATCCGTGCCACCAGGTTTTCGGCGGACCGCCTGCTGGGTGCGAATCGCCGGCGCCTCCGAGAGCGACGAAGGCGTCTGTGCGGATAACGGAGAACTTGGATATTGTGTTTTTTTTCTCTCTCTCTTCCTTTTCTCTTCCCTTCTGTCTGTCTTTTGTGAAATAAACCAACCTCGAGACGGATCCCAGCGAGTGAAGTTCTTTCCTTTGTGACTCCTGCGCGCGCAGTCGACTCCGGGCGGCTTAGTTAACGCGCAGAAAAAGTTCGCAGTCGTTCAAGAGGGGCAGCAATTCCATCGGCGCGAGTATTCATTCAGAACCGCAACCACTGGCAGGGGGCCATTGCCGCCAGGGCCTTCGCAGAGGGAGGGACAGTATAGGAACTCTGGTATGATGAGGGACAACGGAGCCAGCTGTTGAACACTGGGACGACGAACGCGTGAGCAGTGGCACGAGCCATTGCTGATGATGATAGTTTTTAATCACACAGATTTGTTGACGGACACGAAAAATGCACGGAGCCCTAGCTTTAAACAGCTTAGCTGTAAAATAAATAAAAATAAATGACGAAAGACATGCAGAAGTGTGTGCCAAATATCGGAGGTAAAAACCGTCATTTGCCAAAGGCATGTTATATGTCGCTGCAATACAGAATACGCACCACAGGAAACGCGGAGCTTCCCCAAGTCACGTAGAGTGTCTGTGCTTTACTACAGCACAAGTTTACAATTACAATTACAGTTTACTATTACAAGCAAAAAAGGCGAATCTACCCGCCTCCAAACGCAAGCCTCACGCGAGCGCAAGCCTCGATCCTGCGTCGAATCCAAACTAAATCGTTCCCCAGCCCACATTGGCTAGCCATAATTACCAACGGGCAATGGAACCCAATATGTCAAAACTGCACAAATCAAACATTGGCTACCCAAAATCACATTCTTTGGGGTTGCGAGGGCTTACCCCCTCCCAGGTCGCTCCTGCCAGCTCCCTCACAACAGACGTGGGAAGAGCTGCTCAGAACGCCGGATGAAAAACTACAAAAAGCTCTCGTTGCCTGGGCCGAAAGGGTCGCTCCTCGTGAGGGGCCATTCTAGGACTCGGGCCTGCCAGATCATAACTTAGCAGAGTCTCAATAAAGTTGTTACCACCACCCACCACAAGTTTGTCAACATGTGTCTGCAGTACCAACTGATTTGCAAGAGCAGGCACGTCATACATACATACATACATACATACATACATACATACATACATACATACGTACATACATACATACATACATACATACATACATACATACATACATACATACATACATACATACATACATACATACATACATACATACATACATACTTATCAGCCACTGTATTCTTGCCACCACATTGGCTATGAATAAATTTTCCACAATATTCCGCACGAAGTGTTGTTACAGAAAAACAATGACGGTGCGTCTAGGCAGCCATTAAGATATGAATTCATACACTTAGTCAAGCGCTTGATGGTGCTCCCCTCTTATCTCATATACCAGCCGTTAGTTAGTCCTGTGATATAAGGCAAATTTCAAACTCTGAAGGATGCCTTAGAGTCGCAAAATATGACCCATTTACGAGGTTTCTCTTGCAGGAAGTATTTCACAGCCGCACGCAGGGTAGCAAGCTCTGCCGCCGTTGATGTTGTCATTTGCGATAGTTTGAATGGGATTGTATGTACATAAAGTAGCCTGAATAACGACACCTGTAGAGCTGATAGATGAGACTGACCTTTCCGTATAGATGTGTATTCAGCCTTCGTAAGTCTCGTTCAGTAACAGCAACGTGATTTGTTTCAATGCTATTTTTGGGTGATTGACCTTCTTCGTTGCACCCGGATTAATTAGGCATACCTGAGGCTGTTGGAAACACCACAATGAAAATGAATGCCTTGTTGCTTGTATGCATCCCAATGGAAGAAAGCCTTGACGGGTGGCTATAACTTCCGAAAATGTGACACAAGGTCTCTGCGAGGGCAGGAGGGCCATGTGGTGATCGAGTACGCAGAAAAAGATTACGAATGTGCGCCCTGACCCAATCCAAAATGACGTATGTTTGGATAGGAGGATATTGGCGAGCCCGATTGTTGCAGACATTGAAGCACAATGATCAAGTCTCAAATACGTGCGCAGTGCTTGGCTCTGTAGGCTCTCCAATGAGCGAACATATTACTTGCATGTGTTGGACAGCACTGGAAGGGTTTGGCGTAGAAACTCTAGATATAGAGCTCTGTGTAACTTAAGCATGGAAAGTATATGTAGATGTTCCCCGCGTTTTCCCGCATATGAATCTCGGTACATGAGCAATCAACGACGTTCTCTTTTCAGATAGGCGCAATGGGGGCTCGACGAAATATTTTTGTCGATTATTACACCCAAGAATCGAAGTTTTTTTTTCATATGCGATAACGTGCCCATTATTGGGACTGGGTATGGCATACATCTTGATCTGAGTCCTTTAACGCGAATAAGACTGGACGCAAGAAGACACACAGGACACACACGGCGTCGTGTGTGTTCTGCATGCCTTCTTGTATCCAGTCTTATTCGCGTTAAAGAAACTCAGACAGACGTGGATATGGGTATGGTGTCTCTCTGCAGGTATGGCGTCATGCTTTTGCGTATGAAGGCGATCAACGCGCATTTGTCGGTGCATACAGTCAAGCCTTAAGTTCGAATGTATGTTGACATGTCAAGGTTGCTCCCCGCTGCAATCGCGCACGCACCTGAAGGCAAGTAGCCACAGTCGTGCAAATGCAAATGTCATGCATCTACATATATCGAAAGGCTACGGTAAACTCTAAGTCTTCGGCAAAACTTCAGCTAGACCATTGAGGGTCACATTAAACAAAGTGGTGCTTGGTATGCCTCCCTAAGAAACAATGCTTCGCTGTTAAGGAATATCTCGTCTTCATTCGGAACGCACATAGCTCATTTGACTGCGATATCAAGTAAATAAAGATCAAATAGAAAATGAAATTTCAGTAACAGCCAATTCATGTGGCACGAACGTTACAGGCACGCAAATAGTGCAGGCGAAAGTTGTCGGCGTTGAACTAATCCAATCCGCTGCTGACAAGTGTAATTCATGTCTGCAAAAAACGTAGAATATACGCATATACGCATATATACGCATATATACGCATATAAAGTGTGGAACAATATAAATGAGAGCACATTATTGGCGCTCAAGATCATAAACTGTCCTTGTTTTTGCCCTGAAATAACGTACACAAAGGGGCCTGTTATTTAACAGGAAACAAGCATTACTTGCCTATATGCATATGTATTACTTGCTCAAGTATATGTGTAAGGTCGCCATACAAGTATTAATCATAATTCGAGTACCGATTAGGTGTTCGTTTTCAAAGCGACGTACTCTGTGCATTCACGTTACGTCTACGATGTCACTGAAGTGTGCACCACCTGTAAAAATTGACACCTTTATTTTTTATTGGAGATGAAGGTGGCCACTGTTCCGATGCACAAGCTGCCAACTTCCTTTTTCTGAAGTACGCCCCAAGATTTCTTGTTCCAGCCTTACCCCATATTTTGCTAAAGATGTCGTTCTATAAAATTTGGGTGGGCATTGACATCTTCCATGACATGAACCTGAGTATCATTCCTCGAGAATAGCATCTGCTACCTCGCCTTTTTATCGCCCTGCAATGTCGAAGCTGTAGAATGAAATCGCCTTTTAAGTATTTGCTTCGCGAGAAATGGTGGTCAGGCAACAACGAATATAAATGTGGGATCCTTGCCTGCTGATTACTAATCTCTTCACCATGCTTGAACCTATATATTTCTTGAGATACTTATTATGTGCCTGCGCAAGTTGAACTTCAACCCTCTCAATCCAGCCAGCTGTGTGTGTTACATGTACTGAAATATGAGTACATTATGAACAGCCTAAGTGAACTGTCATTATTTTCCAACATTTCGTTTATGTTACATGGAGTAGCCGACGTCATCTCAAAAACGCCTTCATCTCGGTTTGCGCGCATTCAATTAATAAATAATATGTGAACAGAAACAGGCGTAGTTGTTCGTAGTCCGTTGCTCGCCCGCTATCTGTGACACACGTACAATAATTTCAAGCCAACTCGATGACCTGCCAGAGTATTCTGCCTGCGACAGTCCTGAATAAGGACACTAACTGAGGGAACTCAATAGCTCCCAGAATCGCTATTCATATATTGCGCGAACGTTTCGTTTATGTATGTGTTATAGGTAAAACGAGTAGAACCGTTCTTTTCTGCTCTGCCTATAAATGATCCTTGATCAAAACTATATATGCTATACAAATTACTAAAATTAATTTCGATAGTTTAAAGTAGATGAATTTTCTTTTTTGTCGACTTGTCTTTTTCTTCATAAAGTCCACATACTGTCATACCGATAAAAGTTGGTATTATTCGGTCTACTACGGTGCGAAGACTTCTTCATGGGTCGTTTTCTAGAATTCGATTGCCAATAGGCGAAAAATGGCGCAAGGCCTTAAGTCCGCAGGTGGTCTGCAGAATTAAGCCCTTGTTATCTGTAGATTGTCTTATGATCTCGCTGATATGCGTGCCAAAATTTTCCATAGATGTTTCTTGTGGGAAGTAGCTGGCGAAAATACGGGTGTACTTAGCAAGCAAAACATGCAAACACTCTTTTATATTACTGATCGCATAAATTTCGGCCCACTCAGCAATACGATATTAGCATTAAGAAACAAGCGTTTTATTAAATTATTTTCGCCCTGATTTTATCAGGCAGCTCGCTGCTCTTTCGATGACCAAATCTAAATGGCAAGCTGAAGCATGCTAAGCGCTATGATGTCGTTGTCAGACTGTTTCTTTTTCAAGGCATATCGGAAATGAAAGTGTTACCCTTACAATTGATCTTCGCATCTCTCACATATTAATCACTGGCCGCGAACAGTTATAAGATTACCTCTGCTCTCAGTAGACATACATCTGCAACCATCTACATAAAGAGGTTTCGAATTAGAGCATTAGGATGGAGGCATTAAATAAATATACATTATGCGTGTTTTTGAGGGAGTAAACTGTCTATATCATCATACATCCGGATAGATTATCTTCATTGTATTTGGGCAGAAGCAACAGAACGTAGTCCATCGCAAGAGCCACTTGCTTCTGTGGGGACTATAAGGAGAACGCTCTCGAAAATGTAGTTAAATACGAGGTGAGCACTTACGCAAATGGATTTGCCGGCACTCCTTTGGATCTCATTATTTATGCACTCTAAAATACAGTGTAGTGCTGGGGGCTCCTTTATGCGGGAGTAAATGTTTGTCCCGCGCTTAGTGTTGTTTTCCGGAGTTCTGGTAACCCCGTGTGTTGGGCGCACGTTTATTTGTGGGAGAGCTCCGAGCTTTTGCGCGGGAGCTTATATTGGCCGAATTAAATTTGGCGAATATTACAGACCAACTCCTTTTGCTCCCTAGATCTCCGGCTAAAGCCCCACTTTCCGCACGGCTTAGCACGCGTCATGACGTAACTCTCATTTGCCGTCTATATGATTTGGAGTAGCATTCACAAATGCCCACTCGTTCCTCGTCGGAATAGCGAGAAATGCCGAACGGAAAGTTCGTGGATGCAAAGTGGCAATTACCCACTTTCTGACATCGTTACCGTGGAAAAAAAAAAGTAGAAAATCACAACCGTCCCCTCATGGGAAACAGAATTCGTTGGTCCCAGTCTACGTCGATCAGCTCGACTCATTCTAAAGGAACGCGCGTGCGCGTGTTTGTGTTTATTAAAGCATCGGGACTGCACGAAGGACTGTGTTCGTTGTCAGGCGCCTTCCTCGTTCTTGTGCGAACATGTTCTTTTATATCTTCTCTTCGTGTCTCCTTCTATTTTCCGCTTTTCTTTTATTTACCCCATGCAGAGTATTACGCAGCCGGCCAGTTACCCTGCTTAACCTCTCTGCCTTTGATCTCTTACTTTTTTTCTTTCTCTCTCTACTCTGTTCGGGCAGAATAAGAGTGAACGTACTTCGCCGTGGAGAACGCGAGCTTTCGAAAATGAAGTCAAACATGTTGACACACTTACTCAAGCAGCAATACTCGAGCAAAATAATCTTCGGACTTGCGGAAGTGAGCGACACAAAAACGTCGGTGATCGCTGCGCCACCAAAGCTTGAGAGTTTTGAATTCAACCCTTCCAGGACAAACGAAAACCGGTATTTTCTTTTTTTTTAATGTTATTTTTCCTTCGCCAGTGCAAACCAACGCGAATCTCACGGTTTATGAAAGCCGAGGCAGCGTTGAAGGAGAAAGTTGAGGAGAAGTGACTCGCAGGCGTCGTGCGGGTGCCCGCGGTGGCCGGCTCGTGCCGTCCGGGTTCGCGCTTGCTTGCCTTGCCTGTCTGCATGCATGAACAATGCACGAGGAGAGGCATCGCATGGCGCGGCGCCACAGCGCATGGCACGCCATCAGCACCGAGTGACGCGCTCGCGCGCGCTGCGGCAACCGAATCACGTGAGAATGTTAATGAGTCGCGCATGCGTCCTGCAGCGTGCTCTCCCCCCCCCCCCCCTTACCCCCCTCCCCACCCGCAACCACTATAGCTGGGCTGTTCCGAAGCGAGCGATTCGATCATTAGTGCTAATGACTTTTGCTCGGGAAAATGTTTCGTTCGCCCGCAAACCGCGTTGGTGTCAGGCACCGAGGGTTGACGCCCTCCGCACAAAACTCCACCCTGCCACTGGCAGACGTGTGTATACGTACGGCGGGCCGGATTAAAGATGAATTAAAAAACCGACGCCGGTGATATTGCGAATCATAATCAGTGTGTTGTCTGCAGGTACAACGAAAGGAATATAGACCCCCAATCCGGAATCCTCTTCGTCGTTCGTGCACATATGGCTTTCTGTATTTCTGTTTTTTTTTTGTGCTTCGATGTGCGCCCTTAATGAACCTTTGACATGACTTGGCGAGAAGGGTACCTTTTGACGTCATTGTTACTTAACACGGCATTTTTGTCTCTTTTAACCCGTGATTGCCAGATATATAATGTCGACGTTCTGCGTCCTCTTGAATTTATGCGCCATAATTTGATGCGCTCGTGCCACTTGAACTTCTCGAATTGTTAGCAGACTAACGCTTACGAGCTGACTAAATATTTTCCATGGCAGGCTCAGATTGGTCATTTATTTATTGTTTTTACTTTACGAACGTCGACACATACTGATGTGACGTTAAACTAAGAAACTTGATTTGAATATCGACAGCTTTTTTTTTTTTTTGCTTGCCAGAAACATAGCATAGGATGCCTTTGTTTATATACACGCTTTCTGTTACATATATAAATGAATTTTATGAGCTACTGTCTTTGTATGAGGGAAATTGAATCGAATAACACACACACACACACATATATATATATATATATATATATATATATATATATATATATATATATATATATATACGAAACTGAAGAACAGGCTTATCGCGAGAGTGCTGGAGTTTGTACAACATTCTCATATAGATTGAGTTCGCTGCATTATACACTTCGACTCTCCATTCAACAAGCACACCGGCGTCGTAACATAGCAGCATGCGGCACGGAATAGTCTGGGGTAAGGAGAGAGAAAACAAGGATAGGAAAGGCAGGCAGGTCAACCAGAACAGCATCCGGTTTGCTACCCTACACTGGGGGTGGGGGAAAGGGGAATAGAAAGAGGAAGAAAGGGAGAGAGTAAGCACTGAGTGCGTATGGGAGGGACACCATACACAAGGACACTATAAACGGTCTCTTAAGCCGGTGCACTTCAAGTACTGCACTAGTGCACGAATCGCTTTTCGAGCCAGTGACGGGTGTGGCCACGGTCCGAGTATCTTTGACTCGGTCAACGGTCTCGAGTCCAGTCTGCGTAAAGTTGCCCGCAGAGAGAGGCGTTGGACATCGTAGCGAGGGCAGGTACACAGTAGGTGCTCGATGGTCTCCTCGCACCCACAGGAGTCGCACATCGGGCTCTCGGCCATTCCCATACGGTAGGAGTATGCGTTCGTGAACGCCACTCCCAGCCACAAGCGACACAACAAGGTTGTTTCGCCGCGGGAAAGGCTAGATGGCAGTTGTAGCCGTAGCGTGGGGTCCAGTTTACGTAATCTGCAATTGAAGGCACTTGAAATCCAGAGATCTTGTGACTTCTTGTGTGCAAGTAGGCGAAGTTCTCTGGCAGCGTCCGACCTCGCCAAAGGTGTTGGACACGTCTTGGTATCTTCGTGGGCACACCGGGCAGCCTTGTCAGCTAGGTTGTTGCCGACGATGCCACAGTGAGCAGGGATCCATTGAAATATAATGTGGTGTCCTCTTTCCAGAGCATGGTGGTGCACTTCCCTGATGTCAGATATCATCTGCTCGTAAGTTCTGTGACGTAATGCAGACTTGATGCTGTGCAGGGCTGCCTTAGAGTCACAAAATACGACTCATTTCTCTGTTGGTTCTTCGGTGATGTACATCATAGCGGCATGGAGAGCTGCAAGTTCTGCCGATGTAGATGTAGTCGTGTGCGACAATTCGAATTTAACTGTAACGTTCTTGGCTGGAACGACGAATGCGGCAGTTGAGCTGGTAGGTGAGGTCGAACCATCGGTATATATATGTATGCGGTCATGATACGTCTGGTGCAGTAATAGGAGCGTAAGTTGCTTCAGAGCCGGCGATGGATGATTGGACTTTTTTGTAATTCCAGGAATAGCAAAATTCACTTGAGGCTGTCGCAGGCACCACAGGGGAGAGGAAGGCTTCGCCGCCGGTGTAAATGATGCCGGTCTGTACTCACGATGAGCGCTAATCACTCGTGAAAAGGTCGCTTGAGGTCTCTCGGCTGGTAGGAAGGCCAAATGATGGTCGGATATCCTTGACAGATGGCGAATGTGCGCTCTGAGAGAGTCGACAGCTACATGTGTCTGGATTGCATGGTCTCCTACGATGGCGATTGTTGCTGCTGTTGAGGTGCACCGAGGCAGCCCTAAACACGCGCGTAGGGCTTGACCTTGTATGCTCTCCAAGGCCCGAAAGTTCGTCTTGCATGCATTTGACAACACTGGTAGGCTGTAACGTAGGAGTCCGAGATACCCCAGTTTTTCCCGCAGAGAAATTTGAATACCTGAGCAATGGCGACTAACTTCTTCAGATAGACGCAGGGAGGGCTCCACGAGAGGTTGCGGTCAATGATGACGCCCAGAAAGCGATGCGTCTTAACATAGGATACAGCTTGACCATTGATGGAAACAGGGTACAATGACATTTGTTTGTACGTAAAACCAAGTAATGCGCACTTTTCAGTAGGCACACTCAGGCCTTGTTCTCGGAGATAAGACGTCGTCATGGTTGCCGCCCGCTGAAGCCTGGCTCTTAGCTGAGGGCGCGTCACCGCAGAGGCCCAGATGCAAATGTCGTCGGCGTATATTGAGACATGAACTGTCTGCGGTAGGTAATCCGCTAGTCCTACCAGAACGAGGTTGAACAAAATAGGGCTCAACACCCCACCCTGCGGCACACCACGGTAGATGTAATGGTCTGAAATTGGGCCGTCTTCGGTCTGTAAGAAAAACGCCTCTCAGCCAAATAGTCCCGAATCCATTTATATATCCGACCACCAACTCCAACAGCCGCAAGTGAGTTCAGTATGGCCTCATGGGCGACGTTGTCGTATGCTCCTTTTACATATAAAAAAAGTGCCGCAGATAGGCGCTTGAGGCTATTTTGATTTTGGGCCCATGTTACGATGTCAATGACGTCGTCGATGGACGTGCGACCTCGACGAAAGCCTGTCGTGGCGTCCGGATAGATGTTGAATCGTTCTAGGTACCATTCCAAGCGAGCAAAAATCATTCTTTCCATCACTTTGCCGACGCAGCTCGAAAGTGCAATCGGACGATATGATGAGAGCTCAAGCGCAGACTTTCCAGGTTTCAGAATGGGGATCAAGCGGCTCGATTTACATTGTTTAGGAACGACGCCGTTCTGCCAAGACTCACTGTAGTAGTTGAGCAGCTCATCACGTGCGTCATGTCCAAGGTGGCATAGGACAGCATACGTGATGCCATCAGGTCCTGGTGACGAAGAACGCATTCTTCGTCCCTGTTTGTTTGCGCACAAAAAGTTTTGGTATATATTTACCCTTGAATGCTATTTTCACGCAGCGTGAACTGCCTAGCCGCTTAACATCAACAATGACCTCATTATTGGCTGGCTTGATAAGAATCGGCAAATCGTTATTAAGGATGGCGACGTCTACGTCGTAGATAACGCCGGTGACTACGTCAGATCCCAGAGGGATGTAAGAGCGCACCTGAATGCCGTTGAGGTCCGTTACGCTACGTAGAGTGGTCGAAGCAGCCGAATGGTGGACATCAACCGCCAGTAGATTTTTTCGGGTGTTCACTCGAATGTCCGATATTTCATTTGGCACCAGGGCTTCCAGTGACATCGACACAGATTGCCTGTTAAGTAGCTTCACGTTGACGGTGGGAAGCAGGGGCAAAAAATGATGGTATTGGCGTCCGGCCTCTGCGTCTGTCTCACTGTTTGCGTGCTTGACGATGAGGACGTCCTGGTGTTCCTTCTCTTCGCTCTGCGGCTCTGCACAAGCTGGAAGTCGTCATCGGAAGTGTCCTCACTGCTGAGAGAGTAGGCATGGGTGTCCTCGCTGTCGGTGTCGCTTTGCTGACCGATCCGCTTCCTGGAGGCGGCCGCCGCTGACGGCGCCGTCGCCGACAAACGTGCAGGGTCGTCCACTTCCATCACGACCGAGCAGGGAGCGAGGACCAGCGGATGAACTTAGGTTTTCACAGAAATAAACCGGAGCTAGAAAGAACAGCGCTGTATCAAAAGACGTGTTTACTCAAGACCGCTCTTTCGTCTGCATCCTCAAGGGCGCAGACACTTCTTTATTATTTCTTTAACGATAGCAAAACCGCGTCTATCATGTGGCTTGCCGCAGTAGCCAAGGCGTATACTAGACTGGATGGGTTGAAGCCGGCCAAAGAGGGAGAGAGAGAAAGAGGGAGGTTGAAGCCTAACTCACGCGCTCTCTTTACTGGCTGTTAGGTTATAATTTAAAAATGCCGACGAACTGACATAAACGATGTCGACACAGACCTACCGCCGTGCCTCAGTGGCTATTCTATATACTATGTTGCAGAGAAAGCAGAAGAGCGGTAAGGAGAGAAAAAAAGAAGATAGAAAGGTTGAGACGTTATAAAGATGAAATAATATATCGTGCTTAATGAGGAGCGGGGAGGTTGGATGGCGATTATGACGAGAAGGAAAAAATTAGGAGGGGGGGGGGGGGGGAGGATTGTGGGGCACCTCCTGCCTCGAGTGCCGCAACCGTTTCGTTATAAGCTAACACCAGAACTTGCTGTCAAGCTGCACAAACGGCTTTTAGCCAGGAAACTATCGAGATTTCCGAACACGAACCGAATTACAATGAATTGAAATTTTGCTGTACAGGGGGAGCCGGGAGCCATCAACACTCAGGGTTCCCAAGTGGTCTTCCTACCGAGAGGGGAGATCAACTGGGCTGCATCCGCTACAAAACTTATTTTTCTTTAGATGGCCTATATTGTCTATAGATTACTATAGGTGGATGAAACTTTAGTTCCAGTAGAAAACACTTTCAAATTTCTGCAAGCCATAAGAATTGTAAATCATTTTAAGGCGTTTTTACCTGCGTTGACAAACGGAGGAACCTTACAGTTGTCACACTTGACCACCAGCCTTTCTATTCAAGATATATATATATATATATATATATATATATATATATATATATATATATATATATATATATATATATATATATATATATACATATATATATATATATATATATATATATATATATATATATATACATATATATATGCCTATATATATATATATATATATATATATATATATATATATATATATATAGGCAAAGGTCTTTTCGCTTATATATTGTGATCCGCTGCGCAGAGCTGTCGATAAAAAACTACGGCTGGAAGTCCAAATGATGTCTGCAGGAAACACATAGACTTCACAAGCAAACGTATATAATGTGTAAGTAATTTTTTTGGTGAAGGATCTGACTAGGACCGCCGTATACCCGGTATAAGACGCCCATGGTCCATTCTCCCGATCTGCTACCCCACACTGAATAGAAGAAGACACAAGCCACGAAAAAAAAGGGGAAGACTTGTTCGGAGTTTCGTATTAACGTAAACGCCTTAAAAACCGTCTTTTGATACGTAAAGATGATTCAAACTTGTATTGGTGCATCTGCGTGAGCGGCAATATATTTCCTAAATAACAACGATACTATTCCAGTTGAACGATTTCTTCCTATAGTTATGATGTGTATATCGTCATAAAAACATATGAGAGGGGTCAGAGGACTTCTTGCTTAACATTTAATGGAAGCCTCGTTCTTAAGGAGGCTAAAGTTCACCAGGCTTACCCACAGCGCTTAGAAAAAGTACGTCTAAGTCCCCCGACTTCTCCCGTGCCTTATATATCGAGCTTGAACGAACCACTGCACTCATTTCATTTAGGTGTGACATATAAAGAAGAATCCCGGTGCTTTTGCAGGTCTGGCAGCACAGAATTCGTCATAGCCAATTGGTTGCATTGTTGCTTCCAAAGGCAAACACCCAGTTTGTATGTCGATAGTTATCGTATCGATAGCCGTCGTAAACCAAGAAGTCCATAGCGTTCTTTCTTCGTGCGAGCGTTCTTGATAATGCTGGAAATCAAGAATAATTGTTCGTCTAATAAATAGATACAACCCAATGAACGAGAGAGTGCTATATTATTGCTATCGTCTTTACGGTTTATTCTTTCGCCTAATCCAACACCGAGACCCCACCAATATACACTTTGTTCTGCGTGCAGTATTTGATATGAGAATGCAGTCTTGTGCGATTAATACAGCTCACGTTCACAGGTTCTCATGATTCACCGCGGTAACGCAAGTGCTATGGAGTCCTACACTGCTAAACAGATGTCGTGGGTTCGATTATCGAACGCGGCGGCCGCATCTCCATTGTCTTACATGAAGCGCAACATTCGTGTACTTACATTTGGGCGCACGTTAAACAACCCCAGGTTGTAAAAAAGTTTCAGGGGCAATTCACTACGGCGTCTCTCGTAGCTGTAGTGTTGCTCTTTAAATCCTACGAATCGATCTATCAATAGTTTCTCGCGTCCCATTTTCGTTTACGAAGTTCACCGGGCGAGGCCTGCTCGGCAAACCTGTCGTTGCCGTCGGCAACACACTTCACGTGCTCACGAGCTCCGTGCATGCAGTGGGCCCAAGAGAAAAAATATGCATCGTGCATGGACCGGCGCGTGTCTTTTTTGGCCAGCTTTCAGAGCAGATGAAAGATTACGGCCTCACATGAAGAGTGGGCGTGCCTAGAGCGAAGCCGTCAGTGAGCCCTATAGGCGAGTCTGCTGTAGCTTCGGGCATTCAAACTCTGCCAACTTTTGTCGCTCCTGTAGAGCAGGCGTAATCACAAAGTCCCGCCACGTGCTCAAAGTCCGTATACCGCTGCGTTGTTCAGCACTCAGAGAAATGAGGTTGTTCTGTGTCCGAAAAGTATAGCCTGACCTGACGGTTCAATCTGCAGGAGTGTGTTGTTGTATTTAGGGAGGGGGAGAGGGGGGTGAGGGGCGGGGGCGCTTGTGAAAGGTAGCTGAAGCGCCCTGAAGTGACTCGTACACACAGATACGGTGCGCTCACTGATTGACGCGTTTCGCCATAAAACCCCATGGATCACTTTTGTTGATGTGCTCTGTCTGAGGAACTCCGTGCAGTGTGGCGAAAGCTACGGTCGTGTCAGCCGACAAGGAACGATTAGCAAAAGGGCTCGACGAACGTCCACCGCTAATCCTCCTGCCCACGAATGACACGAGTAATATAGAAGGATCACGGAAGGATAATCAGGTGACAGATGAACGGGCCGCACCAAAAGAAATCATTTAAGGAAGGGTATATGTAAATTATTATTATTATTATTATTATTATTATTATTATTATTATTATTATTATTACTATTTGATATGGAAACTAGGAACACGGAAATAAATTTATCTTGCTCTGATTATGGTATGTTCACTCGTTGCAGAGATGTTTCTCAAGAGATGTCTGTTGCCGTCATTCTGCCCTTGAATTGTATAATTTCTAGTACTTGATTTTCTAGCGTTTGTTTCTTGTACCTGTTTATGAATCACGTTCTCCCTAGTACCTGCATTCGACTTGCTTTGGCAACTTCTTCTGTTGCGCTTCGAGATTTGTTTCTCTTTGTTTTCAAATCGGTTTTTGTGTTATAAACCACTCCTGCCTAAGGCCCCATATGAGAGGTCGGCAGCACTCCTGAAATAAATAAATAAATAAATAAATAAATAAATAAATAAATAAATAAATAAATAGATTATTAAAGCTATTATGCTAGCATTTCCCATATGTATAGTCTTTTGGTGGCGCCCCCTAGAGCGAGACTTGTGCACGCAATAAAGAAAGGTAGGGCTGGGCGGGACCTCAGAGCTTCACCGCGAGCAAGTATGGTAGCGCGTCTAAATTCTACATGCTGAGATTGCAACAGTTAGATGACAGTAGATTCAGGACAAAATAATTTTTACCAACCGAGCTGCATCGAAGTGGTGGATGGCAGTCATCATCATCATCATCAGCCTAGTTACGCCCACTGCAGGGCAAAGGCCTCTCCCATACTTCTCCAACTACCCCGGTCATGTACTAATTGTGGCCATCTTGTCCCTGCAAACGTCTTAATGTCATCCGCCCACCTAACTTTCTGCCGCCCCCTACTACGCTTCCCTTCCCTTGGAATCCAGTCCGTAACCTTTAATGACCATCGGTTATCTTCCCTACTCATTACATGTCTGGCGCATGCCCATTTCTTTTTCTTGATTTCAACTAAGATGTCATTTACCCGCGTTTGTTCCCTCACCCAATCTGCTCTTTTCTTATCCCTTAACGTTACACCTATCATTCTTCTTTCGATAGCTCGTTGCGTCGTCCTCAATTTCAGGAGAACCCTTTTCGTAAGCCTCCAGGTTTCTGCCCCGTAGGTGAGTACTGGTAAGACACAGCTGTTATACACTTTCCTCTTGAGGGATAGTGGCAACCTGCTGTTCATGATTTGAGAATGCCTGCCAAACGCACCCCAGCCCATTCTTATTCTTCTGGTTATTTCAGTCTCATGATCCGGATCCGTGGTCACTACCTGCCCTAAGTAGATGTATTCCCTTACCACTTCCAAATCCTCGCTAACTATCGTAAACTGCTGTTCTCTTCCGAGACTGTTAAACATTACTTTAGTTTTCTGTAGATTAATTTTCAGACCCCCCCTTCTGCTTTGCCTCTCCAGGTCAGTGAGCATGCATTGCAGTTGGTCTCCTGAGTTACTAAGCAAGGCAATATCATCAGCGAATCGCAAGTTACTAAGGTATTCTCCATTAAATCTTATCCCCAATTTTTCCCCAATTTTCCCCAATCCAGGTCTCTGAATACCTCCTGTAAACATGCTGTGAATAGCATTGGAGATATCGTATCTCCCTGTCTGACGCCTTTCTTTATATGGATTTTGTTGCTTTCTTTGTGGAGGATTACGGTGGCTGTGGAACCGCTATAGATATCTTCCAGTATCTTCACATATGGCGCATCTACACCCTGATTCCGTAGTGCCCTCATGACTGCTGAGGTTTCGACTGAATCAAATGCTTTTTCGTAATCAATGAAGGCTATATATAAGGGTTGGTTATATTCCGCACATTTCTCTATCACCTGATTGATAGTGTGAATATGGTCTATTGTTGAGTAGCCTTTACGGAATCCTGCCTGGTCCTTTGGTTGAAAGAAGTCTAAGGTATTCCTGATTCTATTTGCGATTACCTTAGTAAATACTTTGTAGGCAACGGACAGTAAGCTGATCGGTCTATAATTTTCCAAGTCTTTGGTGTCCCCTTTCTTATGGATTAGGATTTGTTAGCGTTCTTCCAAGATTCCGGTACGTTCGAGGTCATGAAGCATTGTGTATATAGGGCAGCCAACCTTTCTAGGACAGTGTTCCCACCATCCTTCCACAAATCTGCTGTTACCTGATCCTCCCCAGCTGCCTTCCCCCTTTGCATAGCTCCCAAGGCGTGCTTTACCTCTTCCAGTGTTACTTGTGGGATTTCAAGTTCCTCTAGCCTATTATCTCTCACCTTATCGTCGTGGGTGTTACTGGTACTGTATAAATCTCTATAAAACTCTTCAGGCACTTGAACTATCTCATCCATATTAATAACGATATTGCCGGCTTTGTCTCTTAACGCACACATCTGATTCTTGCCTATTCCTAGTTTCTTCTTCACTGCTTTTAGGCTTCCTCCGTTCCTGAGAGCCTGTTCAATTCTATCCATATTATAGTTCCTTATGTCCGCTGTCTTACGCTTGTTGATTAACTTAGAAAGTTCTGCCAGTTCTATTCTAGCTGTAGGGTTGGAGGCTTTCATACATTGGCGTTTCTTGATCAGATCTTTCGTCTCCTGCGATAGCTTACTGGTTTCCTGTTTAACGGCGTTACCACCGACTTCTATTGCGCACTCCTTAATTACTTGCGCCTTAATTACTTAATTAATTACTTAATTACTTAAGTACGTGCGCGATAATTGCCATTGCGATTATATGTTAACACACTTCATAATATACTAAGCAGTTTTGGAACGCCCCATCTTAATATTTATTTATTAACAAAATTTCACAATTAAACTCTAATAATTGACTTTAGGGGATATGGTGTACATGCAGAACTTATATTAGGCAGTACTTAAAGCATCGCCTTTTGTTGTAAGTACTCTGTTTCGAGAAATAACTGCTCAAAATTTGCAGCAAACGCACCGCTCTTCCAAATAATATGTCACCGTATTGCGGAAAGATGCAGTATGAAAAACTGGCAACTGGAACGCAATGCATTTCGCGACAAATTTTGAGTCCGTGTTTCCCGAAACTTGGGCTAGGTACGAAGTTACAACAAAAGGTTGCGCATCGAGCACTCGCTGACATAATGAAACTATCCAATTACATGCCCACTAGGGTTATTTATTAGAAATTTAATAATGATATTTGGTTGTTAATAGTTACATTGGTGGCTGTTGCGCAAATGCTTATGTCCACCGCAGCTATATATATGAAGGTTGGTTAGTGAAATTATCATTATAACTCAAATTTCCTATTAATTATATTTTGCCAGGCAGACGTCGCAGAAGCAAACGGCGGATCCCCTTCGAACAGGACAGGCTGGCTGCATCTGTAGTGGTGGCATGACTAGCCATTAGCACTCCCTGTGTGGGAAAGCCGTGTTCCAGCAGTCAGAGCCGGGCTTTGCGATAACGCTGAAACCAAGGCGGGTCTCATATGTTTTACCACATGTATGGCTGCGATGATTGCAAACTATTCAGCAGGGACGCTATAACATAAAGCTATCCCAATATGTTTATATTCTATTTCCTTCATTAGTCCTCCGTGATTGGTCAAAAATTTCGAGCCGGGGCCACTTGTCTGTTTGTTACGCTACGTCACGAAAACCGCAAAAACTGTCCTTCTCAAAATCATGTATCCACAATGATTATGCGCGATGAGGCCGAACAAAAGAAAAAAAAATTATTCTCGACCGTACACCGTTGTTGCTGTTTGCGCTCCGCCATTGGGCTAAATTATCGTGTCGTGTCCACTTCACAAAACCGCGCAACTGACCACGCCATACTGACGTGTACACCTTAAAGATGCAATATTATACCGAACAAGACTGTTCTTTTAATAGCCAGAGACTGTGCCTCTCCGATAGGGGAAAAAAAAAGGAAAACGGCTGCCCGCCGATTGCTCTTGCACTAGCTACTCGGAGCAATCACCGAGATTGAATTTCGTTAGTGTATAACGAAAAAATTGCCTGGCATTATTTAAGATTTTTTAGCCTTTCCGGCACGTAAACGACTTCGCACTGGCAAGTCTTCTTCACTGAGGATCCGTTTTCGTATTATTTTCATCATCTCTTTGCCCACCGCCGCGATCGTCGACGAGCCACCGAAAGCGAAGCAAAGGGGAAGCGGACCAATCAGTGAAGCTGGCATGACGCGGTTATTTATTTTCACTGCACTGGCTTAGTCCCGCCGAACCTCTCTCCACTTGTACGTGCTTCTCGCCTCTCATCATCTAACTAGGTAAGAAAAACCTGCCACGATAGGCAATGTGCTTGCGTTGGTGGTTACGCAAATCGAACGTCACGAGATAGGGATAAAATCAGAATAATATAACTTTACATTGTAGTGCCACAGATATACGCAACACATTATGCACGTCAAAATATTCAGATATATATAGGCCCGTTAAAAAAAAAACAAAAAGCTGTGAAGCTAGAATTCTTTGTTTAAAAAAAAAGATCCAGCCAAACCTGATGTCGGACATATGATTAGTGAACGTGGCCTACCAATAATAAAGAGCCCTTACGAACGAAAAGCTTTGCAAATTTTGGCCATGACGAGCGCTAAAAGGGCAGGGACAGACGAGGCATACGACAATGCATGGCGCTAACTTACTGAGGTAAGAATATCTTCCTGTGATTGGCTTGCCATTCATGGAACGAATGCGCGTACGCGCCAAAGTTTTATCAGTGCAGCGTCGTAGGTAAAGCCAAGAGAGACTAACCAACACTTGGGATCACCGAATAAAAAAATATACAATATTTAGCAGACAAGTGTGTGAGCACTGCATCCTTGTCATTCACAAAAATTTATTACGCTAAAATGTTCGCAAGAGCGGAAGCTTGCTTTCCTTTTTAAGGAATTGAGGTTATGTGGCAGATTCAACGCCACTTATTTCATGGTTTTTTTGGACAGAACTGTAAGGTTCAGTCTGGTGATCCTGGCTGTGATGTGCTTGAACCGTTTGTTGAAATTCGAGTTAAAAAGAAAATTGAGGAGAACAGCCACCTAGGGCGCTATAACACAGTCAGATTACAGGTGTAGGTAAACGGGTGAAACATTATTGTGAGATAATGGCCTGACCGATGAAGTGAATCGAAGCAAATTGACTTATTGGACTGTGATACTAACCTTATGATATATGGTGGCAGAAGTTTGGATGCAAGAGAGTTGCGATGGAGAAACGTTTTGAGAGCTTCCATTCATAGTACTAACTGTTATAGTAAATTGTATGTGACGCCGTAATTTTCATAAATTCCCTGAAGCTCAGAATCTTTTTTTTTTTTTTCTGACAACGAATTTAGCAATAAACTAAATTCGCTAAATATTAGGAATCTCGGAACGTATATTCGTAAATGGGTACAAGTTAATTGAGCTCAATTTAGTCTTTTGTCTCGACCGATTTGAAACACCGGGCCAGCTAAAACATTTTACTACCAGGGACGCGCTAAGCTGCTCCGTTTCTGCAGCGCGCCCTGAAAACATGGCCAACGGGCCTCGACGCACGACCGACAGATGGCGGTAGTTCACCGCAGGCTCGCCCGCTTTGATCGACCCGATGGCAGTACAGCCTCCGGGAACAGCCGCCACAGCCGCAATGTTCATTCAACATTGCCCCCTCTTCAACGCCTTTCTCTCTTTTTTCTACGGTCAGCTGACTCGTAGATGTTTTGTTTCTGGTTGAAATGTACCGGGAGCTGGGGTTGGCATATGCGCCTCTCCTGGTGTCCCGCTGTGTGAAACTGTGAGCACGAGGTGCACAAGGATAATCATTTGTAGACACCGCTGCATATTGCGCAGCGTTGATGCCTTGCGCACTACAGAACCAAATTTCAAGTGAAATGTAATTGACTGAAGGTTTCCGCAACGCTGGCTGATTTGGTTCAATTATCGTCCTTCAAAGAGAAAATATGACGGCCCAGAGGACCGTGATGAAGAGATTTGCGTAAGCACCCATGCAGACGGTCGTTATACGACGGAAGCATCGCTGGATAGGCGTGACTCACAAAAGTGACAAAAAAGAAGGAAAACGAAAGAAAGGAAAAAGGAGAAAGGCCAGTTTTCTTTTGCGCGCTCAGCTCACGTATTCCGGCAGTCAGCGCGGCGCCTACTGTAGCAGCCGTAGAGCGCGTCCGGAAAAGCAAGAGCCGCTGCGCAACACAGAAGGTTATTAAGAGGAACATGTCTGCATACGTGTTCTCCTTATTCAGCGCCCCTCCGCTCCCAAAACCAGCCTTTGCACCCGTTCTCTCTCTCTCTTACCCCTTTCTCTGCACTGGATGCAACGTGCTTGGCTAAACTGGCCACGCATCCTCGAAAATGGGAGCAAGGAAGTTTCACGCAGCCGACAGAAGTCAGCCTCGGAGACGGCCACCGGCGCGAACACAGCTAAATACCGGGAGCAAAGCGGGCAACGAGGCACGTGCAGAAGAAAGCGCGCGCCTTCATTGCCACCACAGCCGGCGATGGCTGAACTCGGCGGGCGCGGCGCGTGTGGGCAGAGAGGGCGAGGAGGAAGAGTACCCTGGCCGGCAGAACGCGAGCGCACGCACGCACACAACCGGGCGAAAACAAAACAGCCTCGGCGTTGCCGCAACGCCCGTGCGCGCGCGCGAGCGAGCGCGGACAACAAAGAGGTTCCGTGGCTCTCTCGGACAGAACAGGAGGTTCCTTCGGCGAAGGCGGAGGCCGCCCCTGAAAAATGATCCAGCCCTCCTCCGCAGGTTTCCCATTACAAAAGGTGGAAGTTTGCCGCGCAGCAGCGGAGCACGAGCTTTCCTTTCTCTTGCTTCTCGGGCCCACGCGGCAGTCCTCATCGGTTCTCTTCCAGCAGCACACGTTCTTGCTGCTGTTTGCTGCTGCCGCCAAGCTTTCGCCGGTCGCCTGCATTCGCGGCCGCGCCGGCAGAAGCCTTCAGCGTTTGTGCGTGCGTGCGCGCGCACTTGCTTGCGCTCCCCGGACGATGCATGCCGCCTTCGGAGGCAGCGGCTGCAATGCCTCGTCCCCCCCCCCCCCCCCACCTTCTCGAAGCTCGCTCACCTTTTATCGGCGCTGGCCATCTCAAGCCCTCACACCACTGCGTAGCTCCATACCTTTGCCTCTCGGAGTCCACTTCTAATGATTCCCCACTGGCTGTCTTTTTTTTCTTTCTCTTCGGCTCTGGCTTGGAGTGGTTTGAAAACAAAAGCGCTTTTGGCGTTCATCACCGCACGCTTACGGCTTTCGGTGAGCCGCCCTCGCCGTTCCCGCTTGCCTTGCGGTCTGTGTGTGTCTGCGTGTCTCGCGCGTGTGATCGGCGAGACCTCGGTGAACCACCTCTTCGCATGTTCTATTGTTTCCCTCAAGCTTACCCCACGGATCTGCCCATCCGCCAGTATGCATTTTGCGCAACAAGAGACAGTTCTCTTTGTTGAGTTACTGTTCATGAATGCCTTCATACTGATCGCCACGTAACCGGCAAAGGTCGCTGAATGGCGCGACAGCACTTCCAGGAAATGCTGAGTACTGCAGCAGTTCTGAGGCATTCGTTAATACATAATCGCAGGAATCTCTCCTCTCACTGTTGTTCTGCCAATAACATACTCTTTGGGTCCCCGAAGTTTAATTTAGAAAAGTGCTTAGATACACGTTAAAACCAAGATATATTGATCCGCTATGTTGTGCGTACATTAAAGGCAGCAAGAAATATCGTAACGTCACGCAATGTTCCAAACGGGGAAGTCAGCTCTTATTACAATCACTAAGACGTGCGAGAGGCATCCGTGCTCGAGGAATGGTGGATATAGTGCAGCCATCGTTATTTGTAACCTGAGACTGCACAGCGTGCGCGCCGAGATAAAAATGACTTTCAAAAACAAAAGCAGAAGAGGAATTGCAGTGACTCTTTGTTCGTCAGTCTGAAAAGAACGAGATGCTACAAAGGTCAAGACCTGGAAACAAGGGCGCACTTCCGAAGATTCTCGAGCACGGAGAAAAGATAAGAGAGAAGAAAACCGTACTAGAGCTTATCTTCGTTTTATCTCGCATTTGCGGCAGCCTAGAGCGGACGAGCAAGCGGAGAGGTTGCGATCAATCGTCGGCGGTGGAGCTGGTTCCGTAGGAAGATTCGTCCGCCTCTTTCGCATCCTCATCCTCTTTTCCCTTTCCCCATCTGCATTTCCCCTAGGCTTCGCGGAGTACGATGAACGAGAATTCCTCGCTTCGTTTCTTGCCCTTTATTCGTCCCTTTCCACGCTTCCTTCCAGTTTTCCTCCTCCTCGTCCACCCCGAGCATACATACAGGCAAGAAGAGCCTTTTTAGGCAGCGGCGGCAGCCGCGGGCCTCTCTGCATTCCTCGCGCAAATATCTTTTCCGAGATATAATGCAGCTCCTCAGAGAGAGGCTAGCGAGCCAGCAGCGCCGCATTCAGAGGCCACCTTTCAGAGCGCTAGCGCCAGCGAAACTCGCCCCCCCCCCTTCTCCCCCCCTTTCCGACCTCTTTCCTACGGCGCGTTTTGGGATGTATATATAATTCAGCGCACTCTTCTTCGTTTCGTTTGCGCGGCGGCGCCATTGGTTCCATTCGACTCCGTCCTCCAATGGCAGCTGCGCGCCGGGAAAGACATCGTCGCTGACGTCACGAGACACTCCCTCGGCCCTCTTCTATCACTGTTTCGAGCTTTCCAAATGAGCTCTGACGCGGGAAAGAAGAGAGGAACGACAGAGGAGAGAGAGAAGAAGGAGAAGAGACGAAGGGAGAAGCAGCAGTGAGGCCCGAAAAAAGGAGCCGAGCCCCCCCTCCCCCCCCCCTACTCCTCCGCCGCCCTCCCATTCCACCTCCATCAGCGACGAGTGCAGACGCATAGCTCGAAGCGAGGGCTCTCTCTACTGCCGCCTGCGAGACACACGAAATGGCCGAAACAGGCGCCCGCGCGCGCGTGATATCGCCGAATGCGCCGACGAGGTAGGGGAAGAGGAGCGGTCGGAAGAGAGGGGGAGGGCAGTGATGAAGGAGAACAAGAGGCCGGTGAGCAGAAGAGGGGGGGCGAAAGAGGGAAGAGATAATCACAGAGTTTTATGTAACAAACGTGCTCGGAGAGAGAACGAAAGGACCGCAGCGAGACGGCCTCCATTGGTCGATGCTGCAGCCGAAGTACAACAGAGAACGCAGGTTTTGGGAGCCAGTGCCCCCAACCGGTAGGACGGTGGTGGCGTTGAGTGCAAGTTTTGTGCCTGCTGCTGCACTTGTACCCCCCCCCCCCCCCTCCCTCCGTCGTTCGTTCCTTCTACGAGAGTGGAAAGCAATTCGACAAAGGCTGTTGTGCATTTTTTGCTTCACAGACCGTGATGATGCATAAGAGAGAAAATTGACCTCCGAGGGCGGACTCTCCAGCGGGCGTCGGCGAAGAGCGTTTTTCCTGCGATGCTTTCTCTTGCCATCGCGCCCTCTGCCTTCTGCTGCTCAGAAATTCGGCAGTGAAGCACCTCGCTACGGGCACGGTCAACACGGGCGTTTCTCGCTCGACCTGCGACAGATGGCGTTTCTAGTCCTTAGATCGGCAAGAGATGACGAGTAGTTGGAGTTGTGCGAGGAAGGCAACGGGCACGAAATGCGACTTGCTACCCCATGCCTATACTTCAAGTCTCCTCTCCAAAGGGCACAGCTTAGCATCCATCTGGCACTGCTCTAAGATACGTGGTTTGGTGCTACCATCTTGGCAACGTAATTACATTCGTAGTTCGTCATGAATTTTTGAGCGCACATTGAACCCTTTCGGGGTCAACTCATTGTTTTTAAGCCAATAAATTTCGAGAAGTAATTTGTGTCCGTGACGTTCCTTCCAAGCGCCGCCAAATTAGGTCCATTACGCACTCAGCACCCTGCTCACCCTTTTTGTTTTATTTGTGCAACGACGCATACTTATAAACGGCGCGCATAGTACAGTATAGTAGCAGCGCCTTCTTTCAAACTAAACCTTCGCAGTGTTTAGCGCTGCGCAACAGTGTGTCTATTCCACAGCTTTGCTTTTACTACCAGCGCGCCGATATCATTTGCTATTTTCTTTTATTTATTCATCCCGAAGTCGCTTCTCCTTCCTCTTAGAATTTTCCCTATGAAAGTTATGCCCTCTTCATAGGATATGAATGTTGATTGACTCTCGAATATTCGATTTATATGTAATCTTCCTATTTCTTCGTGATCTTATGAAATTTTGATTACTCCAGAAATAAATTTTCCCTTTAAGGAATATTCAAACCTAGCCTCCCTCCAAATCGTTTAAACAGATTACTATTAGGAGAGATTTATACCGGTATTACAAGTATTGTATCATTGACCTTGTTATAATTTCTCTTCCGACAATGAATGCTTTGCTACTACCAATGACTGGCTTTTTAAAAGTATTGTTTTGTACGCTACACAATAATTTGCATTGGTGAAATCTATTTTAGCTTCGTACATGTTCTTTTTGCACTCTTTGTTATTACTACATGTGACATGGAACATGCTTTAATTGCACTTAGTGACCGTGCAAACGTTTTATGTAACATTTTGTAAATGTTATGCAGCGACAGCATGTGCTTAAATGCTTAAATTACCGAGGGGAGGCTGGCCCTTTGTCAGGTGTTGCCAAACGCTTTTAGCCCAGTCTTCCTCGGTTTGCATGTGTGCGCTGTGAACCGAAATAAAGGTTCTGGTGTTGCTGTTGTCGTCGTCGTCGTCGTTGTCGTCGTCGTTGTTGTTGTTGTTTACACTTTTAAACAATACCATCGCATGATTTCAGTTATTTATACCTTTGCTTATTTAAGAAATGCATTGTATGCGTGTGTATTGACGTCGGTGAAGAATGTTAGAAGACACTCAGCTTAAGGATGGATAGGTGGGCTAGTTGGTAATGCATCGTAATAAAAACTTAAGAGTGCTAAAAACACTAGTGCTTTAGCTGTTATTCATATGCGCAGAGAACGCCCGCTAAACAAAGTTAACAACAAAACTCCGCATGTCTGGGATAAGACACCTCTTCCATGTGCTAGATAATATTGTTGGTCACGAAAAGCGTCGCTGCTTCAAGCACCTTCCACAAAAACTGACAATAATGTGCTGCAAGAAAACACCAGATTAACGCTAGTTTGAAATATTTTGGTTTAAGAAGTTCTCTAAAAGTGAAATGTGGTTTTAGTAAAGTTGATTAATAAAGTTATTAATAGATAACGATTAATAACTTATAGAACTTCGTTCTGCGAGAAGCAGTTTTGTAGGACGACGCTTCGCATGCGCTGCTGAAGTGGCTGAGCAGAACAGAAAGTGGGGCCAATATAGGCCCTCCGTTGGGCTACATTGGCACACAGGGAAAAGTTGACCTGACTTACAGGACCAATGTGGGCCCACATTCAGTGCTGCTCGAGTGCCATTTCTTAACGACTATAGAAGAAGTTAGCACTCTATAGAAGTCGCTCAAGCTAAATGGGACAGTATAAATTGAACAATGTCCGTGTGTGAAACACAATGTAAAAAGCGACCACCGCTGCCGCGGATGCGCTGAGCCGAGCGCCATCTGGTTGTGGTGCAAGAAACACAGCGGCGGTGACGTCGAGCGCGCCCTCCGCTGTGAAAAAGGTTATAAAAAGGTAATCCGGGCAATATACCGTATGTCCTAGCTAACGTAAGCCAACCTGTTAATAGAAAAAAAATGATAAAGGGAAAACAAAGTGCGAGATGCAATTTACGATGGTGTTTAATACAATGGTTTATACGCAAGATACGACATATACGGTGTTAGGTCTTCAGGCTTCTGACGACCGAACACCGTATATCTTAAAATCGTGCCTTGCGCTGTTGTTTTTTCATCCTTTCTTTCTTTGAGCAACATATCGGCTAATGCTAGCTGGCGCACCTTATATATGTAAACATGTTTATATACAAACGATTTGGAAATCGCATTACCTTTTCATTATTTTTTTTTTACTTTTTCTATTCGACGTCTACATGCTTCTCTACAGACAAAAGTCGTTAACAAGCCGAGTTTTTTAGTGTGGTCCATAGACTGCGGAGCGCCCTGTTCCTGCCCACTCCCTCCACCGGCTTTCAACCTTCCACTGTCGCGGAAGAACTTTCTGGCGTTTGCACTGAAGAAATGGAGTGATTGATGACTATGTTGATAATCAGAATGATGATGATTCTCTCGCGGCACGCCGCACAGCTTTCCGTATACCGCCCACACAGGGAAGTACGTTCTAGCAGCTAACTCAAGTATTAAAGATTCGTACATTTATTTATTTATTTATTTATTTATTTATTTATTTATTTATTTAGTCGTTTATTGGTTGGTCAATTGATTGATTGATTGATTGATTGATTGATTGATTGATTGATTGATTGATTGATTGATTGATTGATTGATTGATTGATTGATTGAGAAATGCTCCACATAATTCCAATATGGCATAAGCCAGGAATCAAGCTTCGTGTCCGAAAAGTGCATTGAAATTCGTCGTCGTCCTCGTCGTCTTTTACATACGAGTGTCTGTGAACGCGTACCTAGTAAATGAGAATGCGGGCTGTATTGTGTTGTCTTTCTGCCTAAATCTAAACTGCTGTTTGATTGGGTGTTAGATTGCAATGAAGTCGTACCCATAAGGTCGCCAGTCGATCGCCCATTCTTTCTTGGTGCACTTCTTTCTTTCACTATTGTATTTGTTCTACATCGAGCGTTGTTATATAGTGAGGCCCCGATACTCGGCTCGGTGGCTTTTCTCATAATATCCGGCCCGCACAAGCGCTTTTCGCAGTTCATCACTCACAACCTGTTTCAAAAATTATGCTTTCAACATGCGAGGCTATCCGAAGTCGTGACTTCTTAGCGTGCTAATGCAGTGCTCAGCCGAGCATTAAACCCATAGGTGCAATAAACAACTCACCTTTAATGGACGTCGACTTTGGCCTGTAGGCCGGAGTGCCGACGCGCGAGAAACAAAAATCTCGACTTCGCGAGCGTGACCGCGAGTTTCACGTCGCATGTTTTATGTGCGCCAGGTTAAAGTGTGGCGCCCCGCGTGTGGTATCATTCAGCGATCCTTTAATACGAGCATGAGAATTAATTTCCTGACATCACAGTGATGAACCGACACAAAAGCAAAAAAAGAAAACGAAAAGCACAAAGTACGTGTACAGCCACTGCATGCAACTTTGTGTCGACGCGGATGCCTTTTTAATGCAATAAGCGTTTCCCGAACATAAATTCTCAAAGAAATAAACACAATGAAGTAAACTCAAGTGCTGGACAGTCACGTAGGCTTCTATATAGGAGGTCCCCGCGACGGCTTTTTACCTTGTGCCACCCACTGCATGGAAGGAAGTCGGCTGTTTGCATGCATAACACGTCTCGCGTTTATAATTATAGGGAGTAAGGGTAATTTGTAAAAAGCACTGCAAGAAAGTTGCGTCGAGAACGAGTAATTCTAGTTATCATTGGTTCAAACCAATATATATATATATATATATATATATATATATATATATATATATATATATATATATATATATATATATATATATATATATATAATGTAGCAGTACCGGTCGTGTAAGTAGCTTCTTATTAGCGCTTTGACAGAGTGGTGCAGATCAAGTTGTGTCAACATTTGAATTAGTATTTTGTGGCATACGACATCAAACGCCTTACTGAGGTCAAAATAAATAACGTCCAGCTGTCCTTTCTTATGCACTGCCTGAGAGGCATGCATCATGAAGCTAACGAGGTTTGTAGTTGTGGAGCGTCCAGATATGAATCCATGCTGCTGAGGAATGATCGTATCTTTAATAGAGGATGAAATTATTGAGTGCAGAGTTGACTCGAATAGTTTAGATGCTGCGCACAGGAGAGAAATAGGCCTGTAGTTAGTCGCAGCAATTTTTTATCCCTTACTTAAAGATGGGAACGACCCGCGTTGTTTTCCAAGCCTTTGGAAACGTGTTCGTCTTTAAAGCAGAATTAAAAATACAGGTAAGCACTGGAACAAGCAAGGACCCGCATGTCTTAATGAAAGCAGGTGGAATGTCATAAGGACCACACGAAAAAGACGGCTTTAAGCGTTTGATGTTCTTAAAGACAAGTTCATCTGAGACCGACAGACTTGAATCCAGGGAAGGGGGATTGGAAGCTCACTAACTGCGTCATTGTACCCTTCACCGCACACAGACCCGAAGTGTATAGGGCGAAAGCGCCCGCGAAATCTGAGACAGGTTGGCTATAGCCACTAAGTAGTGAGATATCTTGTTTCTTATTGTTGGTTGACTTTTCACGAACGTGCCTCCAAAAAGGCTTTGAATTTTTAGAAGTACTAGCTTCCACATGTGCTATATAGATAAGACTATCACGCTTGTAACGACGTTTAGAGAATGCCCTGTCCATTTTAAAATCTATATGCCAGTGTTCCTGATTTGTACGCTGTGGCTTCCTGTGAGCATGGTCTTTTATCTTCGAACTTGTTTTGCGTTCAACAGAAAACCAGTGGGGAAATTTAGAGTGTCTGGCACCTCTTAATGGTATAAAGTTCTTCATTCCATCGTGAATAATATTCGTGAATGCCGTGACTTGGTCATTAACATCTGTTGGTTTTACTGCTGAATTCAGACCAGTCCGCCTTATTAAGATAGTGGTAAAGACCCACGTAATCTCCGCTTGAGAAATTAAAAGACCGAGGTGTTGCTGTGTCATTTAGTCTCCTGCTACTAGGTATCGCAAATTGTAATGAATTATGAAGCGAGGGATGATATTTATCTGGCTTAACAAGAGGAAAGTCGCCAAAGGATACATTCACAGCTTCTGTGTTACTAAGGCATAGGTCTAGTACATTGCCACAAGAGTTCAGAATATTGTTGAAATAATAATAATAATAATAATAATAATAATAATAATAATAATAATAATAATAATAATAATAATAATAATAATAATAATAATAATGAACTTCAGGCATTCTGGGCCTATCTATCTATCTATCTATCTATCTATCTATCTATCTATCTATCTATCTATCTATCTATCTATCTATCTATCACCATCCTATGCCGACTTAGTGAGCGAACGAGTCAGTGAAATAACTTCATTGGAGGTCCGGTTCTCTTATAGCTTAAAGGGACTCTAAAGTGATAAATGATTTCTTCTGCATCAGTAAATTACCTTTCTATAACACCAAAAACACGACTCTTACAACGATAAGACGCTTGGTAAGACAGAAAAAGCGCAAGAACGAAAGACGGGTGGCGACGCCTCCTTGAAGTTCCCGCACCTGGTGGCTGTGACGTACGTCTTGTATTTTGATGGTATCGTTTAGAGCGTACTTAATTATATAGCGGTACAGATTGACTACATCGTGTTCTAAAGGAATCAAACATTACACATGGCAAGTTTCGGGAATCTTTGCTCAGCCAATGCGGCCCAAATGCGAAAACACAATTTGGAATCCCTGACGTCACGCTGACGTACCGGCGCTGGGGTTTCGGCGCGAAATTCAAATACTGATACTTGGACCTTCATTTTCTCATCTCATAACCAAACAAATATTTTGAAATGACTGCCTGCAGGGTTCTCAAACAATGCTTAATTAGTCCAAACTGGCTTATTGTTTCGGTTTAGTGTCCCTTTAATTAGGCCAGTAGGTACGTGCTCGAGGTCAGGCTGCCGTAGGAGTCGTTGCATTGTTGTCATTCCAGCTTTCTCATCCGACTCTCGTCATGCCGTTGTCGTCACGCCATCGCTGTCATAAAGTCGTCATGCATTTGTTGTCACATGGCCTTTTCGTCCTCAACCAGATCAAGTAACAAGACATCAGAGCAAGCTTCGTCGACGCCGCGGAGTACAGCGATGGGAAGACCTTTTCCGTCGTCGTGGTTGACTACAGAGACAAGATTTCGAATAGCGCCCCCATTCGCACTTCAGACCCCGAAGTCGCCGAGTCAGCCGCCATCGCCATCACCCTTCTAGATGGTCGTGGGTCCGAGATGTATAGCGATTCCAAAACGGCAGTTACAGCTTTTCAGAAGGGTTGCATCACCGAGCAACCAGTTCGTCTTCTTAGCGTGTCGAGTCCTTATGCCCTCACGTATCATTAGATTCACTGGTTTCGCGCTCACGTAGGGTCGGTCGAGGGTGCTCCTCCGAAACTCATTGAGTCTGCTCACGAGGCTGCACGCGACCTCACCGACCGCGCTTCCTCTGTATTACGAGCGCCGACTCCACTCCACCATACGGCGACAGGAACGCTCCCGCTACTCACAACGAGGTTACGACATTCTTCTACATGTCTACAAGAGCCTTTGGACCCCTCACCCCCACTTGAACAGGGTGCAAGCCGTTTCTCTTAGACTCTTACAGACCGGCACATGTCCGTGTCTGGCCGTTCTGAACGAAGTTTACCCCGACGTATATCGCGACGACGCCTGCCCGTCCTGCGGGCAGACCTCCACTCTAGCACAGAGGCTCCGGGAGTGCGGGTCAAGATACCCCAAGTTCAGCAAGGAGGAGTGGGACTCGCTTCTGCGTAGCCCCGCTCTAGACAAGCAAATCCTGGCTGTCCGGCGTGCCCGCGACCGGGCCGGTGCTCTAGACCTGCCGGTCCCGACGTGGGGACTAGCTGGGGAACTCGTCCCGACGTGGGGACGAGTTCGTGTCCTCGCCGGGCCTCCAATAAAGTTATTTCGCTCACTCACTCACTCACTCACATGGCCGTCGTGATGCCGTCGCAGTCGTTCCGTGTTCGTCACTCTAGCTTTATCACCCGACTCTCGTCCTGCCGTCGTCACACTGTCCTGCAATCGCCATCACTTCAGTAACGTACTCTTATGCCATCGTCGTCAGACCGCCTTCATCGATCCATGGGCGCCATTGCCCCTTCTTCATTCTATCGTAATTATTTTGCCGTCATTCAATCGGAATTATGCATCGTTGTCATGCCATCGTCGTCATTGCGGCGTCGTCAAACAGTCGCTATCATGCGTGCGTTTCTATACCACCGCCCTCGTTCTAGCTTTGTCGTCCGGTTGCCGTCGTATACCCGTCACGTCGTCGACGCCATGTACTTGTCTTTATCCCATTGTTCTCGTATCACAGTCACGCTTTCGTTGTTATGCCAGTGTCATTGTTTAAGGACGCTTATCTCACTGTCCTCATGGTTTCGTCATACCGCCTTTGTCATTCCATCGATATCATTCCTTCGTCACTCCATCGTAGTCATTGCGTCGGCGTCTTACAGTCGTCGTCATGCCGCCACGCTCATTGGCAACCTTAACAAGTGAATGCAATAGCAAAGTCGCACGATGCCGGTGTATGTCGCATATAGCAGACGCAACTGAAGTGTCACAATGACCGCTACAGATGAAAATAAGGTGACTTCAGGAAAACGGAGGGCCACCGAAATGATCGAATGATCATCGCATTAAGATCGGCAGTCTTTGTGAAATGAGTTCTGCCGCAATTTTTTTCTCTAGGTGTCGAGAATCGATGTCAGGGGCCATATTTTGCAAGGATTCTTTTCGTTCTAATATATTAATTTCTTATCATAGGTCGAAAGGAACAGGCTTCTGAAAAGTATATAATAAAAAGTCTCCCCGCTAATGTGCAAAACAGTTATCACTTAAAGACCATGGATTGCTTGCAAGAAAATGTCGTGCATTCTGCTCACATTTCTACGTGAAATTGAATTAATCGACTCATGGTGACAGATACCGGTGGCATGGAAGTTGAGGTTGAGCAATTGTGAACCAGCCAGGTGTGCTATGTTTGGATGCTATGAAATGTCGCCATGTTGACGTTTCGAGCTAATCAGAGAGGTCATAACAGCCCTGCGAGTCAATCAGTATTGAGAAGATGGCGAATTAGACGATATGGAGAAACTTGAGAATGCTCAGAATAGAATTCAATAGGTCTGCCGGGCTAACCCCGCCTGAAGCACCATCGGCACCAGCACCATTTGCGGCTGGACAACCCGTAGCAAAAGCGGGAGTGCAGCTTGGTCGAGGCGAACAGGAAGAGCAAACAGAATGGAAAATGAGACGAATCATCGCAGAATAAAAGTTCCGGCTTCTATCGGGGAGCCTAATTTGAAAGATGGTATAAAAACTGGTAAGCGCACTGCTGTCGCCACGCTGCTCTAGTAACGTTCGCCACATGAAAAGTTGCCACTTCTATCTTTTTTTCCTTCTTCTTCCCGAAAGAAAACATAACCAAAAAGAAAAAGAAAAAAGAAACTGGGGCTTTATAGCTTTTGATGGCACCCGATAGATGGCGCAACACGTCCAGTTGCTATGACTGTAATGCTCGGGCAGCTTCGCCCGCCTCGCTTCGTCAGGATCGGTGCGACGAGCACCGCATGAAGAGCGTCTTGCTTGGGAGCGTGCTTTGATGAGCCACACATATCTGTGAGAACGGACCACTGGCACGTTTACGGCGTAATGTCCGGAAGCTAAGCACCATTTAACATTTCCTGGCGCCAAATATATATAATAAATGGAGGAGGAGTATAGGAAACGGATGGGGGAAAAAGAAGAAAACCTGGTAAATGGGAAGAATTAAAGAAATATGAACGAACGAGAAAGTAAAGTTGTAAATGTGCGAGCGAGCAGAGTAATATTTACGGCGTAATTGAGTATGAGCTGGCGAATGCAGTGCTTCGGAAAATGAAACGCAACACGGACGCGAAAAGCCTGGTTTGTAGCCCGGATAAAAGCGGGGAGAAATTGCCCTACATGCTCCACAGACCGCTGCAGGAGTTGAGACCACACAAGCGAAGGGCAGAGAACGGTCGCCTCCTTCAGAGAAATCTCTTTATCTCGGAGGTTCTTATATAGATGTATGGGAATCGAGAGGTCGTTTTATTCGATGCCCACTGAATTGATCTTGCGAGCTTTGTTGAGCTTATTTATACGAAAATGTCTAGCCTTATACATAATGTTCGCAGGATATTTATTCATGCCATTAACTGCCTTTTGTACAACTTGCCAAAGACCGCGAAGAAAATGAAGGGCCAAGCTTACATCTTGATACTCCCCAGTGACTAGGCTGTATATGACATTGTCGTCAAATTGCAATGAATCACACCAACAAAACGGCTGTCACACACACACACACACACACACACACACACACACACACACACACACACACACACACACACACACACACACACACACACACACACACACACACACACACACACACACACACACACACACACACACACACACACACACACACACACACACACACACACACACACACGCACACACGCACACACACACACACACACATGCACACGCACACACACGCACACACACACACACACGCGCGCACACACACACACACGTACACACGCACACACATACACGCACGCACACACACACACACACGTACACACGCACACACACGCACGCACACACACACGTACACACGCACACGCACGCACACACACACACACACACACACACACACACACACACACACACACACACACACACACACACACACACACACACACACACACACACACACACACACACACACACGCACACACACACACACACACATGCACACGCACACACACGCACACACACACACACACGCGCACACACACACACACACGTACACACGCACACACATACACGCACGCACACACACACACACACACACACACACACACACGCACGCACACACTGAGCCCTGCTGAATAAAGCGTAGAGGTACAACAGCTGCGTCGCAAGTGGTGGAAGTTGCTCTCGATCCCTTGATGCTCTGCCACTTCGTCTTTTCCTGGAGCTTCGTTCAGGTCGCCACTTGAGGAGCCTCCGCCGTCACCATCTCTGCCCAACCGGCCGCTATCTCATGGATCGTCAGCACACGGCAGCGTGACCCTGTCATGATCGCTGGCCTCTGTGATGACGAGGCTGAAGTTTGACTGGACAATTATGACCGAAGGTGGTGGATTTAATCGGTGGGGCGATTATCACAAGCTTCGAAAGGTCTCCTTCTACCTCACTGACATTGCTAAGACTTGGTTTCTTAACCACGAGAACGCCTTGCCGGCCTGGGTGGCGTTCAGACACCAGCTTCGGCAGATTTTTGGCACACCAAATGACCGCTCTGAAGTCGCCAAGAAAAAGCTCGATGGACGTACGTAGTTTCTCGGCGAAACATACATATACACAGATGAAGAATATATATATATATATATATATATATATATATATATATATATATATATATATATATATATATATATATATATATATATATATTATCATCATCATCAGCCTGGTTACGCCCACTGCAGGGCAAAGAGCCCTCCCATACTTCTCCACCTATCCCGGTCATGTACTAATTGTGGCCATGTTGTCCCTGCAAACTTCTTAATCTCATCCGGCCACCTAACTTTCTGCCGCCCCCTGCTACGCTTCCCTTCCTTTGGAATCCAGTCCGTAACCCTTAAATATGAAATCATTATAACCCTTAATGACCATCGGTTATCTTCCTTCCTCATTACATGTCCTGCCCATGCCCATTTCTTGTTCTTGATTTCAACTAAGATGTCATTAACTCGCGTTTGTTCCCTCCCCCAATCTGCTCTTTTCTTATCCCTTAACGTTACACCTATCATTCTTCTTTCCATAGCTCGTTGCGTCGTCCTCAATTTAAGTATAACCCTTTTCGTAAGCCTCCAGGTTTCTGCCCCGTACGTGAGTACTGGTAAGACACAGTTGTTGTACACTTTTCTCTTGAGGGATAATCACAACCTGCTGTACATGATCTGAGAATGCCTGCCAAACATGCCCCAGCCCATTCTTATTCTTCTGATTATTTCAGTCTTATGATCCGGATCCGCGGTCACTACCTGTCCTAAGTAGATGTATTCCCTTACCACTTCCAGTGCCTCACTACCTATCGTAAACTGCTGTTGTCTTCCGATACTGTTAAACGTTACTTTAGTTTTCTGCAGATTAATTTTTAGACCCACCCTTCTGCTTTGCCTCTCCTGGTCAGTGAGCATGCATTGCAGTTGGTCCCCTGAGTTACTAAGCAAGGCAATATCATCAGCGAATCGCAAGTTACTAAAGTATTCTCCATTAACTGTTTTCCTCAATTTTTCTCAATCCAAGTCTCTGAATGCCTCCTGTAAACACGCCATGAATATATATATATATATATAAGCTGCCTGCGTCCATCGAGCCTATCGCTTATCAGGGATGATGGCGCTTTCTTTCCGTGTGCCACCGCCAAAGGTGCTGACCCAGTGTGGAGACGATACCTAGAGCCGCGGTCGCTCACGTCGCCAAGGTCCGCGCGCACGGTTCTTTCGCACGAAGCGTGGTTGAAAGCGCTGCACTACGATAGCGCACGAGCGCAATCATGTGGTGAGTGAGTGAGTGAGTGAGTGAAGAAACTTTTATTGCAGGTCCGGCGAGGACGCAAACTCGTCGCGCACCTGGCTAGTCCCACGTCGGGACCGGCAGGTCTAGCCCACCGGCCCGGTCGCGGGCACCCCGGACAGCCAGGATTTGCTTGTCTAGAGCGGGGCTACGCAGAAGCGAGTCCCACTCCTCCTTGATGAACTTGGGGTATGTCGACCCGCACTCCCACAGCATGTGCGCTAGAGTGGAGGTCTGTCCGCAGGAGGGGCAGGCGTCGTCGCGATACACGTCCGGGTAAGCCTCGTGGAGAACGGACAGACACGGATACGTACTGGTCTGCAGAAGCCTAAGCGAAACGGCTTGCGCCCTATTCAGCTTGGGGTTTCATTTCTTATTTCGTGGGCTTTCTTAAAATGCCGAAAAAATCCCCACGCATCATGTAAGTTGCCACAAAAATATTAAAGAAGTACTCTAGAGAGTGCCACAAGACGGCAAAACATATGCGTTGGTTTCATTCTGCAGCTGGGCTTAACCACTATTTTTAAGACCATTGTTCAAGTTACCGGAAAAACCCTGTATAACCGTGTTGGTATACCTCAACAAAAATATAGCTAAGTTTACCTGCCGTGATTGCTTAGCGGCTTTGGTGTTGCGCTGCTAAGGACGAGGTCGCGGGATCAAATTGCCACGGCGGCCGCATTTCGATTTGGGCGAAATGCAAAAACATCCGCGTACTTAGATTTAGGTCACGTTAAAGAACCCCAGGTGGTAAGAATTAATCCGGAGTCCCCCTCTACGGCGTGCCTCATAATCAGATCGTGGTTTTGGCATGTAAAACCCCGTAATCTCTATCGCTAAGTTGCAGGACTAATTAGTCACCTTGACGCAAGCCTTCTTGTCGTCCTAGCAACTTTTTCAGTGACTTTTCTAGTGACGTACCCAAGTAGACAGTACAAGCTGCGGTAACAAATTCCTCAAATGGCTTTGGCTAAGCTCACTGCGTCTCCCCCACTTTATCCATGGTGGGATATATGCGCCTGCATTTGTTCCTAGTTCTAAAGACATACCGTTGAGCTTATAAGCGAGCTGTCTAGGTGCACCTTTTCTAAGCAAAGCTCTACCGTGATACTTGATACCTTTTCAGAAAAGTGCGGGTTGTTCTCGCTTTTCACATTCCTACCGCTGACACGTCCCGAAGTTTTTTACATTGCCGATTCGGATTGCTGTTGAACTTCCCCGGAAGGAAGCAGCTTATCTCAATGGGCAGCATTTAAAAAATAAAAATGATATTTCGGAAGGCCACCCGAAGTTCAACAACCTCGAGTTAGCAACGCCGAGAGGGTGTGCCCATTTACTAAATACATATTTACGGCACTTAGTAGTAACTCCTTTCGTTGCTTTAAAGCAGTGTTTAGGTCAGAATCTAACTTGCACTGCGAACGAAACTGTTATTTAAGTACATTTTCTTTTTCATTCGGGAGACTGCTGTTGTGATGAAAAAACAGGTGGATCTGTTCTGTTTGTAGGTGTAGCTCCAAGTGTTTTCTTATATGGAGACCTTTGAACATTGTCCGAGCCTCATCATCAGATCCTGGTTTTGGTAAGTAAAACCCCAGAGTTTAATTGTTAGTTAACATTGTCATGGGAACAGTGGAGCCTATTTATTTCCTCGAACACACTGCAATTTTACTGCCGTCGCTAAATCCTGTTTCCTCGTCTATGTATAGCTTACGCACAGGTCACTCGGCATTCACGTTCAGCGTGCCGCTACCAAGGTTCCAAGAAAACGTAAATCAAGGCAGCCCGTGGCGTTGTCAGAGTGAACTATAGGCGGCTCCGCAAGGACGACAGCCTGTCGGAATACTTCGCCCCGCGACAGCATGCAGTATAACGAGCACGGGAAGGCGGCAAGCGAGGAGCGGGCGTTGCTGACGCGGCCGTCGTTTCAGAAGCTCGGCGCAATTATTCATCTTTTGTTTCATTTCCCGAGCGTATGTACAAAGAAATCGACGAGTGTTTGCCCACGGCACAAGGACCTGCGAATCGGCTCGGAACGAGACACAGCAAGCCGGTCCATTGAGGACATGCGCATAACAAAGGCGCGCCGATGGAGTTACGCGGTCGACGCGGTGGGAAGTGTCCGCAGTTTTTTTTTTTTTCTTTCTTTTTGGTTTCGAATACGCGCGCACCGTTGCCGGCTTCAAGCAGCCGGGACTGACCCAGACGAAACCTTTACGGGTGAGCGCGCGGCCAAATATTTTCTCTGCCCACAGAAGGCGGGACGACGGCGGGTCGTTAAGCTCTCAGACATGCGCTGTCTTTTGAGACGAACGCTCGATCGTCGTGTGTGCTCTGGGACCGGTGCGACTATAGCTCTCGAGGTTGTCGGGCTTTCGTCTGAGCTTCTTGTTCGCGGAGCTATTAGCCGCGCTTACGCTCGGGTGTATCTGCATGACAAAGCCACCAGCTGTGTAACGGGACGAGTGTTCCCAAGCTTTTGCAGTATGCAAACGAAGGTCCCTTAAAGACCGCGAGAAAGATCGGATAGTTGACAGGCACGTATCGACTGAAGGGTTAAGGAGGCGCCGACCTCGTGTATATTATTAGGGTGTGCGAATATATTTATGTTCGCCATAACGTCCTTAGAGTGCACGTATAGTTCAAATGATGATATAGCCACAATTCTCCTTATACGGAAAAGGTGCACAGGCGTTGCCAGAACTTTAGAAGACACGGCGAGCTGCTTAAAGCTATTGCGGTTCGTGGTTCATTGGTTAGTCTGAGTTTCTCTGCAAGATGGTACCGGGTAGTCCGTTGCTGTTCTGTTTTACAGGTTGCTGTGACGAGTACCGAGTAACGAGTACCTCGACTATACCATTTTTCTACGTTATGTATCAAATTATGCTAGTTGCAGGTAACTATAGATGGCTACGCGATGTTCGCGGAATCACAGTGTACTGGCGGCTAACGGTAACACATACAATATATATCATACATAACGTGATATACATATATATATACATATATATATATATATATATATATTGAAGCAATCCTATGACGGCCTGCAAATAGAAGAAGTTGAAACAAGGGGCAGGGGAAAAGAGAATAAAGAAGTGCGACAAACAAAATGGAGTCTGTGTTGTGAGGCTGCTAAGTACAGTTTTACTATATATATATATATATATATATATATATATATCACTGTCTAAATTCAAGCGTAGGCTTTGTTTCTTTCTTTCTCGACACCCATCGAAGCTGTGCTAGCGTCTCAAAACAAACCAAGCTGGCCTCCGCCGCGTCAGGGGTCCCGATTCACGGCGCTCCAACGCTGGCGCCCGCTCTCCGCCGAAGTGCCCTGTAGCCTGAATCCGAAATAAACTCGCAGATTTCCGTGGAACCGAGTCCGAGCAGATGCGCGTATCACAGACGTGCGTCGCGACGAAAGACGAAACACAGACCAACCGGTGGAAACAAAGTTTCCAAAACACGGCGGCGGAACTACACGAGCACAAACTGCGCGCGCGTGTGAGGAGCTGCTGTTCGCGCCGTCGTAACTCCGTCGGCAAGACATCCCCCCCCCCTTCCTTTTTCTGTGTGTGTTTTTTCCCTCGAGTCATCTGCCCCACGTTGTGCCGAACAAATTTTCAGACACCCGTCGCTGTCTCGTACCCGCTTGTATATCGAATGACGATGCGGCCGCGTGGCAGCCACAAATGATATGTGGCGCTGTTCCTTGTCTTAAACTTTGCGTGCTTTCTTTGATAGTAACGTTTGATATATGCGTAAACCGAGCCTGCAAGCCAAGACAGATCCGCCATTTGGGAAGCGTACGCATTCAGAACAGGCGTACATGCGCGGACTTCGTACGCGTGAAGTCCGAAAGTAGTATACAAGGGACTGCAGCATGTTGCAATTCTGTTCTGCGCGTTACGCTTTTGGCTTTTCAGTAGTACACGCGTGAACCACAGCAAAGTGTGACATGGCTCGCAAACTTCGGTCGTGTTCTCGTTTCTTCTGGGCCATGGTGTCCGCAAGAAAATTATGCTCCTACTCATTCCACCGTTCGAGTCTGGGACGAATATAGAAATACGAAAGTTTCTAGAACATCTACCGGGATTTCTGCAGCTTTCTATATCTTTAACAAGCCCGCCAGTGGAAACTGAAATAATGCTAACAAACTGAATAGCAATATGCACTTGACTCTTTAATTCGACCGTCCTATTACACAATCAAATTTAAGTATAGAACTTAAGGTGTATAGACTCATCTTTGTCATTTCTGGAGATGGCCCACTTAAAAGTCAGGTCAAATCAACTGATGTTGGCTTAACGGGAGTAGATTGTACCTTCCTGAATGCTGGCGTCGTTCTCGTGAACGATCATAACGGGTTACGTCGGAAGGTCACAAGATAAAGGAAGCACCGTTAGTGACGCATCCTGGGGTGGTACCGCTCTTAGCACCACTTTTACATGTCCAAGCAACCTCGTTTTTCGGGTTTAAATGTCCACGTTTGCGCGTCGTCTGTCAATGCAAACTGCTAAGTATTAGGTGGCTGTGCCCCCAGAAATCGAGAAAGCCGCAAGGGGCGCTGGCTAACACTCCCAGAACTAGGTTAGGTACGCTCGCATCCGTACTCGAGACAGTGTACAGGGCACAGACGTAGTTGTACTTCAGTTGGTAAGGCATATCGCGTGCGTCATGTGAAGGTCGTGGGTTCGGCTCCCACGGGCGAAATGCAGTTTTTTCTTCCACTATCATTTGACTTTTCCTTATTAGTTCTACATTGCAACCAAAAATGAAATGAACGTTTAATTTGTCTTATGGGAAATGCAGTTTAACTTCTCAATCGTATGTTGGGTTTCTATGGTTGTTACTAGCAAAAAGATCCAGCCCCACGGTTCCCCTAAAAAGTCCTTGAGTTATTTGTCAGACAGCGCCGTTGAGAACGTTACATAAATTCTGCGATACGTCGGGCCAGCGAAGGAGCACGACAAATATGGCAAGGAGTCTCGATCCTGCAGCGATTCGAGCAGAGTCGCGTGCTCGGGCAAGGATTGTTTTAACAGATGGCTGATATATAACGTCTCTCCAGGCCTTCAGCTGGATTTACGAACCGAATGAAAGACGGCTGGGGAGGTGACTAGCCAAGAGAGATAGGAGAGGGGGAGGAGGTGAACGGAATGATAGATAAAGGAATCGGATCACGAAGGGGGAAAAAAACAGAGAGGGATCGAAAAGGAACATATGAGAAAGAGAGAGGTGTGACGGGTGGCGAGGGTAGGAACAGAGCACACCGCTGAGAGAAGAGACGCGCATCGGCAGGCAGGCATGCTTGCGCTCCGCACGACGGTTGTAAATCAAAAGAAGAGATTCGCAGCTGTAGACTCGGAACGGAGGCTGGGCCTCGTGGTTTATTCGTTGGCGCGGCTGACGTACGAGCTGGCGCCGAGGACCGAGTTCGGCAGTTTGTTATGGGGCTCGCTGTGCCGCCGATGCCGTTGCTCGCTGGCGCTTCCTGCGGCGCCTGTGCGGCGGCGTTGAGTGCCCCCTGGTCACCGTGCCTCCCGTACTGCCTGGCTCGGAAGCGCGCGCTGTTTCGCCTACGAAGCGTAGGCGAAGCGAAGACGGCGAAGCGAACTGCGAAGCGAGGGTGCGCTGGCGGAGGGTCGCACGGCAGCTGCATAAATCCGCCGTGTTTTCCCTTGGCACTTAACCTCTTGACTGCTTTTTCTCAGATGCTTCTGTGCAGTCGCCTGCAGAAATCAAGAGGCTGTTTGCACAAGGGATTTTATACCCGTGGTTAAAAAGCTTCGCGCGGATGTCGTTAAGGCGACCAGTGGTAAGGCCGATTCTTGAATAGGCGTTACTGATTGGGCGTTGGAACCTATGATCAATTTTCGACGACAGAAAGACGACATCTTTTCATAAGAAAAAAGCCATTCGTTTTGTTAATCGTGGTTATCATTTCAATGTTTCAGATTTCTTTTTAATTTTTATTCGGACAGTATGAGAAATGCCCTGAAGAGAGGCAGAACGGGGCTATCTGTCTCCTGACTTGGCCTAAAGTTGGAGCTGCACTTCGGACATGTACAGCAAATCAGAACACGAAACAATGTATGCAAATTCTGTACAAAAAATTAGTAAAACAACAACAAAAATAACAATTCAACAAGCGCACGTGATAGGAACGCCTGCCCTTATTACTTCCTGCCAAACTCTTGGCCTGACTCTATTCTCCTGCTGGCGTTACGCTCAGTCTCTGAAGACTCTGCATTCTCTGTTCAAGTCACACTACTACGTATCTTCAAATAGCTGTACGTGTGACTTTCCAAACCGTCAGTTACCAGAAGCAACCATATCTACTAAACTTACCGATATTTACTGCTTGCACCAGATGAATCAGAGTTTTTCTTCATCAGGAATACGTGCTGGAATACATTACCTGATATAGATTGATCTCCGTCCCTTAAAAAATCTTTATTTTCCTAGAATGCTTTTTCTAGCTTCTTCTTATAATCAACATTGTATACTTGATGCTTCCCTTGGCTTCCTATGGTCATGATTGTATACCTTCGTTACTTTCGTTGATCTTGCTTCTCCTCCTCTGGTCGCTTCATCAGAGAGATGCGAAATCTAAAATACATAGTAAAAGAAAGGCAGAATTAAGTGAAAGGGTACAAAACGGGACATTCGCACGAAACATGTTCGATGGTCCTCCTCGCTACACGTGCCCATCCCGTGCAGCGCTGTCGGCCATTTCTCCGCACCTGAGGTGCCAAGGAAATCCGCTGAAGTTGCATATTTCGAAATGCGTAGTTTGCTTTGGTTTCGTTAGCTCTAACATTACTACATTAACATTAGTTGACGACAGCATCAGTTCGCGAAAGGAACAAAGAAAAAAAAAAACTTTTAACTGCCTTTACGGCGTCACAGAAGGTGGCTACGTAAACGAAGAAGATTTTATTTTAATGTCAGCTTGGTAAATAATAGCTACGTCACACTGTTCAATTAACACCGCGGAGAGCACACCGTAGTACACCTAACCCTACACAGTAAATAGCTCTATTATGACAACATGTTCTTTAATAATGGCCTTCCCGAGCTTATTTTGTTTCCGTTTGGGCATACGTGTTATGCACAGACTCACGCCCCGTCCGCAGTGCTAGCGCTAATCTGGCTCCGGCTCGCACATGCGGAGGGGGCAGTCAATTCCTTCGAATAAATTACGAGTCGCCGGTAATCGGAAAACAGCCCAGGCCGCTTACACAACTTAACCCATCGCCGAAGCAAGAAAAGCCATAATAAACGAGAGAAAAAACACGACGACAACAGAAAAGCAGGTAAGGGAGAAAGAGATATTACAAAGCCCCTGATGCGAGAAAGATTACAGCAAATGAAGAAAAAGAAGAGAGCGAGAGAGAAAGAAAGAAAAGAAAAGCGTATTCTGGCGGTTAGCGGTGTGCATGCTTGGTGGCAGCGATATCACCGGACACGTTCTGACCGGCGGTGACGGGACAGCGCTGGGAGTGGCCGGCGGGCCGCGCGATTTTCGCCCCTGATGGATGACCGAGTCCGGACCCGAGGGCCGGTTGCGCGGAGGTTGTTAAGGCCAGATAAAGGCCCCGTTCCTAATGAATCCATTCCGTCCTCGAGGCGAAGACTGCGAAAACAAAATAAAAATAAAGAAAAACGGACACGGACGATGCATTCAAAACCGTGACAAACAGAGGGGCACTTTTTTTGCGCGCGCATATTATTGTATATGCGCTCGTGATCGGACGTATACCAGCCAGCCACACTTGAACGTTGGCTGGCTGCAAGCTTCGTATCTGTCTTCGTAATTAATGTAAGCACAAGGGGTGCGGCTTTCGACGCCGGATGCTCTTTGCAGCAAATCGACACGGGTGTATATACGACGGGCAAACTTTGAAAGTTAACGAAATGATCGAAGCCGGTGCAATTTAAGCTTCTACGCTTCTGCGGAAGTTTGTTTGAAAGAATGTGCAAGGGCAGTTTCTGTTTACATCTACATTGCATGGTTTAAAAGGAACTCTTACTGCTTCTTTCTCTTGTTTCAGTAACTCTTGTCACGTGTTTCCCCTAAGTGTGTACATAGTATGCAGCTGCTGTCAAATGTTGTTTTCAAAATACATTGTTCTTGTTTCATCTTCAACCTTTGTATTTTATATCTCCGTCCCACTGCCTACAACATTGGTGGTTTTTAATATTTACCAGCCCTACTTCCCAATTTTGTCTTAGTGCAGCAAACTAGCCCTCCCTCAATGAACATTGAATTGTGACGCCGTAATTTCTTGCGTCCATGCTGATCATACGGTTTGCAAGAGGGTGTCAACTGGCAGTGCACCTTCTTTACCCCAGAAACTAGTACGTAGTCGCGATACCTTTAAGCCAACAAACCTTGATTCACTCATCAAAATCATGGCCTCGGTACGGCCTCACCTGAACCATCACAGCAACACTTATGGAACCAAAATTTAGCTCTGTCTTCTTCCTTGCTACCCTGTTGTTAAAATAGACGTTTGCCTGTATTATTCACAGCTTGTAACAGCTTATATTATGCAAGACCTCCAGACACGACAAGAAGGAAAAAAAAACGATTAGAAAGGGGGAAAAGACAGAAAAGAAACGAAGACTCGCATTTGTTTCACGGAAGTTTGTTTTCTGATTAGTTTGTGTTCGAGTGCCTGCTCTTCATGCACTTTATTGAGTCATAAAGAAAATATCTTTGGTGTACAGATCGCACTCCTTCGCCGGTGGCTCCATCGGCGCTCCGAAAGCAAATCTAGAAGCCCTTGCTTTTAGAGTACTGCGCATAACAAACCGGTGACGTCATGGCTGCCATTTTTCTGGACACCACGCATACAGCCGACAGAACTTAGCAAAGAGAAGTTGTGATTACACGCAGCGATCTTGATAAGAATTACTTACTTATAAAAACGGAACCTAACAGAGCGGAGAAATGTATCTGATACACGTAAAAACGCCGGATGTGATTAAGCAACGAACTAGAAACAGAAAAATAAATAATACGCAGATCTTGACAAGAGCTAGCTTAACCAATGAAAAAAAAAAAAACGAGGAGGAAGGAGACGACGATCGCGACAAACGAGCACGAGACTCCTTCGCAAATTCCGAAGCGCTCTTATGAAGACAAATGGCTCGGCGACGGCAAACAGCAGCGCGCCTCTCCGTATACGTGTATGCGGCAGCGGCCAATAAGGCTCTCGAGCCCACGCCGGCGAACGACACTCGCATTACGCTAAAAAGCGCGCGGAAGTCTCCAGATATTAGAGCGATAGAGCGCGTGGAGTCTCACGTAAGCATGGATAAAATAATAATAACAAAAAAGAAAGTAGAAACGCCGCATAAGTGCGGCAAACATTGAAACAAGAAGCAAATGTTCGTTTTCGAAGGCGGAAAAAGTAATGAATGTTTCGCTCCGGGCGCTGTTCTCTCGTTTCTCTCGAGGCTCGCCTATTGCATTTCGTTCCTTGCTTGTGTCGTCTTTATTTATTTATTTTTCGTTCACTACTTGTACGCCTGAAATGCTAGGCGTGATATCACCCTAGCTATCTCCAGCTTATTGTTCTTGTTTTGATACCCTGAGGTACCCGCACCGCTGCCTCAGTGGCTACGTCATGGCACTGCTGAACCCATGGTCGCGGGTTTCATTCCCGGCCATGGCGGAAGCATTAAAATGGGGTCGCGAAATACGAGGACCCCTCATTAATCCCAATGAATCAATCGATTTATTTATTTCGAATACCTTAAAATGCCCCTAATAAAAAGCTACTACACGAGGGGTGATCTCATATGTCAGCCGATGATTTCGGATAGTAGGTGATGCACTGACGGAGTACGATTGTAGATGAGCAAATGTTCAAACGTGGGGAAACGTAACATGCACGTGGAATGCATGATGCGAGTTGACGTTGCACGGCTGCGTTGGTCATCGTTCTGCAGACGCTTGTTCGCGTTGCAAACTCTGAATTGGTTCGCACACATGAACGATGATTTTCACGGCGATAGCCTCTGAGGGTTAATTCACGTCGCTTTCATGCAATTCAATGTCCTCGTCATTGCGCCTATCGCCGCCATATTGCTTTCGGGAAGAAGTCGCTCGAGAGAGGCAAGTAAATGCATTTTGTGGCCGAAAGGTGAAAGGGAAAACGGAAACAGGAAATGTGAAGAGCGTACAAGAAAAAAGAATGACTGAAACTTTTGTTCAGAAAGGATTTACAGGAAGCATCGAAGCGACATGCTGCGTAGAAGGACACCAAGAAAAAGCAAGAAACTGCGCGCTCTATGCGACTTCTTGATTCCTTCAGCTTAATACTCCGAACCGGAGCCACGAGCCCGCGACTTCTCGATGTAAGTGCTTCTATACTTCTATAGGGACTCCTTATGTGATACTAAGTAGAACCGCCTTGTACTCCAGGAAGACGTTTAGAGAACTCGAAAATGCCGCCTGAACGGCTCCTAGACAAAAGTTATGTTCCATGTTCTCCTGTGAAAAGTGGCAGGCCAGAGCGTGCCAGCTCGGGCCGACTATGCTGTCGTCCTGCAAATAAGTTATCTCTCCTCCGCAATGAGAACAACATTCAGCATAGCTTCGGCAGACGTGTGCCGTCCAAAGCTATGTTCGTTGGCAACTAAGGCACGCAAGACACGCCTGGTTTGCGAGCCCTGGTACTCGAGTGTTTTTAATGAGTTACGGCGCGTGGCGACGCGGGTTCCAGCGTGTATACCTGTGTGACGACGGCTCTTCGCTGTCCTGGATGCCAGTCAACAGTTGCTGCTGCTTCTGCTGCCGCCGAAGCCACGGGAAAGCTCAGACTGGACAGCACTTATGTAATGCTTATATGACTAATCTGTTTATATGTAGCCCCATCTGCGCACTACCACTGTAGAATTGCCGGCGGCCGCCTTTGTTAGCTGTTTACGAAATTATGCTACAAAGCGTATACCTAACATTCTCGCAGCAATAAATATACGCTTTTAAGCGCATAATTTCTTTATTAAAGCGAATACTTCTATACTTTCCTTCCCGGATTTTGGCCTGCTCGGCCAGTTTCTTGCCGAGTATAAGGTGTACCGGTCCTAGAGATAGCGCGATAGTAAACTGAGCTGATTCCGGAGGCGCGCGGTGTAATCTGTGGTTTACGTGGATCACGTGGTCACACGGCAGTGGTGTTTTTCCTCGCCTTGTTGATTTGCCGGGCAGGTACGCAATCGCCATGTCGGAAAGCGCGTTGCTAAACGCGAACCGTTTGATAGCATTTAAATAACCGCTTCATTAAAACTTCACTTCAGATTCCCAAAATGTACGTGGGATCTGCAATAATTTTCTGTGCGATCCCTAACCTTAACTATATTCCCCTCGACCACCGGAGACTCTCAGCCATTTCCCACTATATATACACCGAGAAGCCCCAATTCGGGATGTTGAAAGAAAGCAATCAGCAGAGAAAGAAAGGAAAGAAAAGAATAAAGGAATGAAAGAAAGAAAAGAGAAAAAGAAAAAGAAATACAACGGCTGGAATCTCCGGGGTATAGGTTAGGCGGGTGAGGCCAAGCGCTGGCCCACGCCTTAGCCAGCGCTTCGTTTTCCCGTGTGTGCGCGCCAAGTTCGGAAATTGAACCCCGTATAAGGCGGCGCGGTTATAGGCACTATAGGAGCGCGCGAAATGGAAGCAGCCTTCTTATTCTTCCCTTTCTGCGTCGTCGTCGCCGTCGTCGCCTTCATCGTCGTCTTCCACCCAGCTCTTCCGAGAATCATCATTGTTTTTTTTTTTCCCTCGTTTCTTTCTCTGCCGCCTTTTCTTTCACCTTGTTTCGTTTCGTTTTTGTTTTCTTCCGGCCGTTCTTTCCGTTGTCCCCATATTCGCGGCTGGCGTCAATTCCGCGCTGCCCCAGAGCGCGCACGCGCGCGCGCACACACACATGCGCACACTCTGAGATGAAAGGGCAGAGGAGAGAAGAATATTCTTCTCCCGCGAGAGATCAAAGCCTTTATGCAGCGCCATAGCGCGTACGCTGGGGCTCAGACTCGCGCATCGCTTCGAGCTTTTCTTCGCCGCCGCTCGCTGGCGACTTGAGAATAAGGAGAAGCGCGCCTGCGAGCGAGCGAGAGTCCGCGCCAGCCGCAGAAGAAAGACGCTACAAAGGAATCGCTTTTTCGAAGTGCCTCCCGCCAGGCCAGACGCCGTTCGCATATATCTATATACACACATCGACGACCTCCGAAAAAAAAAAAAAACGAGCAGCAAAAAAAGATGAGCAGCTCTTTCCACTCTTTGTATCCCGTTTTCTTTTCTTTTGTTTCGTTTCATTTTTCCCGCTTTATCTCTCCAACTTGTCTTTCGTTCCAAGCTCTATATAAGCGCCATGTTCTGCTGCTGTGTTTTCTTTCTTTTTCCGTCTTGAAAAAAAAAACCTCTCTCTTTCTCTGTCTTTTGCCTCCTTGCTTCACTGCGTGGCCACTGTCGGACCAGGCCCCGGCCAGTCTGTGTGCTCGGCTTAATTGCCCTTCGGTGTCTTAATTACGCGATCGCGACGCGCTTGTGTGCATTAGCAGAGCGAAATAAAACCCCTCTCTCCTCCATGAAAAGGGCCGCGCCGTCGGCGCGGACATAAGAAAGATCAACGCTGCCGATCGTGCGAATCCCGTGAGCGCGAACAATGGCACACATTGAGCGAACACTGCTTCAGCTGCTGCAGCAGCAGCATCAGCGTAGGCTGCTTCAGCAATCGCGTTCGTACGCTACATCCTCCTTCGGTCTTTAAATGCGTGCAGCGATGTGTCCACGACCGGCGATCCACTGTTGTACAGTAGACTTGTCTTTGCACGGTGGTGTCCAATCGCTCGCAGGGTCTAAGATTCGTACAGAAGTGGCTTTGGAAACAGAGAATCGAACCCACGGTGACCGAAATTAATCTGTAATCGTGTCCTGTTCGGCGTGCCTCACGGCTAAGCGGTGTAACTGTGTAGCATTAAAATCGCTCAACCAAACATTTGCCGAGATGCACGTGTCATTTGTACTCATTTGTGCTATGATTTGCGCTAATGTGCCATAATTATAATGCAAGACAAACTAGCCCAACTGTCGGTCCTCCTGAAGTATGCGTGCAGTGGCGAGAAAAAAAAACAACAACATTGGAACGTCTACACTATGAACGATCAAAGTCTCGAAGGTTGGAGATGAGGTGGAAGCAGTTGGCTACGTTCTTTTTTTCTTCTTCTTTTTACGTGTAGTGAGAAGACACATGGACTGCACCTTCCATTAAGCAATGAAGATTGATTTTGGCTATTCGAGAAAGAGCGAGCGGCTATCTAGGGGTGGGCGCGAACTATCGAGGAAGATCTGCACCTAAATGCTGAGGAAAGGTTGAGTAGCTGATAACCCCTTCACTAACTTACTTTAGCCAGTTGTACGCAATATTAATTCTTCTGAGTATTACTTCTGAGTTAAATATATCTCTACAGACAACCACTTTGGCGATGGCACTACCATGGTTGACGGGAAATTAGACGTGTGGCGTTCGGTAGCAATTGCGAAAGAGTTATTCTTTTCCAATTTAGTAATGCTTACGGCTAAAAATTACCGTTTGCATGTCATTCGAGTCGGTGATTCAATTATTTTTATGAAGAAACGTAGCATGACTGAATATGCACTAAATAGATATTTAATTACTCTGTATTTATGATGACTCACTATAAATTACACAGAGTAATTCTACAAACCTCGACTTTCTTTCCATGGAATCTGCAGGACCTTGGCGTAAAATTATTAAAATTTAACACATTTGTCGACAGTCAATTATAATTCGTGACTGAAGGGAATAAGAGCAAGATGGACAAGGTAATGGAAGACAGAACTGCAATAAGTAAACATGGAACACGGCTCGCCAATCAATTGATTGATCGATCGATTAGTCACCGAATCAATCAATCAGTCAATCAATTGTCAGTCGATGTTTTTAAACAATGCACAGACAAGTATACCTTGAGAAAGAGTGCAAGAATTTCTCGGCGTATACTGTTTGGGCTCATCTCGACATCCGATGAAGTGGAAGCGAACACGAGGACTGCTGAAAAAGGCAGTGGATTGGAATGCATCATGTAACCGCGCAAATAACAAAGGACAAAGAAGGAAACACACAGGACAGGTGCAGAACTTCGGCGCTGGCTCTTCATCCTGATTGGTTGGAGCTATCTCTAAGCTTCTATTACGCTGCACCATTTTAATTAGAGCAAGGACAGAGTATTGTCTTTCCCTTTGCTCTCAGCGCTTTGCTGCGAAGCCCACACACGCAGGGTCTAACTAGTTTGTCTTTCGCGAAATTAAGCTTGGTGCTATACAAGGCCATAGGTAGTCTTTTCTTTTTCTTACCAATTAACTCTTTAACAAAGCCTCCTTTGTAGGGATTCCGCGAATATTGAAATTCTTGATTGAAGGACGCGCCATAAAAAATTGTAAACCCCAAGTGGTGCCTCTGGGGGCTATAACAATATTGGGCCAACTTTTATCAACATTGAAGCAAGGCCACTTTAACCTTGATATTGAGAGCTTATAGAGTACAGGTCCCGATGCTTTGGTTATTTTTGTTCATTAGAAAAATCAATATCACCCGAGAGGATTTGTGCGTGGAACGCCTAATTTGAAACTGTACGAAACTGTAAGCACGTTCGCTTCTGATAACGGCGACCAAGAGAACAGTGCACAAAGCGCGTACCTCCGTGTGCCAACGAAGTAACTGAAGGTGCGCACATTTGTGCGTTAAACAAATTAGCTGCGCATTGAGCTCCCCCATGAAGATACTCACAAACGAAATTTCGCATTTAGCGAGTGAAGAACACAGTCACCACATACACACACACATATATACATACATACATACATACATACATACATACATACATACATACATACATACATACATACATACATACATACATACATACATACATACATACATACATACACACACACATACACACACACACACACACACACACACACACACACACACACACACACACACACACACACACACACACACACACACACACACACACACTTACGCGAATGTGCTCGTTTAAGAGTGGAGAGAGAGAGAGAGATGTGAAAAAAGTCTGTAGAATGAACGAGCTCTTAGATATATAGCCTACGCGCCGCTAGTACTGTACAGCAGCGCAGAAGCTCTATAGTGCTGGTTTCAGTCAATCATGGAAGTGTAAATCAACGTGATGTGTAGTGTTCCTATACACACACACACACACACACACACACACATACACACACACACACACACACACACACACACACACACACACAACACACACACACACACTCACGCACACACACACACACACACACACACACACACACACACACACACACAATATATATATATATATATATATATATATATATATATATATATATATATATATATATATATATAAGTTGGCGATGGGTGCAAGGTGGCCGAACGAACACGGCGTGTTTACCGAGCAAGGTCACGCGTCGAATAACGAGTCCAATCATCCGGACAGGCTTTTCGATTAATCAAAATTACTACGTCAGCTCGAAAAACCGCATGGCAGAGTGCAACACGCACGCACTATTTTCAAGACAACCACAATCGTTGTGTACAGTGCTCCAGAGCGGATGTTCAGATACGAAATTTCGAGCTTCGAAGTTCTCTACTCTTGAGCTTACGCGAATGTGCTCGTTTAAGAGCGGGTAGAGAGAGAGAGAGAGAGAGAGATGTGAAAAAAATCTGTAGAATGAACGAGCTCTTAGATATATAGCCTACGCGCCGCTAGTACTGTACAGCAGCGCAGAAGCTCTATAGTGCATGTTTCAGTCAATCATGGAAGTGTAAATCAACGTGATGTGTAGTGTTCCTATACAACGGCTCACGCAGCCGCAGTTGCACCTTTTCCTTTACCGTACAAGAAAATACTACAGTGGTGACTGACGGAAGCCTTGATCAATACGTTCCACAAGGAAGGATAGAGAAAAGCAGAAGGCAGGGAGGTTAAGCTCCGCTACGTACCTTAACAACTACAGCGTGTGCCTTGATTAAGCGAGAGGGAAAATACCTATAAAGGTTTCGCCTGGAGCCAACATATGCAGGAGGAAACTTATCGCCATATTATCTTCATCTTGGCAATGATACAAGGTGCCTTGTCTGCTCAATTTGATCACTTTAAGTCTACGTCTTTCTACAGGAACTCCTTCTGTTGTTTGTACTATGATTTCTGTACAGAGTAGTAAAGGTGCGCTGTTATTTTTCCGATGCATGTTTGCTTAGCGCACTTGCTGTATACATCGAGATAAAGCTTAACGGCATGGTTCTGCTGAGGCAGTTGCCGTTGCCTATGGCAGCTGTGACAATATGGGTAAGAAGCGACACAGCGATTTGGAAGAGAATAATAAAAAAAAGTAATGAAATTGGAGCGTCACACACTAATTGATCGTATAGGCGACATAAGAGTAATATTCATCCGCGCGCATCCCAATAAGTGCTGTATGAAAGCGCCTTATCTTTTCTGCTGCTTCCTATATACGTGCAGCGAATGCCCGTGCGCTTTTGGATCACTTCGGCAGCGCTGCACCGTTTTCTCCGCACGCAGCGTGGCACAATACACGTGCAACCGGCCGAAAGCAGAGCATCCGTCTTCCGACAGGGTGCAATTGACGAAGCCGAGTCCGTCGTTTTCCCATGCGCGTTAAACGCATACTGCAATACTCATCAGCGCAACAGTCACGCACACCCGCGCGCTTCTTTTCGATCATGCAGCGCGGAGCGCTATCGTGTACGCACAGGGCCGCGCTCACCGCGAGATAAGCATAATCGCGTTCAATTATACTACGTCATGAACGATTTACGGAGACCACCAAGGACGTTTCGCGTTGCTCGAGATGGAAGCCGCGGAGCGTCGCGAACGCTTTATAATGCGCGAGGAGCGTAAATATTAAATTTACATGTAATCGTATACTGACCGATCGCAGTTCCTGCGCGGTGACATCGAGTGAGGAAGGCGCCGCGCTCACTTATATATCGTATAAGCATCGTGAACATGTATAGTAGGTGATGTGCCATATATATGTGATGTTCTAGACTGTGGCAGCGCTACTATCTTGTTTCGTTTGCCTTGCAACCACCCTGTAACGGCCTTCGGACACCATTATTGTTAAATAATAAAAAATAAATATTGAATATAGCATGGCGAGTTCGTCAGGTTCGTCGAACGACGGAGCAAGCTTCAGGTTATCATTTAATGCATTGTTTTTGTTAAGGACTATCCGTGAAAATTAAATTAAGTTAAATGGCAACTTCGGCGAGTTTTCGATGTCCACTGATCTTAATAAAAATTTGAATATGCGTTCTCTTTTGCACACTGATTATCTGTGCCAAACAATATGGCTGCAAGTCATTCAGTTTTCCTGAAAATGAATTTTAAAGATTCGTTGCGTTCCGGACTCATTACTTTTTACTGGCCCCCCTGCGTTTGTGATGTCAGAGACGACAACACCACTGTCGTTGAAATCGTCGCTGAAGTCGCCGCTGTCTATTTGTGAAGATCTGTAAAAGCTCCCTGTGTCGTCAGGAGACATCACCAGCTTCGCTTATGCAGCGTTAGCGCCACGTGTACTGCGTGCTTAGCACGAGTTATGCGTGTTTACATTATGCTAGTGTAGGATCTGACGTTGTCGACTCATCGTGACGTCACACGAAGCCGCTACTTGGTTCAGTTTCGGTGTCTCGTTTACTGGTTATTTAAAATTATTGATAAATTTCTAAGCAAACTGAATCACCCTACCGGTGACAGGACTGCCAATGCGATTTGAAGATTACAATATCCTAAAATGATTAAAATGAACGCCGGAGTTGCCCTTTAACTCTCCAAAGTAACATGGAGGCCTACAAAAAGCAGCAATCGAAGGCTCAAGGCAGATTTCGAACATTTGGATGCTTTTTAGCTCGCAACCAATGAACGGTACTCGAGAGTTTTCGGCTTTTGTCCACACTGGCGTGCGACCTACAGGTCTGGGAGTCGAACGGGGGCGAATACGAACGTTATTAATCGACATTGGTCTTAAATCCTGGACGTAGACAAGTCCCCTAGCCGAAACCTTGCCTTCAGTGGCATTGCTATAGTTACACCACTGTTAATCACTTCAACCATCCATCTCCCTGTGAACATCTCTCTCTTGTTTTGGGTAACCGTAGATCAGAACGGTTCCATATTTTGCAAATAAATGTGATGCCTCGTGATTGGTCCCATTGAAATAAAGCGGGACAACTATAACTGGCGGAACGCCTACAGATTGAATTGCTTCAGAGCCGACTCGCGCCAACATGGGTGTAAAGAAACTACATTCGGCTTCACTGAGAGATGCATGGCGTTAAGGAGAAGCGGAATGTGCTAACCCGGCTGATAGCACATAGTACGCCAATTCAGGTGTTGGTTGAGGAATGACATAATGGATAACGCGAACAAGATGCGAGCGCAAAATCAATTACTTTACCAAGCTACGTGCCAGTTAAAATTTCCAGTGTCAGACGCGTTCCTCCAAGCCACCGTGAACGCACAGGTTAATGATAAATTTTCGCTTACCTAACTTTGCGATGATGTATACATTGAAACACCGACCATACCGTTCATCGTCGATGCAGGAGCCTTTGAAGGGCGCTGTTATATTTCACTTCTTGTTTTTTTAATATCGGCCAAACTACGTGATCGGCTTTCATCAGATGACGTTTTCCTTGTGTACACGTGCGTCGAGAGAACGATCTTTCTCTCTCTTTCAGATATTTCCTCCCCCCCCTTCCCCTGTATAGGCTTCTCAACTGGATATTTTCCCGGTCATTCTCCCTACCTTCCTCTCTTGACAAAATCCCTATCTAGTCAGTCTCAAACGGGAACTGTATGCAAAACTTGTAAGTGCACTATTCCATACTTCTTGTTTCACCTAACCAAGATGGCGGACCTACTCTTAGAATCCTATCACCCGTCGTGGTTGCTCAGTGGCTATGGTGTTGGGCTGCTGAGCACGAGGTCGCGGGATCGAATCCCGGCCATGGGGGCCGCAATTCGATGGGGGCGAAATGCGAAAACACCCGTGGTACTTAGATTTAGAATCACATTAAAGATCCCCAGGTGGTCGAAATCTCTGGAGTCCTCCAC